>NW_015505216.1:3334631-3409953 GCF_001515645.1 Sinocyclocheilus grahami | reverse complement strand
TATTATTTACTCTCATGTCGTTCCAGACCCGTAAGACCTTCGTTCATCTTCAGACACAAATTAAGATATTTATGATGAATTCTGAGAGCTCTTGGAGGGTGGAGTAACCCTTTAAGGCACCAATCTATTCTCTTAATTTAACACTGTGTTCATGTAACAGAAAATATGTTTGCAGATCCTTCCATTTTACTATGCTGTCCTAAAGATATGATAACACCAACATTTATCTCCTTACACGCTGCTATTTCAAAAGACTACAAATTATGTGCACTTTCTGTTATTAAGTAAATCAAATGACTTGGAAATAGGTCTGATGGCACTTCAGCGGTGTGTAGAGGATCAGGATGATCCTAATGTGTAGAATTACCTGGTGATATTCTCATAGTGCGCTGTGACCGATAGCTGTAATGCCTGAGGCTCTCCTAAAAGCTCTTAGCTCAGCTAATACAGTGTGTAATTTCAGGTTTTATGCGCAGTAATGTAGTGCTATATCTATCAGAGGGCTTTGCTGTTCATCACTTCCCACTGAGTGGAACCATTAAGACGGTGGATTTTCTCTGCAGACGTGCGGCTGTGAAAGCATTGTGCTGGAGTGGAGCTTTGGAGCTTTTATTGGACGAGGTGTTTCACCTGTGATGGAGAGGAAGGCTCTGGCCTCCGCCGGCTTCACGCAAAAGTGTGGAAGTGTGGCTTCGCACACGTACATGCCCACATCGGCACTCGTTGGGTTGATGATGGTCAAGCGCCGGCTGAAGGATCCCACGCCGCTGGACACTTCCACGGTGTTTCTCCGCCACACCAAACTGAGCTTCTCAACCGGACTGTGGAAAACAACAGTGCAGAAATACGGTGTGATTTGAACTTTGTTGCTGCTAATTCTTCTGATTTAAAAATCCCATCAAGGTGATGTTAACTAGTTAGGGTTAGGTAACATACTGTATGTAAGTTTTTGTCAAAATTGACCCTTTGCAAAGACCCATGCCCCTTAGTTACTTTTGCTATGTCCGACAAGCCATGCCACTCTCACACTACACACCATGTTGTCACGTAGTGAAAAATACATCGCGGAGCAAAGAGGAATCTGAAAACACGCTGACATTCAAGACAGAGCAGGTTACTTCTGGTACGACCCTGTTTTAAAAAAAAAACAGCATATGCTGTTTAGGTATGTTTTGAAGCATGGAAGCTGGTTTGGAGCTAGTTGCTTAGGACCAGCACATGACCAGTTTAAACTGGCTCATGACCAGTTTATAACCAGCTCAGGACCAGCTTAAACCAGCTCAAACCAGCTTCCATGCTTCAAAACATACCTAAACAGCATACGCTGGATATTTTCAACAGGGGAAACAAAGTCTCAGCTTTCAAATTTGGTCTTTTTTAAACAAATTCAAACAATAAATACTGTTTTGTGGCTCTTTAATGTGTCATGACAGATCGTTGTATTGCCTCAGTTCACGAAAAGCTCAAAATAAACATGAATGAACATCAGAAGGTATCTTGTTTCAACCGCGGAGAGACGTCAATACACACAATCTTTCAAGTTCAAATCTCCTGTCTGATTTGTTTGTCGGACAAAATGGCGGATTCAGCGTTATGATTGGTCAAATCGCCTGTCAATCAAACTCCCAGCGAAGGGTCAATTGTGACAATCATTTAGAAGCGGTTGTAGAAGAATTCTCTCTGGCATACACTACTGTTCAAAGTCAGTAAGATTTTTAAAAAGAAATTCATCCTTTTATTCAGCAAAGACATTTATTATATTACAAAAGATTTCCATTTCAAATAAATGGTGTTCTTTTTGAGCTGCTGAAAGAAAAGAATAGAGTTCCACCGAAATATTAAGCAGCACAACACTGTTTTCAAGTTTTCAAAATTGATAATAATAACTGAGCAGCAAATCAGCATATTAGACTGATTTTAAAAATATATTAAAATAGAAAACTGATATTTTAAATGGTAATAATATTTCACAATATTAGTTTTTACTGTATTTTTGATAAATGCAGCCTTGGTGATCATAAGAGACTTCTTTTAAAAACAACATAAAAAAATATTGCAAACTTCAAATTCTTTAAATATCCTGTTTTTATCCATTTTTTTTCTAGGAAAACATATGGTCAATGCACTGTAAGTGTTACTTTAGCAACTATTATAACAATGGCTTTGAAATGAAGGTTAAATGGAGTAAAACAGAGTGAATATTGATGGCTGTGAACCTGTCAGAGTAAATGAATATCAAATGAACTGTACTCCTGCTGGGAACAGTATATCCATACTCACCGCGCATTAGCAACACACTCCAGTGTGGCCTCACTGACCCCGGCCACTACTGTAGTGTTTCGGGGTGGGATTACAATCACTGGAGCCACGGGGTCCATGGGGCCCTCTGAATCTGAACAGGAGAAAAGGTGATGGGAGAGGGAGAAAAGAGACCTTTAGATCTACAGTACATCTGACTCCAAAATGCTGGTCTTTTAGCCTGGTCAAGTCCATTAAACTGGTTTTGGTGGTCCCAAAAGTATCCCCACAGACCTATCAAAACAAACCAGCCTAACAGTTTCACCAGGCTAGGCAGCTTTAAACAGCTTTCACATAGGAAACATTAAGAGGGATCTGCACTAAATCAGCCAACACGTGTTATGGTAATACAACTCTGAAAAAGACAAAAGCCAGAGAGTTGGGCTCTTTATGTTCTATGCTTGCCTGACACAGAATGTTTTGAATAATGAATCTTTTGGCAGTGGTCCTGTAACATGCTCCAAACGGTGGAATTCCTCCCCACCCCCTCGTGCGGCTGTTATGCGAAATCATTCTTGCATGAAAATATGCTTTTTACATTTTTAAAAATGACCCAAGTACATCTCTCGTCTAGAAGTGAAAAATTAAATACTGCCTATTAAATCAGCTTCATTTTTTCAAGAGGAAGAATATCTAAAATATTGAAATGTTATGATAATGAGGATTTAAATAACTAAGTCGAATGCTAGAATCACGCCTTTGATGTCGAATTTGACGAAATGCATGAAGGAGCTGCTGAACTCTGTCAAAAATGGGAACTTCATGCGCTACTATAGGTGTCCTAAAAGGGACGGGCTGCTCCAATTACAGATAGCATCTGATGTGACTTATTAAATATGTCAAGGACCGTACAGTGGCCATAACCACATATTCAAAACCAAATGTAATAGTTTAATTGAAAAATTGGCCGAGCTTTAATCTGAATATTGTCAGTGACCTTTAATATTCACAAAAAGAATATTAAAAGTCACTGCTAAAGATTGCATTTCGCTTTATGATTTATGTTTGTACTTTGGGCTACAATTCCAGCAAATATTACAATATTGCAGGCTTGAAATATTTTTTTTGACAGAGAAGACAAACTTCTCCATGCCATATAAACAACATGTGGACGGATCCAAAAGTTTTAGTGAAACAAAACACTGAAAACATCAATAAATGCTCGAATTCTCACAAATGTGATGCTAATTTAAGCCAAATCTTGAATCCGGTGTAAATAGGAACGTGTTTCTTATAACTAAATCTCCTGCGGTCTTTTGTGTCGGTAACAGCCGAGACCGAAACAGATTTCGTGGGGCGCATGGGCCTCCCTCCCTCCCTCTGTATTTGCAGATGGGGCAACCCTTTGCAATACATTAAGATATTATTGGAAGCAGCGAGAGTGAAAATCCTGTGGTGTGATCATATGTGAGGCACGAAGCGTGTTTCAGGGGATCCTCCGGTTGCTTACTTCTGCTTCAGTGGATAAGTTGCCTCACCTGTGGCCATGGGAGGCAATAATCTGACTAAATTCATCAGGGATGCGGTAAACAGCACAATTCCCTCTTTTTACCTCATGATCTCCATTTGACAAGCAAGCCAGACATCAGTTTCCTCAACAGTTCCTCAACTTCGTCCTTTATCTATGTAAATTATATTAGTTTATGAATATTAGGTTACATTATCTCCTTTTCTGTGGGTGCTTGTTATCTCGGCTGAGGCTCAAACTCAAATAATTGTATTAGGTCTGTTCCTGGGCTTCTGAATATGTTCTTTGAATAGCTAGCTAAGGGTTTGAGTCAAAGTAATTCTCTGCATTACTACAATAGCAATTATTTTGTCTAACCAAGTCCACAAAGGCACACTAAAGGGATAGATCACCCAAAAATGAAAATTCTGTCATCATTTAAATGATAAATGATGATATAATTTTCATTTTTGAGCGAAATTTCCCTTTAAGGGGTGTTGAATATGAAATGTGTATAGTATGAAAATCTACCACGATCTGTCTCTGCCTCAAGTCTCAACATTCATTATGAATTCATTAAACTGCTTGCAAATCAATTATTTCCTATGAACGGCAAAAGTCTGATGGTGTCCACAGAGCAGAAATGCCATTTAATTGAATTCTAGCTGTAAACTCCAAAACACTTCATACAGGAATACAGAGAACCATGGGTTAAGGACTAAATAAATGAAAGATTTGAGTATGTTTTACAAAAAAAACAATGCAATCTCCTTCAAAATTCCATGCTTCGTTTGTTGTGAAATTTACTAGCAATTTCTGAGTGTGAATTATTTCTATACCAATTTGTTTTAATGTACTTTAATTTGAGTTAATGTATGCAAAGAAAACAAAATAAAAAAAAATTCTCTCCACTTATGTGGGGTTTGCAACTTTCTAAGATATCTTACCAGGTGATCCACGGTACTTCTTGTTCACTGTCCGGCAGCAAAGGCAAAAAGAGAGGACAAATACCAGCCAAAACAGTGAGTTTACAGTATGCATGTGTCTCACTTTCAACATTTGATATGTTATCTATATTCCATTGTGAATAAAATATAAGTTTATGAGATTTGTAAATTATTCCATTCCTTTTTTACTCACAATTTGTACAGTGTCCCAACTTTTTTGAAATTGGGTTTGTACTGTATATGCAAAGTGTGATTTACACAAGTAGGGCGTGTTATGGCTTCAAGCTTTAAACCTAACTTTAAAATGTAAGATCCATGATTGGTCAACAGCAATGTTGTTCCAGGACCAGTAAAAGATATAGGAACATTTCCCACTTGTGTAAATCATATTAAGGGGTGTTTTTTCAACTATGGGCCATTTTGTCCCTATGGCACACTCTCTTTAGCTTATTCAATTTGTCTTCATACATACACTTTTTTTTCCATAAAATTTCCCACCACATGGCCATTTCCACCATTTCTATGATGGAAATGATGGTGGAAGAAGTGAATTTTTGTAAAACTTTTTTGAATAAAATTCTCAACTCTTAATTTCATGGCTAGCATTTCATGTATCCTGATGACATACAATTAATATCATTTATATTTATATCATTTTTACACAATTTACCAAAAATACAGCTTGACTGGAAATGTTGCAAAAAAAAAAAAAAAAAAGGATATTTAAATAGATTTTTCTTTGAATAATAAATAAATAAAATAACTGCAAAAACAATTCAAGTAAGTTTTAATGTGATCTTAACAAAAAGAAAAGGTAATATCTGTCAGTCTTAATTAAATACACCTGGAACATGAATAAGTGCTCAAAGTTGAAAAAAAACCCCACCCATAGACAGCATGGACAAACTATATAATTACTGAAATGTGAAAATGAGATCATAATATATTCAAAACGAAAGATTTAAAAAGGTTCACAGTGCACAATGACAATCTATACGCGCTTCTATATTTGGGCCAGTTTTTACAGCAACACATCAACCCTGAGACTCAAATAGAGATAATGTACAAGTACATGACCTACAGTTAATTGCAGTTGAGATGTGGAGGAACATGCCAGAACAGCCTTTTCAAGGCTGGAGAGAATTGGGTTGAGACGATAAATAGCAGCAGAAGGGTGAAGACGTCCTTGTTTTCCTCCCCTAAATCTGTCGTCGCCTTAATTTACACAACGCCTAATGAATTCCTATGAAGCATGAAAAGGTGATCTGATACCACACTACGCACAGACAGAAAAAAAATTTGAAAGAAGGGAGAACAGCTGGCAGATTGACAGTCAAAAAAGACATTAAAGCTATAAAATATTCAGTGATTCAGGGACTGGGGAAACTTCAAGGCACATGTAGGAGTTTCTTCAGAAGGTATTGTCACACAAACAGGGCCAGATGAGGGAGCCGGGCGTCTGCAGAACACAGCTGAGAAAATATGAGGAAATATGTGCATTTGTAGATAATGCCAGGGAGACAAATATTTGCTTTGTTGTTGCCCGGAAGGTTTAGTATGGATGGCGGACGTTGTGTGTCGCTGTTAACTGAGAGGCGGTCGACTCGCACGCTTAGGACAGACATGTGATTTCTAGTAGCACTCGGGCCTGTGAACGACTGACACCTGAGAAGGAGGTTGGATTGACTTAAGGAACCCGAGGGTCTATTAAATGAACCAGCTCTGCATCAAATGGAAGCTTATTCGCATACTTGTTCCATAATTTATGGTCTACAGGGGTATTTTTTGGTATAAATATTACAAATAACAAAGACAACATTTAGAATTCGGTTGTGCCGTGTGACAGATGCAGCCCCCAAAAAGCAACATTCCCAAACAAGTGAATAGCAATTGAGTCTGATTCCGTCGCTCTGACCTCATCCACACCTCGTGTGTGACTTCTGATTTTAAGTGCTGTTTCCAGGCTGCTAGTTCTGTGTTAAGGTGAAGCGCTGGCAGGTGTTATTCGGTGAATAAAGACAGTGCTTGTCAATGGCGCATGAGGGGTTCGGTTCCTCGCGGGCTTGTTCTGCTTGTGTTCTGTCACTTGTTTTGCCAGGTAAGGAGGGGGTGATGGGGTCCGGGTTGCCCCTGAGGCCCTGCAGGCAGAAGCTGGCTCTCAGGTCCTATTTAGACAGACTCCACATAAATGGATTTGAACAGGATCGGTGTCCCAGACTGCTTTGCGTGTGTGAGGGCTTGATCCATATTCATTGTTAGTTTGTTTGGCATCTCTGCACGGGCAGACCCTGCTGTGGCCTTCCCTTTTTCTTTCGCACATCTAAGCCGCGGGCAACGTGTTAACTCATTCAATGTGGCATGTCAAAATGGGACGAGCTCCTGAGGGGTGGGACAATTCAGCAAAAAATGAAAAAAGTCATAAACACTTTTTTTTCTATACAAAGACAGTTGACCTCCTCTCTCAAGCTCCAGAAAACTTCACAAAAATGATTCATATGGCTTGTGTGCTATTTTCTAAGAATAAAAATAAAGTCGTTACAATCGTTAACAAAAACTAAAATGAAAACTAAACTAAAACATTTTCGTTACCTGAAAGAAAAAGTCTAGAATAACTGAGAAAAACTCAAATTAATTGCCATGACTCCAAAACTAAACTAACTAAAAATGTAAATGGCCACAAATTAATTTCATTGAAACTTTACAACCTGACTTGATTAAACATGAAAATGCCACTAGATAGCAAAAACAATAGAATGTGCTTAGAAATTTTAAACCATTAAGTATGGTCACAAATCAGTTTTAAGTTTTATGTACATGGTATATTATGAAACTTGAAATTTCTATAGAGTGGTGGAACTATGATGTCACTTTGTAGGCTAAAACCTGGAAGCGAGTTAGCATTCTAGCACTTCCGGTTCCATCGTCCCCGAGTCAATGGGTTTTTTGAATGGGAGTTTGGTTAAATCCCCTAAAATAAGGTCCGTGGTTCACACAAGCTCAAGATACTTTCACGTTTTATTCTACGACATAAAACACACCAGTTACACCCCACTCGTGATTTTTTTAAACTGTTACGTTTCTTAAAAAAGACGGTTGCTAACAAGTTGATAAATGGGACTACAGGTGCTGTCGAAGACATTAAACGTCATCACGCCGAACAGTTTATCAATTTACAGTATTTTCCAACCGTAGAGTATAATTTATAGTACAATTAATTGTAGAATAATTAATAGTTTCCCGCATTTTATATTGTTGTTCGACAATGTTTTTTTGCTTTGCCCCGAAATGCAACACAAGTCTTCGGATGGAAGTCTCGTTTTATCGCTTTCCTACTGATGCGGAGACTCTGGGTTCGTACCATAAGGTAAACTCGTATGATTATTCCAAGTAAACACCACATTCACCGGCTTAGTCATGGTGAAAGTGAAACTTTAAGCCACGTTAAAATTAAATGTTTATGGCCACATGAAGCTGTTACGAAGCTTATAGATTGAGGATTTTCTAGAAGCAAGGATAAAATAACATTTTGTGTCTCCACCCTAACAAAACGATAGCTGAAATGTGGTACTTTATTCTCTAAAATAAGTTTAATCTTACCATATCCAAAAACTCGCTCACTCTGCTGTTATTTAATAGATTAAATTCACTAGAATTTTATTGAATAGTACGTTGAGACACATTTTTAATTAAAATATTCATATTAATCAAGGATTTATTGATTTTTAATGCACCTTATTTTGAAATGTACAGAAATACGTGCTTTCATATATCTTTTAGTTATGATTATTTCATTTATTCACAATGCTATTACTAATGTCTCATTTCAGTTTTGGTTTGGCTCTAGTTTTGTATTTATTCCAGTTTATATTAAAAGGTTCATGTAGCATGGATTAAAATTCATATACAGACTAAATCCTTTTCACTGAACATGTTAAAAATAAGTTTGAAAAAGTTGTCGGGAGCACGGTGCTGATGACGTTGAAGGCGAGCGACCGTGGTGGTGTAGTTTGTTTATAGCCTAAGTTTAGCTTTTAAGTTCTGGCGCTTTTAGGCATCAAAATTCATAAAAGTTATATTATTTTGTGAAGATTATCTTGATGGACAAAACGTGTTAATTTCATGAACTATGGTTGAACACAGAGCTTATTTTTTGCGATAATCCAAAAGCCTGTGGAGAAATCCTATTGGCTTTTTGTCGAGGGAACCAGTGCGATGCTAACAGCCGATCCTCCTACAAAGTGACGTCATAGTTCCCCCACCCTATTCTTTTTCTAATTAAAATGCCACTACACTAGACAGCAAAAACAATAGACTGTGCTTAGATACTTATCACAATCAAATATATATATAAATCTAAGAGCTGGTGTGGAGGCAGAGGTTTTTTTAAGGGACTTCATTACCAACATTCTGAAATTGTGTTCAGGTAGCACATGGTAGGTGTAGGATAATTAGCCTGAGCGAGCCCCTGCTTTCTTTGAATCTCACATTTCAGACATGCACTTTTATTGTTTCCCCACACACGGCAGGCAGAACTTCAAAGTAATGGACCTGAAAGTCTGCTCTGAGAAACACCAGTGACTACAGCACACCTCAGCCTCTTTCTGAGCGTAGCATGGAGAAAGCATATTTGATCATTATTCGGAGGAATGCATAAAACTGTCATGACAATATCTGCTTACACGACCTCATTACAGCAACAAACATTTTACTTTGCCATCAGGATATCATGTAAAATTAAATTAAATAAATAAATAAATGAATAAAAACAATCCCATGCAATTTATGTTGTATTATCCTCTGCTGTTGTGCTCTAATTTTAATAATCATTTCTGTTCCAGTGTGGAAATTTTGCACATGCCCAGAATATGATGTGATTTAGCCTTTTGGTCCATCTCTTCAATGCTGAGAACTTTGCAATAAAGAAGTTTAAATAAGAGAACGTTTATTTCTCTGGGATCAAGTGAAACACTTTCATCTTATAAAAGCACACCCTGTTCACTAAGCTATCAAAGGAGCTGTCAATCAACAGGTTTCCCCTGGGCATTCAACTTTTGGACAAAGCTGCAAATGTGCAATATGCCTTATGTCTGGTGCGACCTACACAGAAGCCTTTCATTAAATAAATCATAGGGATATCCTCTTTTTGTGTTCCTCTCTTTCACGTTAATGGATCTCCATTTCCAAGCAGACCCCACTCAACTCGCTTTTGAGATTCTACTGCAACGGACGAGGTGTAAAAAGCAAGATGCATTGTTAAGGCTTTTGTCGGCCAGGTAAGAAACTGCATTAGCTGTGGCCAGAAAACAATAGATGGGGAGCGGACAACTCTTTAAAAATGGAAAGCCTCAAATAGCTTTCCTCCAGTCACAGAGCTACAGGGTCTCTGCCATCTCAGATTGTACTCGGGCTGCTTAGCATTCTCTCCCTGCGAACTCATCTTATCGATTGACACTTTCATTTCTTTGTAATGCAGACGGCTGAACAATAAACACAGCCATACACAATCCATGCTGTTTGGGTCTTATTCTGAGTCCCAAATATCCCCATCAAAACAACTGATCTCATCCTGTGTGACCCACAGTTCAGACAGGTGAGTGATTTCCCACCACACAGTGAAAGAGTGATGGAAAAAACAAAAAGAGGACGTTGGATGCAGGAAAGTCAGCTCTGACGTTGACACATGGTGACATTTCCGGTGCTCTGTGTCAATCAATTTGAAAGACAACCAGAGATCTGACTCTAAACTTTAAAGAAGCTTGGTATTTCACCTGGACGAAGGGCTTGACCGGGCGTCTAGAGGCGGCGTGGAGCTAGCAGACATGCATGACATACTGGAGGATCAAGGAGGTCTTTAATACCTGGAGAAAGCTACCTGTTAGCATACAATAAAACTGGCCCTGACTGCATAGATAGATAGAAACATAGACAGAAAAATAGACAGACAGACATAGCTAGATAGATAGATAGATAGACAGATACTGTAGACAGACAGACAGACATAGATATATAGACAGACAAACAGACAGACAAAGATCTGATGAGGAGGGCAGCAGGCAGAGAGAAATAAGATTTTAGGCCCTCCAATTAAGAAAAGTTCTTAGTCAATGGAGAAAGATGCTCTAGTTTGGCCATCTACCAGCAGGGGCTAACAAGGACAGGCTAAGCAGCCAAACCGTGACCCCTTGGGTCTGAGCGAGCAGTAATTCACTTCATTACAGCACTCCATCCGAGAGAGCTCGCCAGGTGTAAATAAGCATCTAATTGGATAGTAAAATAATTCCCAGTCACTGAGCATGTTAATAAAAGCAGGTGAGGACACTTTTTTTCCAATTAATGATTTAATTATGCTGCTGCAGTGGGAACGTACGGCACCATTGGGGTCAGGAGACTAGTTTAAAGCCCTGCGCAGATAAAGCGTATCCCTCTCTGCTCTGATCAAAAGCTAGTTAAAGTAAAAGTGCCTTCTTGTCTTCTTTTCAGGCTTTTGCTGAATAAATGTTTTGAATTGGCAGTTGGCCCCATCAAATTAATGTGTGCTTGCCCATTTATCCAGAGAGTGGTCTTGCAATTCAAAATGTGCGAGAATGTCTGTGAAATAATGAGGACACCAACTGCTTTTGCACAAATTAATTAGTGTACAGCGATGCGCATGAACAACAGAGTGCAAGATTCAGGTTAGAAAAACAGCCTGAACCGTTTCTAATAAATGCTTGTCCAGTAATCATCCAGAGAATAGACTTTTCATTCAATGATTCAGATGGGCCGACAGCGTGCACAGCTGTAGCTCAAAAGCATTTTCCCCCTTTCTTTTCCCTCATCTCATTAATATCTCATTCCTCTTATGCCCAGACTGGGTATTCAAACATCTGTGGCTCAAATAAGCATAAATAAATTACACATCTTTCAAGGTGCAACAGCAAAAAAACAGTCATTCTATTAAACATACAGTGGAATCCAAATGGCTAAGGCCACTACTGAAAATGCTCCTTTGCAAAATGTATAATTTAGCTAAAATTGCATCTTAAATTAGATAAATCAGAATAGCAATTTAAAAAAAAATCCTCTTTTGCTTTGATGACAAAGAGCCTCTTGAGCTTCAATGAAAATACATCAGATTTTTATTCCAAGGAATGAACGAATGAATAAACAATCAATAAAACTACATTAATATAAGGACCTGCAAAATTGTGTGGAAAAAAATATGGCTATATAATTGTAATTGCACAGCCTTACCATTATTAACTAAGCGTAAAGTCTTACAGATCTATTTGGTTAATGAGAAAGTTGCTCCAGTTCTTCTATAATATAAATAATATAAGGCAGATCTAGTCAAATAACAGCGGGTTTTATAACCAATGTTATTTCAGCTAAAAACATTCTGAACTGAAGCTCAGAATCGACTTCATCCCAATTACACTGGTTTCACAAAAGCAGGTTTTGAAATCATTATTTTACAGTGTCTCGCCCTTGTGCTTCTAGACACTTCAAGCAAATGAAGGCTCACTAAGACCTACTGCAGTATCATAGATAAAGAGAGCCACGCACCACAAAAACCAGAATGAATAAGAGTGGTAAACGTCTGGAATCTGAATCCACACTGCCGGAAGGGGAGAGCTCGGGATCTGTCGGAGACGCCGGCTGCCTGATCTGAGTGCTGCAGGCAATCTCACAGGCTTAAATGTTACACTTCCCTCAACACCAATCTTCAGTGTCAGAGGTTCCTCCCATACTCACCTCACCAGTGAGATCATTACGGAGTTCCATCTCCCAGCAAAATTACATGGCCGGTGTCTGAGTCGACTGGCTTGGAAATTAAGTTGCACAAGTACTGGGATGGGGGAATAATACAATATGGATCCAACCTGGCTCCTAACCACTGGCTTTTCGCCTATGGATATGTCTTATATCTGTCTGGAGAAATCCCAAAGTTGTCTAAAAATCCAAAGCACATTACTAACTTAATAGAATTCTACAGCAAAGCACTGACTGACATTATCTAGACTGAAAAGGACAGAGTGCATTCTCTTTAAATAAGATACTCATTAAATCTGCAGCATGTAATTTTCTTATGACAAATAATATAATAATTTTAAAAATAATGTGTTTATTTATGTGATATTGTTTAACATGTTAAAAATAATTAACACAATTAACACAGAATATACGGTATATATATATTTTCGGATTGTGAAAATGAGACAAACATTGCTGTATTACAATATACACTAGGGCTGGGCGATATGACGATATTATCGTATATCGACGATGTCTCGTAAGTATCGCGATATCGATGTCAACAGTCAGGTACCAGACGATTATTGACATTATCGGAAAAAATGGCAAATTATAAACCTAGTATGTTGCAAAAAATATTTTACATAGCCCCATAGTAACTATACAGCTCGTTTTGCATGCAAGAATGAAACTATTTAGTAGGAGGGTTGGGAATCGAAAAGCTATTCCAATTTTGGAAATCAGATTAGATGCGTAAGGTCAGCAATCAAATTACTTCTTATAAAATAAAATTTCGATTCTGCTTCTCGATTCCTGTATGCGCAGTTATTGTGATTTCAAAGGATTCAACTGCAAGAAGACGAAATAGAACTCACTTCTGCACTCGTGCGCTGTTTTCTGTGCTGCTCACACGCACACACTCACACGCACAAAAGCACAAAACTCTTATATACACGAACACTGGACTGTGCCCTCTTTCTCGCATTCTTACACATTCGAACGGACAAATACACACAGAATTATATCAAAATATCCCATAAATACAATCGGTTATGTCTTAAGTGAACGCAAAGAGCTGAGAAAGAAAACAATGTATTGGTGTATTGGATCCGTGCATTGACAGCAGCCGCTGCCGCCAGTCATTAATGTTAAGTCCCTCACTGATCTTGACTGAATCACTTTTGCAACCTCAGTTTATATTTTATTTGGCTGTTGTTCGGCGCTGACTACTGTAATGGCAACGTGCATCTCTCTGTACGCAATTATTTTGGAGATGCGTTCCAATATAATTGATCCTTATTTAGGGTATAGGCCTGTTCAGGGCCGGATTTACGCATAGGCATTCAAGGCACGTGCCTATGTTCGCTCGTCCAGGGGTCCAAAACACAGTGAGAGATATATAGTTTTGTTATACTGTGGGCTATCTACAACAGTAAAAGAACCGAAACCCAAGAAGACATTGAGCAAATAAATATAACAAACAATAGGGTAAGAAATTACAAACTATTTCCATGTCTTCCAGCTTTTTTATGTAGACTTCGGAAATCACGCTTTCTTTCTGCTGTTCTCTCTCTCACAGACGCACACACACGCACTCGCATTTATTTATCAATACATTTTATTTTTGTTAATCTCTTTACATTTATTTGTGGATCATACTGTATTTATTTGGAATTATGCAACGATTCTACCCCCATACAAATGTCTTGAAACAAATCATCTGAACAATGTCTTGATGTGTGGTTGTGACTCCAGGCCGTTAAAATTATTAGAGAAATAATGCACTCCCGAAGTGGTTATTATGTGGCCATGACGCCACGCCTATTAATGGAACTTTCTCAGTTCTCAAACAAATTAATAAATACATTTGATTTTTATTGACTGAACGCAATTCGCGGAGACGCGAACAGAAACTTCTTGTCAGCGCTGCACCGCGAATTTATGACATTTCTCAGTAGCGAGGTTCTTGAAGCAGTTTAACTTAAATATTCGCTTTTAGTAGACGCTGCTGCTGAACGTTGCTGAGAGACGCAAAGACGCTAGTATTCACACACGCTTAATCTCTCTCTCTCCCTCTCTCTTTCTCACGCAATTGCTTATTGTGATAGAAAACACTGTAACGGTTTCCACTGATTAAGAAATATTTTTGTTTGATTGGGTGGTAAGGGGGGCCCAATTTTGCCTATGTCACGAAAAGAGGTAAATCCGGCCCTGGGCCTATTCTATTTTGATCTGCAGTTTAATAAAAGTTAAACCGAAAAAAAGACAAATAGTAGCACTGCATGTGTTTCTGAATATTTATTTAAACAGACGCGGAGACGCGAACAGAAACTTCTTGTCAGCGCTGCACCGCGAATTTATGACATTTCTCAGTAGCGAGGTTCTTGAAGCAGTTTAACTTAAATATTCGCTTTTAGTAAACGCTGCTGCTGAACGTTGCTGAGAGACGCAAAGACGCTAGTATTCACACACGCTTAATCTCTCTCTCTCCCTCTCTCTCTCTCTAATAACCACATTAGACTGCATTAATAACTGCGTAAGCCTGCATATCAATAGCTCAAGCCTACGTTATCAGCTCTAAAATGACGTTTTGGAATTTGAAACAGAAGGTCAACCCACACGAGATTTCAGGACGGAAACATGTCACAAATAGTAGCACTGCATGTGTTTCTGAATATTTATTTAAACAGACTGTATAATGATGAAAAACCACAATCATGAGTTATAATTAAAATACACACAAATTCCTTCACAGCCTATGTATACAGTGCACATAGTGCCCTATTTTTACAGATTTTTTAAACAGTGTATACAGTATAATTATGTATAATTAAGCTGAGATATAGCACTATAAATTATTAATTCATTTGCACTAACGGATGAAGACATTATAGGCCTAAATCTCAGCTCGCCCATCAACATGCACGCGTTTGGAGTTTCGGCAGCACAACACTGAATGTTATATTGTGGCCGTTGTATTTCAATTCATAAAATAAAAATTATAAAAATAAAAATACAAAAACGAAATTGAAATTACCCTGCTTCTAAATAAATAAAGCAGTTATATTTATTTCGTTAAAAATGGGCGAAAAGAGACCTCCGAACTAGGCTACCAGAAAGGAAAAAAAAAACTTAACTTTTTGCTCAGAATTCGTTTTTAATCCCTGCAGGATTTTAGTCATGTATGATAAATATCAAATAGCCTACGTTATAGCTTGACTACAAGTTTAAAAACAACGCTACAATTGTTATAATCAAGGAAATTAACGGGGCGTAGTGGAGGTGGGGCTTGGGTAGACGATATTATTGGATATCGCGATATTTTTAAAGGCGATTATCGATAAGATATTTTTGACATATCGCCCAGCCCTAATATATACTATATAAAACACACTACATTAAAAGCACAGCTAAATGTCACATTTATTATAATGGGTTTATATTCAATTAAACAAAAAGTTATAATTTTCAGTTTTATGTTTTGTAACAGTTTAGGCCTATTAAATGTTAAAAATGATGACATAAAAAAGATGGCACAAATTTTACAGTAATGTTGAATGGTTATATTTACTCATTTTGTAAAAAAAAAAAATCAGTATCAGCATTGGCATTGGTGATACATGCCTTTATTCATAGTACTTATTAAAAATGCAATTAAACTACATTAATTTAAAGATTTAAATTACATTTTATTATTAACTTTGATTAATCACATTTAATCACAAAAAAATTGTGATTAATTAGTTATTTTTAATTGATTGACAGCACTAAACACAGCTCAAAAGTTTGGTTCTGTATTTTTAATGTTTTTGAAAGAAGGTTATCAAAAAAAACTGAATTTATTTAATCAAAAAACCCCAGCAAAAACAGTAAAAAGTTAAATACTATTACGATTTAAAATATCTGTTTTCTATTTGAATGTAATTTTAAATATAATTTATTCCTGTGATGTCAAAGCTGAATTTTCCTGAATGATCCTTCAGAAATAATTCTAATAGGATTATTTGCTGCTCTAGAAACATTTCTTATTATAATCAATGTGAAAACAGTTGTGCTGAGTGGTGTTAAATTAACAACAATGAGCAAAAATGTAACATGGTTGTTGCTATGCTCATATTTATGGTGATGGCGAGGGGACCTGTTCGGTTCACTTAATTTTGTCGTGGCCACGTCATATTAGCTCGTGGGAACGTCATATTATGTCGTGGCCAGGAGATGCTATGTTGAGGGAACGACATATTTTTCTCGTGGCCAAGAGTTTAATGCGTAAACAAACCTGCATGACCATAGTAACCCGGGATTATCGGACTTACAAGACTGTGGGATGGATAAACATGTGTCTTGTAGGCCTACTTTATTTGATGTACCTTATGTATTCATAATAAACTTCTTTCGAATGCTGTTTACATCGCGCATAGACATTCACGTAGACAGCATCGCCTATTGTTAATATAATCTTTTAATAATGTATTAATTTCTATAATATAATAATTTCTTAATTTAAAATAAAATATTAATAAATACATCCCTGATAATCCCGGGTTACTATGGTCATGCAGGTTTGTTTACGCATTAAACTCTTGGCCACGAGAAAAATATGTCGATTTACAAATGCACAGGGTGCTATCCACAAATGCATGCAGCGATCTACAAATGCACAGGACGCGATTCACAAATGAATGCCAGGCAAAGTTGTGTTTGTGACATAAAAATATATCTGTGAATATGTTTTTTATTTGCAAATCTCATTTTATTTTTTGTGTGAATTTAATGTTTGTGAAACTCTAAGATTTATTTGTGGATCTCATTCTATTTATTTATCAATACATTTTATTTTTGTTAATCTCTTTACATTTATTTGTGGATCATACTGTATTTATTTGGAATTATGCAACGATTCTACCCCCATACAAATGTCTTGAAACAAATCATCTGAACAATGTCTTGATGTGTGGTTGTGACTCCAGGCCGTTAAAATTATTAGAGAAATAATGCACTCCCGAAGTGGTTATTATGTGGCCATGACGCCACGCCTATTAATGGAACTTTCTCAGTTCTCAAACAAATTAATAAATACATTTGATTTTTATTGACTGAACGCAATTGCTTATTGTGATAGAAAACACTGTAACGGTTTCCACTGATTAAGAAATATTTTTGTTTGATTGGGTGGTAAGGGGGGCCCAATTTTGACGAAAAGAGGAAAAGAGGTAAATCCGGCCCTGGGCCTATTCTATTTTGATCTGCAGTTTAATAAAAGTTAAACCGAAAAATAGTAGCACAGTAGCACTGCATGTGTTTCTGAATATTTATTTAAACAGACTGTATAATGATGAAAAACCACAATCATGCAGTGTATACAGTATAATTATGTTTAATTAAGCTGAGATATAGCACTATAAATTCTTAATTCATTTGCGCAAACGGTTGAAGACATTCTAGTTCTATATCTCAGCTCGCCACTCAACACGCACGCGTTCGGAGATTCGGCAGCCCAATACTGTATATTATATTGTGGTCGTTGTATTTTGATTCATAAAATAAAAATTATAAAAAATTAAAATACAAAAATGAAATCTAAATTACCCTGCTTCTAAATAAATAAAGCAGTTATTTTTATTTCGTTAAAAACGGGCCAAAAGAGACCTCCGAACTAGGCTACCAGAAAGGGAAAAAAAAACCTTAACGTTTTTGCTCAGAATTCGTTTTTAATCCCTGCAGGATTTTAGTCATGTATGATAAATATCAAATAGCCTACGTTATAGCTTGACTACAAGTTTAAAAACAACGCTACAATTGTTATAATCAAGGAAATTAAACTTACCATCATGAAATGTGTCTACATTTTGGCATTATGTGCCATTTCTGGCACATAATGCCAAAAAGAAAGAGAAACACTGGAAATAGGCAACATGGTTTAAGACAGGTAAGTGGTGTTAAATTAACAACAATGAGCAAAAATGTAACATGGTTGTTGCTATGCTCATATTTATGGTGATGGCGAGGGGACCTGTTCGGTTCACTTAATTTTGTCGTGGCCACGTCATATTAGCTCGTGGGAACGTCATATTATGTCGTGGCCAGGAGATGCTATGTTGAGGGAACGACATATTTTTCTCGTGGCCAAGAGTTTAATGCGTAAACAAACCTGCATGACCATAGTAACCCGGGATTATCGGACTTACAAGACTGTGGGATGGATAAACATGTGTCTTGTAGGCCTACTTTATTTGATGTACCTTATGAATTCATTTCAAACACAAATTTGATAAGAACAGAGTGGAAATTATTAGCACCGCCAACGTAACAGCAAAGCTAATGTTTTCTGTTAGTTTAAGCACAAACTAAGAAAAGTAAAACCAAACTTTAATGTGGAAATAATTAAGACCAAAGTGAACATGGTGTGTTTATGGTGCATGCCGGCAATGTTGTCTCGGCGGGGCGTAGTGGAGGTGGGGCTTGGGTAGACGATATTATTGGATATCGCGATATTTTTAAAGATGATTATCGATAAGACATTTTTGACATATCGCCCAGCCCTAATATATACTATATAAAACACACTACATTAAAAGCACAGCTAAATGTCACATTTATTATAATGGGTTTATATTCAATTAAACAAAAAGTTATAATTTTCAGTTTTATGTTTTGTAACAGTTTAGGCCTATTAAATGTTAAAAATGATGACATAAAAAAGATGGCACAAATTTTACAGTAATGTTGAATGGTTATATTTACTCATTTTGTAAAAAAAAAAAATCAGTATCAGCATTGGCATTGGTGATACATGCCTTTATTCATAGTACTTATTAAAAATGCAATTAAACTACATTAATTTAAAGATTTAAATTACATTTTATTATTAACTTTGATTAATCACATTTAATCACAAAAAAATTGTGATTAATTAGTTATTTTTAATTGATTGACAGCACTAAACACAGCTCAAAAGTTTGGTTCTGTATTTTTAATGTTTTTGAAAGAAGGTTATCAAAAAAAACTGAATTTATTTAATCAAAAAACCCCAGCAAAAACAGTAAAAAGTTAAATACTATTACGATTTAAAATATCTGTTTTCTATTTGAATGTAATTTTAAATATAATTTATTCCTGTGATGTCAAAGCTGAATTTTCCTGAATGATCCTTCAGAAATAATTCTAATAGGATTATTTGCTGCTCTAGAAACATTTCTTATTATAATCAATGTGAAAACAGTTGTGCTGCAAAAACATGATGAATACAAATTTCAAAAGACCAGAATTTGAAATTTTTTTATTAAAGGGGTCATATGATGTTGCTAAAAAGAACATTATTTGGTGTATTTGGTGTAATGAAATGTGTTTATACGGTTTAAAGTAAAAAAAAACATTATTTTCCACATACTGTACATTATTGTTTCTCCTCTATGCCCCGCCTTTCTGAAACACGTCGATTTTTACAAAGTTCATCGGTCTGAAAAGCGAGGTGTGATTGGCCAGCTATCCAGTGCGTTGTGATTGGCCGATACCTTAAGCGGGTGACGGAAATGTTACGTAAATGCCCCTACCATACTGTGATGCCCTGTCTGGCCAGAACGACGATTCAAAAACATTAAAACCCATTATAAACGAGGCATTTGTTGCATCCAGTGGGGACATAATTACGGATTATAATGACTTATACTGTCTTTTTACACATTGCGTTGCATCGCGCCGCGTAAACAAAAAACCATGTCTGCATTTGGGATCGGAGAAATGACAAACAAGCGCTACTCTACACTGCTAAAAACTAGCATTTGAATCATCAGTGGCAAATCCTTTAAATATGAAAACTTACTTACAGTCTGTGAGTCAGAACAGCCAGGATTGTAGTCTACACTTTCAGGATCAGGAAACAGTCCTCCATAAATTGTGCTGCACACATCTGAATATTTGGGTTGAACTGTTCTGGAACAGTGTTGTAAATACAACTTAAGCACTGATTTCTAGTCATGTCCTCTTTTGGAAGACCAAACAAAGTAGTTTCGCTTTCACAATGAAACACACGGCGGGCTAGAGTGAGCGGCGGCCGGAGAGGGCTAGAGTGAGCGGAGGCTGGCTTGAGTGAGGAACATCTTCTTTATGCACCAAGAGCTTGTAACACTCCAAAGAGAAAGGAAAAATTTAAATCGCATCATATGACCCCTTTAAACAATGTAAATATCTCTGTGACTTTTGATCAAGTGTCCTTGCTGAATAAAAGTAATTTCTTTCAAACAATTATACTGACCCCAATCTTTTGAACAGTAGTGAAATATAATATAACATGGCACTGTTCCTTCATGAGAGCAGCGGTAGACATGAGAGACGGATGCAGATTTGAGTCTGGACTCCCGCTCTTTCCTGAGCTGCTGCTGTGAGGGGGAATGAGAGGTTAATAATCTGGCAGTCAAGGGGCTCTTCCCTTGAGACACAGCGGGAGATTAGCACTCTGCAGTCGGGCTCAGGAAGAGTGTGGTCTGAGGTTTAGCGATGATGAAGGCTGCCCGTTACATTCACAGCCCACTTGTGCATAAACACACACAATGGTGGGGCATCAGCAGAGTTCCTGTCTAACTGCTGACTGCACGGCTGCCGTCCCTGAGGGGCCCATCGGTGGCTGGTTGTATAGTGCACGAGAAAGGGTAAATAGAGGGGAAAAAGAAAGCCAGTCGTTTCTCGTCCCGTTTTATGACTGCACAGGAAAATGAAAGTCAGGGAAAATGAGTTTCTCTTTGCTTTCTCTTCAAAGCGATCCCCAGTTCCCTGCAGGTAAATTAAAAAAGAGGGACTGCTGTTTGTCAGGAAAATACTTCTACTTTTAAAACTATTTAAATGTAAAATGGATTTTAAAAGCCAGATATAGCAACTCTGCAGAGGATGCTTTCAAAAGTGGCACTAACAAAAAGCATCACTGCATTCACATTTTTGTTGGACTTTAGAATGGTAATATCCTGGTACACTTTGAAGTAACTTGGAGTACTATTTGAATACCATTGCAGTGATAACAAAGTAACTAGCATTATACAGGTTCAGTTTTCAAGACAAGACAGTTTCCAACAAACAAGCAACTTTTTCATATGGAAAGTGTACTGTAGATATCTTTAAAGTGAAAGGAGAAGTAATGTGACACTGCTAGGTTTTTATATTACATAATGCACGGTTTTACAGCCAAGGAAATTGTACTAATAAATCAAATTAATTCTCAAACTATCCTCCCTCTCAAAAGTAGTGCTGAGAGGAAAGATTTTTCTGAATGAATCAGAAACAAACTAGTTTAAAAAAACACCCATTAATTAGAGTCCCTGTGTTTTATAGTTTTATTAACTATATTACATATACAGCATTTTATACGTAATAACAAGCTTTAATGTATTGTAGTAACGTCCGCCGTAAAACAGTGATTCTGTCCTAATTCCCTTGCATATTAATGGTGGAGTTCCCTTTAAAATCTTAAATGATTCCCTTTGAGCTAAATTATTGACTTGTTTCCCTTACAGTCAACAAGTTCAACAAGCAACAACGACTTATCCAAGTGACTGCTGCAGAACACACGTGAGAGAGAGACGAGGCAGTGCAGACTGCGCGTCTCGTAAGTGAGTGGGAATTTACCGAACGTGGCACTTGCGGGAGTTAACACTGTATGCAATACCCGCAACCTCACACCAAATTTCAGGCCGTGTAGATAGGCAAGCATAGCCTATATACAAATCATTTAGTAAGCAGAAATCCGAAATTTACCTTAACATATTAAGTTAGAGGAAGATGCGACAGAATTGATGCTTGAAGAATGCGCTTCCAGCAGCCATGATAAACAGTTAGCAGTTAAAGTTTTCTATGCACAATTTGATTTGACGAAAGTCACGAGACCTATTACTATCTATCCAATCACGTTGATGGATAAAAATACAATTAAAATAAGCATGTAACGACCACAAACAGAGGAAAATAGCGGAGTAAAAGTACCGATAACATCACTTAAAATGTACTCAAGTAAAAGTAAAAGTACACAATTTTTAAACTACTCAAAAAAGTACAATTACTGATAAAAACTACTTAATTACTGTAACGTGAGTATTTGTAATTCGTTACTTCACACCCCTGGGTAACGCAAACTGTAGGTTTTATTTTGAAGATGAATGAACGTCTTATGGGCTTTGGAACGATATAAGTGTGAGTAATCGATGACACAATTTTCATTTGTGGCTGAACTATCCCTTTAAACTTTCAAAGTAGCTTGTAGAATGTAGATGAGCATGGACATCAAACAGCACCACGCTATACATACTGTATATCAAAGTAAAATTTCCTCTAAATGACTCCAAGACTGGTTTTAATTATCTCTGCAATTCCCCCATAACCCTCTTTTCAAATAAGAATGAGTTTTCCGCAAACATAAATCATGCTTAGCATGAAGGCCACGACAGGGTTGTTGTAATCTGCCCAAACGCCCTCTATGTCTTTTAAATGAGCACGCGAACACCCTCATTCTCATGCTGAAGCTAATTATGCTTTAATTGCACTGATGGCGCTGTGCAGCCTCGTTCTGCGCTAATATTACAACAGTCTAAACGTTCCATGCTCTACAAATGTGTGTAAAATGACCCACCTCCATTAGCATATTTGAGCCGTCACAAAATGCCAGTCCAATCCGGCAGTCATTCCAGGAACTCAGAGTCATCAGCGGCTGTAGATACCCTCTGCATAGATTTTTATGATTCTCTTGGCCTTGGGTTGAAATCCAATGGCAAATGCCAACAGCATTTCGGTAAGTGCTCCTTTATAGGCACAGCATTAACATCCATTGTTCAGACAGCATTGCAAAATGGCTTTCGGCAATTTGCTTCAGAGGTAATTCATATAGACGGACAGAATGAGGAATGATAAGCATCATCTTAAGAATACACAATGGAAACATAAAGGAGAGGGGGTGCCGACTGATTCTCTGACTGCCCATGATGCCTCTGTTTGCCAAGGAGTTTTGGCCACACTGGCCAGTCAATAAGCATGTGTATAGTTATTGCACTGACACAAGATAAGAACTGCTTTTTCCACTTGACAGCAAACTTTATTAAAGGGTCGGGCCACTGAAAATGACAATTCTGTCATCATTTACCCACCCTCATTTCGTTCCAAACCTGCCTGACTTCCTTTCTTCTGTGGAACACAGTGAGAGATGTTTAGTTCAATGTCCCTTTTTGGGGTTGATCTATCCATTTAAAATGCTGGCCAGTCTTCTAGGATTTGATATTACAATCACAAAGCAAATAATATGTCCACAATGAAACAATATTGTGCTCATCAGGGATTGTCTCCTCTGCATGGCCGAGGCAGACTTGCAAACGCTGGCATAAAGAGGTTAGACGGCACTAAAAATTTTATTACCGGGGAAACGCATTACTGACTTTTTTTGAGAATTAAAAGTTTGTTATCATCGCTTCCAGGCACATCTTTTAGACACAGAATAAGCCATCTGAATGCCACCTGACTTCAACACACACACTCATATATATATGGAGGGGAGGCATATCCAGATATATATTCCTTGCCATTCCATTCTGATGTTGGAATGATGCTCTTTGCATATGCAAACACTTCACTTCAATGCCTCTGCCATCTGTTTGCAATCCATGAAATAGAATGCTACTGTGGATATACAAAAATGATTGCAGCAACATTTTGAGGCTCTGCACTGCTACAATGAAAGCCGGGAGAGGCCCCTGAACGCAGTGTGATTCGCGCAAAAAGAGATGGCTGTTTATTTTTACATCACAATCACGCCACGCTGGAGTTTCATAAAGGAGATATCTCAGATGCATCGGCCCGCCATGAACGCGCTCATTTACATGCAGTGTTTGTTGCGGTGAAGGAAACAAAACACGCAGACTTTCCTGTAAACAGACTTAACCACTGTACTTCCATGACCTACTTCCAACCGCCAGCGATACTTTCGTGACTGACAAGCTGACAAGAGAGAGACTAGACTAACTCACGCTGACCATAAAGCTGTGGTAGCATGAACACTAGCCGAAACGCATGCTGTCATGTTGATACCCGAGGACAGACCTGCTAGCTGAAACGGCAAGAGTGTCGCATATTTAGAAATGATGTCTCCTTTGCTTATTTTCCCAAAACACCTGATATGTCCAATGTTGGCAGGCAAAAAATTGCTCAGTATCTGAATTTTCAGCAATGGCCTGTCAAAAGATATGCAGCTGTTGATATAAACATGTTTACTCTCATTCCTATTTGTATGCAGGAAGAGAAAGGGTCAGCGAATGAGGATTTTATTAGTATTATTGTTAGTATTATTCTTGCCAGTGACACATAGGGTGCATTGGCTTGGACTGTATTCAAATGCACGCACTCAAATGGATGCTCTGCTGTGCATATCAGCTTGTGAGTTTAAGTCTCATTTAAAAACACAATTATATTTGAGCATTGCATGTCTATGACTACGTCTTGCTGTTAAACAAAACTTCAGTCTGTTTCCTGGGGCCAAAAAGTAAGAGACGCAACACTGTGGTTTCTAATAATGGTGCAATTACAAAACAATGGAATGGTTTTCCAACTGGTAATTACTGAAACCACATGGATGGCAAGCTATTCATTATTACTGCAACTACAAAAGTTAGTTGTTAATTAAAATAAATAAAAAAAGAGAATAAAAAGATCTTTATGGAAATTAAAAGAGTGCATGCCTCTGATGAGAAAATGTGAAATAACTGTTTTAATTAGAAATAAAATATTGCAAATATTGTGATAAATTCATTACAAAGTAGTAATCACAAAAAGTGTTAAAATCTACACAGTTCACCTTTTAATACCCACTTTTTTATACCCATGCAGTCTTTTTAGTGTACAACCAATGCACACTCAACACTGCTGCCCCTAATACAATGCAAAGAGGACTTCTAAAGTAAATAAAAATAATTATATAAAAAATAAAACACATAAGTAAATAAATGAATAAATGATAAAAAATAAAATAAAATAACTTTTTTAAATTAATAATTAATTATTTTTATTATTTATTTATTCTTTTTTTTTTTTTAAGGATGAGTTATTAAAACAATGAGCCCTGGTACTATAACCCACAAGGAAACAATAATATACTGGTAGATTTAAATGATACAATTATGTAAAAAAAACAAAAAACATATGCTTTGGAATCACATGAGGGTGCGTAAATGATTTGCACAATTTGGGGTGATCTATCCCTTTAATTCCTACATCATCATTAAAAGCACTCTAATGTCCATCCCATAAAGATACATCTGGCTTGCTGAAAATGCTATTAGCAAAGGCTATGTTTAGGAAGCTGATAATGTTGTCCTCTCTCCAACTTTGAAGTCGTGAGCCTATTCATTTTTTGGTAGCATATTAAGTCCGATGCTGTAATCGAAGAGGAAATTGAGGCTGGGCCCTGTGGGGCATTTCTAATGCATTCTTCTCTACTTTTGATTTTTCATCCTCCATTACTTCAGGCAAACTATCAAAAATAACAATGACATTGGGCAAATCTTCTCAAGAATACAAAAAGGGGCCAATGCTTGACAGATAAATCACGCTTGTGATTTGCCTCCCATAATCAAGAGTGTTATCATCTTAAAAGGTTAAGTGCCGCCACACCTATAAACATCTACTATCAGAAAAGCTGACAGGCATCTTATTCCTCCGTCAATAGTTGTTGCGAGCACCAAACCCCGGTGCGTCTTTCACACGCTAATTAGGAGAAACGTCAGATTTCTCCAGCAGACGGTCCATCAGAGCGCCTCAAATCACCCGCTGTCGCCTCCTATCAATCTCGGCTCAAATTACAGGTGACAAGTTATCAAATCTAAGATATTACAAACTAAACACGATCTCTCGGGGGACCTATTTGTTTAAGATATAGCCAATTAAACAAGGTGCTGAGTGTCAGGGATGAAACCCTCATCGGAGCGGTGGAGCTAATTTGCAACTCCTCAAGGAAATCAGATGGTGGAAGTGGGGCGGGAGGGGTGCGGAGAGGATATTCTGGTGGGATGAAGGCGATAATAACAATAAGTGCGAAAATAAATAAATAAAGGTAGATAACATGGGGAAGGAGGCTCAGCTTTAATCATATTTAGTCTCTTGGGTCAGCTTACGGCACAGGAAAGCGGCTTTTGTTTGAATGTAATCTGCCAGCAGGAAGGGTATGATCAAAATTTATGGAGGTGTTCATTAAATCTTAACGACGCCGTTCCCTGAATATTCCGGATGCTGGGGTTCAATCCCACGCCCTCCCCTGATGGTCCTGCTGTTCCTGTCAAACTCTGAGTCGTGTCGATATGCGTCGATTCTTCAGTTAGTGTTCACCCGAAGCCTCGGCTCGCTCGCAGGGTGAGAACCGCACAGGAACCTGACTTGCAAATGATGGCTGCAGGTGGAAGTGTTTATCACATAGCTCTGACTGAGCTTGGCATAAATTTGTCCTTGCAGCAACGGTAGCTGCTCATTCAAAACATTGTGGAAATGTTATTATATTCCGCTGGCCTGAAGGGAGCACTTTTTTTTACAGAGCTGCTCTTTCAGGATCACAGGTGACCTGTTATTTTACATCAGGGGCAGCTTAAAGAAAAAAGAAAAGAAACATTTTATGATTTAGAATTATGTGCATTATGTGCAATTTACATGTTTGCATAAATTTTTTGAGACGAGTGCTGATTATTATATTTCAAAATAAACAGTAATAGAACTTATGCTTGTTCTCTGTTGTTAATTGTAATCTTACAGTAATATAAAAGTGCTCCCTATAGTTTAGTGCATAAGCTGAGGTCAATTTTTATCACTAAGAAAATTTTAATTATAATTCAATTTATTTAAAGAAAGAACAATTTGTACAGTGATTTACTGAACAAATTGCTTTTTATGTTTAGTTTTTTCCCCCAGCTGTACTGAAACCATACCGAACTGTGACGTCAAAACCGAACCGAACCGAACCGTCTTGTTTGTGTACCGTTACACAGATAGATTGTAGTATGTTTTCAAAGCATTGCAACTGAGTCAAAAACAGGGGGTTCATTAAAAAGGCAGATGAAAGCATATTAAAACCTCATGTGGTCTGTGAGGGGGGCATAATATGTGACCCTGGACCACAAAACCAGTCTTAAGTCGCTGGGGTAAATTTGTAGCAATAGCCAAAAATACATTGCGTGGGTCAAAATTATAGATTTTTCTTTTATGCAAAAAATCATTAGAATTATATTAAGCAAAGATCATGTTCCATGAAGATATTTTGTAAATTTCCTACTGTAAATATATCAAAACTTAATTTTTGATTAGTAATATGCATTGCTAAGAACTTCATTTGGACAACTTTAAAGGCGATTTTCTCAATATTTAGATTTTAGATTTAGAATTTATATTTTCAAATAGTTGTATCTCGGCCAAATATTGTCCTATCCTAACAAATCATACAACAATGGAAAGCTTAATTCAGCTTTCATATGATGTATAAATCTCAATTTTCGAAAAAAATGGCCCTTATGACTGGTTTTGTTGTCCAGGGTCACATATAACACACGGACGGACCCACTATATGAATTTTTAATGTTCACATGTCTGTTACCAAACAAACATCCTTGTTCTGCAATTTCAATCTTCTATTTTATAATCGTTCATCTACAGCAAATTATACTAGCATATCTCGATGGGGACTGATTTGATGATGCAAAAGACATAAACTACAGCTTTGATTATGTTTGTGCACAAACAAGCATTTTGAGAATGAACCATGATTGATTTTCCCTCCTAAAGCCTTGGCTTTCCCTTATTGTCACAAATCCAAAATGATGAAAGGCAGCTGGGCTTAGAAACACGGTTAGATTTCCTTTTTTCAGGTACCCATGGGATACCTGAGCAGACTGCTACATCCAGATTCCCTGTGTCCACTATGAATTCAATACATGCTCATATAACGGGGCAGCACTGTTGAAGTCAGAAAGCAAAGCATCTCCACTCTCAAAATTCAATTCATAGGAGTAGAGAAGAAAATATATAATTTAGAAAATATAAACCCACACCAGCTTCCTGTGTTTGTGTTAATCTCCAGACTATATGAGCTTGCCTGCTGCTCACTGCCTTCAACAGCAGCATCCTAAACATCATGAACCCTCATAAGTGACTGATGTGAGATGTTCTACGTAGGCAGAGTGCTGACTTAAGCAGAGTGATGTGCAGCACACAAAGAGAGCTCTGCATGTACAGAAGAGGTTGATGTTAGCGTGTTGCTAAAGTAGCAAAATATTCTAATTAGCACAAACACACATATCACACACAAATTCCAGGTAAAACTTTTTATGAGCTGTTTTTATTAATTGTGTTCTGTATTGAATGTAACAAGTGTATTTCTAATTTCAGTTTTTTTGCCACTTTGAGATCATTTTGGAATAAATTAGCATAATTTGGTATCTTTGTCTTGTTCCCTATCTGTCGGTCATTACGAGTTATGTCGGGACGACATATGGGGTTCTACCTGGAAGCCCCAATCACCTCTGACTTTAAGAGAAAACGCCAATGAAATTTGGCTAGTGGATTTTGCATACCTGAGCCACTCCCCGTGCATACGGGTATAAATAGGCGACATGTGCTTTCGTCCTCAGAGGATGAAGATTTGGCAGGGTTGCCCCCCTTGGGTGTTGTGGCCACCGTCGAATTGGACCCTGAGCTGACTGCCATCCTTGCCCGGGCAGCCGTGAGCATTTGGCTGGAGGTCAATAGACCGCCCAGTCCCGAGCCCTTGCGGCTGGATGATTGGTTTCTCTGGGCGGGACATGGCTCACAACCGTGACTTGCTCCAGTGCCTTTCTTCCCGGAGGTGCATGAGGAGCTGATTAAGTCGTGGACAGCCCCTTTTACGTCCAGAAGCTGCTCGTCTCTCTCCTCCGTTCTCACTACCCTTGATGGCGGGGCGGCCAGAGGGTAAGTCGACATTCCCCAGGCTTTGCCCAGCAGTTCTAGGCAGTGCAGAAGCAGACTGAAGCCATTCAACACATCCTGCCCCGGCGGGATGCACCACCTGCCACCACTGCCCCACGGGCGAGGCCCCAGTCTGCTCGTTGCCGTGGGCGCCCTCCCACGTCCTCCAGAGCTGCTCTGCCCCGTGCCCCTGAAGCAATGCCTAGGCCCCTAAATCGTCCAAGAGGGCGACGTAGAGACAGTACAACACCCCCCCCCACCCCGGGCGCATCGCTCTGAGGAAGGACCTCCTTTCTCAGGGGCTCAGCACCATGTGGCACCCGCGTCCAGATCTTTGGAACCTCCATGTGTGGCTCCTGGACGGGACGCGGCAGACTTAAGTGATCTGCTACAGGCAGTGGTGGACATCATCACTCAGGCTAGAGCTCCCTCTACGAGGCAAGCCTATGCACTGAAGTGGAGTCTGTTTGCAAACTGGTGTGCTTCTCGCCGAGAAGACCCCCCGAAGATGCACGATTGGAGTAGTGCTTTCTTTCCTGAAAGAAAGGTTGGAGTGTAGGCTGTCAACCTCCACCTTATAAGTGTATGTGGCTGCTATCGCAGCACATCACGATGCAGTGGACGGCCGGTCCCTGGGAAAGCACAATCTCATCGTCAGGTTAATGAGGGGTGCCAGAAGGTTACATCCTCCTAGGTCACCCCTGGTGCCCTCCTGGGATCTCTCTATCGTCCTGGCTGGACTTCAGAGGGGTTCCTTCGAGCCGATGGGTTCAGTCGAGCTTAAATTCCTGTCTGCTAAGACAGCGCTCCTGACCGCGCTCACTTCCATCAGCAGGGTCAGGGACCTCCAAGCATTTTCGGTGAGCAAAGAGTGCCTTGTGTTCGGGCCAGCCTACTCTCACGTTGTCCTGAGAACCAGGCCTGGATACGTGCCCAAGGTTCCCACCACGCCTTTTCGCGCTCAGGTGGTGAACCTGCAAGCACTGCCCTTGGAGGAGGCAGATCCAGCCTTGGCACTGCTGTGTCCCGTAAGAGCGCTGCGCATATACATGGACCGCACCCGGGGCTTTAGAAGCTCTGCGCAGCTCTTTGTCTGCTACGGAGGTCAGCAGAAAGAGAAGGCTGTCTCCAAGCAGAGGTTAGCCCACTGGATAGTGGATGCGGTGAGGGTTGGATGCATTATCAGATGCATCCAATCCCAGGATTGGTTTGCAGCAGTCAACCTGAATCAAAAATAACAATGACATTGGGCAAATCTTCTCAAGAATACAAAAAGGGGCCAATGCTTGACAGATAAATCACGCTTGTGATTTGCCTCCCATAATCAAGAGTGTTATCATCTTAAAAGGTTAAGTGCCGCCACACCTATAAACATCTACTATCAGAAAAGCTGACAGGCATCTTATTCCTCCGTCAATAGTTGTTGCGAGCACCAAACCCCGGTGCGTCTTTCACACGCTAATTAGGAGAAACGTCAGATTTCTCCAGCAGACGGTCCATCAGAGCGCCTCAAATCACCCGCTGTCGCCTCCTATCAATCTCGGCTCAAATTACAGGTGACAAGTTATCAAATCTAAGATATTACAAACTAAACACGATCTCTCGGGGGACCTATTTGTTTAAGATATAGCCAATTAAACAAGGTGCTGAGTGTCAGGGATGAAACCCTCATCGGAGCGGTGGAGCTAATTTGCAACTCCTCAAGGAAATCAGATGGTGGAAGTGGGGCGGGAGGGGTGCGGAGAGGATATTCTGGTGGGATGAAGGCGATAATAACAATAAGTGCGAAAATAAATAAATAAAGGTAGATAACATGGGGAAGGAGGCTCAGCTTTAATCATATTTAGTCTCTTGGGTCAGCTTACGGCACAGGAAAGCGGCTTTTGTTTGAATGTAATCTGCCAGCAGGAAGGGTATGATCAAAATTTATGGAGGTGTTCATTAAATCTTAACGACGCCGTTCCCTGAATATTCCGGATGCTGGGGTTCAATCCCACGCCCTCCCCTGATGGTCCTGCTGTTCCTGTCAAACTCTGAGTCGTGTCGATATGCGTCGATTCTTCAGTTAGTGTTCACCCGAAGCCTCGGCTCGCTCGCAGGGTGAGAACCGCACAGGAACCTGACTTGCAAATGATGGCTGCAGGTGGAAGTGTTTATCACATAGCTCTGACTGAGCTTGGCATAAATTTGTCCTTGCAGCAACGGTAGCTGCTCATTCAAAACATTGTGGAAATGTTATTATATTCCGCTGGCCTGAAGGGAGCACTTTTTTTTACAGAGCTGCTCTTTCAGGATCACAGGTGACCTGTTATTTTACATCAGGGGCAGCTTAAAGAAAAAAACATTTTAACATTTTATGATTTAGAATTATGTGCATTATGTGCAATTTACATGTTTGCATAAATTTTTTGAGACGAGATTATATTTCTATATTTCAAAATAAACAGTAATAGAACTTATGCTTGTTCTCTGTTGTTAATTGTAATCTTACAGTAATATAAAAGTGCTCCCTATAGTTTAGTGCATAAGCTGAGGTCAATTTTTATCACTAAGAAAATTTTAATTATAATTCAATTTATTTAAAGAAAGAACAATTTGTACAGTGATTTACTGAACAAATTGCTTTTTATATTTAGTTTTTTCCCCCAGCTGTACTGAAACCATACCGAACTGTGACGTCAAAACCGAACCGAACCGAACCGTCTTGTTTGTGTACCGTTACACAGATAGATTGTAGTATGTTTTCAAAGCATTGCAACTGAGTCAAAAACAGGGGGTTCATTAAAAAGGCAGATGAAAGCATATTAAAACCTCATGTGGTCTGTGAGGGGGGCATAATATGTGACCCTGGACCACAAAACCAGTCTTAAGTCGCTGGGGTAAATTTGTAGCAATAGCCAAAAATACATTGCGTGGGTCAAAATTATAGATTTTTCTTTTATGCAAAAAATCATTAGAATTATATTAAGCAAAGATCATGTTCCATGAAGATATTTTGTAAATTTCCTACTGTAAATATATCAAAACTTAATTTTTGATTAGTAATATGCATTGCTAAGAACTTCATTTGGACAACTTTAAAGGCGATTTTCTCAATATTTAGATTTTAGATTTAGAATTTATATTTTCAAATAGTTGTATCTCGGCCAAATATTGTCCTATCCTAACAAATCATACAACAATGGAAAGCTTAATTCAGCTTTCATATGATGTATAAATCTCAATTTTCGAAAAAAATGGCCCTTATGACTGGTTTTGTTGTCCAGGGTCACATATAACACACGGACGGACCCACTATATGAATTTTTAATGTTCACATGTCTGTTACCAAACAAACATCCTTGTTCTGCAATTTCAATCTTCTATTTTATAATCGTTCATCTACAGCAAATTATACTAGCATATCTCGATGGGGACTGATTTGATGATGCAAAAGACATAAACTACAGCTTTGATTATGTTTGTGCACAAACAAGCATTTTGAGAATGAACCATGATTGATTTTCCCTCCTAAAGCCTTGGCTTTCCCTTATTGTCACAAATCCAAAATGATGAAAGGCAGCTGGGCTTAGAAACACGGTTAGATTTCCTTTTTTCAGGTACCCATGGGATACCTGAGCAGACTGCTACATCCAGATTCCCTGTGTCCACTATGAATTCAATACATGCTCATATAACGGGGCAGCACTGTTGAAGTCAGAAAGCAAAGCATCTCCACTCTCAAAATTCAATTCATAGGAGTAGAGAAGAAAATATATAATTTAGAAAATATAAACCCACACCAGCTTCCTGTGTTTGTGTTAATCTCCAGACTATATGAGCTTGCCTGCTGCTCACTGCCTTCAACAGCAGCATCCTAAACATCATGAACCCTCATAAGTGACTGATGTGAGATGTTCTACGTAGGCAGAGTGCTGACTTAAGCAGAGTGATGTGCAGCACACAAAGAGAGCTCTGCATGTACAGAAGAGGTTGATGTTAGCGTGTTGCTAAAGTAGCAAAATATTCTAATTAGCACAAACACACATATCACACACAAATTCCAGGTAAAACTTTTTATGAGCTGTTTTTATTAATTGTGTTCTGTATTGAATGTAACAAGTGTATTTCTAATTTCAGTTTTTTTGCCACTTTGAGATCATTTTGGAATAAATTAGCATAATTTGGTATCTTTGTCTTGTTCCCTATCTGTCGGTCATTACGAGTTATGTCGGGACGACATATGGGGTTCTACCTGGAAGCCCCAATCACCTCTGACTTTAAGAGAAAACGCCAATGAAATTTGGCTAGTGGATTTTGCATACCTGAGCCACTCCCCGTGCATACGGGTATAAATAGGCGACATGTGCTTTCGTCCTCAGAGGATGAAGATTTGGCAGGGTTGCCCCCCTTGGGTGTTGTGGCCACCGTCGAATTGGACCCTGAGCTGACTGCCATCCTTGCCCGGGCAGCCGTGAGCATTTGGCTGGAGGTCAATAGACCGCCCAGTCCCGAGCCCTTGCGGCTGGATGATTGGTTTCTCTGGGCGGGACATGGCTCACAACCGTGACTTGCTCCAGTGCCTTTCTTCCCGGAGGTGCATGAGGAGCTGATTAAGTCGTGGACAGCCCCTTTTACGTCCAGAAGCTGCTCGTCTCTCTCCTCCGTTCTCACTACCCTTGATGGCGGGGCGGCCAGAGGGTAAGTCGACATTCCCCAGGCTTTGCCCAGCAGTTCTAGGCAGTGCAGAAGCAGACTGAAGCCATTCAACACATCCTGCCCCGGCGGGATGCACCACCTGCCACCACTGCCCCACGGGCGAGGCCCCAGTCTGCTCGTTGCCGTGGGCGCCCTCCCACGTCCTCCAGAGCTGCTCTGCCCCGTGCCCCTGAAGCAATGCCTAGGCCCCTAAATCGTCCAAGAGGGCGACGTAGAGACAGTACAACACCCCCCCCCACCCCGGGCGCATCGCTCTGAGGAAGGACCTCCTTTCTCAGGGGCTCAGCACCATGTGGCACCCGCGTCCAGATCTTTGGAACCTCCATGTGTGGCTCCTGGACGGGACGCGGCAGACTTAAGTGATCTGCTACAGGCAGTGGTGGACATCATCACTCAGGCTAGAGCTCCCTCTACGAGGCAAGCCTATGCACTGAAGTGGAGTCTGTTTGCAAACTGGTGTGCTTCTCGCCGAGAAGACCCCCCGAAGATGCACGATTGGAGTAGTGCTTTCTTTCCTGAAAGAAAGGTTGGAGTGTAGGCTGTCAACCTCCACCTTATAAGTGTATGTGGCTGCTATCGCAGCACATCACGATGCAGTGGACGGCCGGTCCCTGGGAAAGCACAATCTCATCGTCAGGTTAATGAGGGGTGCCAGAAGGTTACATCCTCCTAGGTCACCCCTGGTGCCCTCCTGGGATCTCTCTATCGTCCTGGCTGGACTTCAGAGGGGTTCCTTCGAGCCGATGGGTTCAGTCGAGCTTAAATTCCTGTCTGCTAAGACAGCGCTCCTGACCGCGCTCACTTCCATCAAGAGGGTCGGGGACCTCCAAGCATTTTCGGTTAGCAAAGAGTGCCTTGTGTTTGGGCCAGCCTACTCTCATGACCTCTGACTTTAAGAGAAAACGCCAATGAAATTTGGCTAGTGGATTTTGCATACCTGAGCCACTCCCCGTGCATACGGGTATAAATAGGCGACATGTGCTTTCGTCCTCAGAGGATGAAGATTTGGCAGGGTTGCCCCCCTTGGGTGTTGTGGCCACCGTCGAATTGGACCCTGAGCTGACTGCCATCCTTGCCCGGGCAGCCGTGAGCATTTGGCTGGAGGTCAATAGACCGCCCAGTCCCGAGCCCTTGCGGCTGGATGATTGGTTTCTCTGGGCGGGACATGGCTCACAACCGTGACTTGCTCCAGTGCCTTTCTTCCCGGAGGTGCATGAGGAGCTGATTAAGTCGTGGACAGCCCCTTTTACGTCCAGAAGCTGCTCGTCTCTCTCCTCCGTTCTCACTACCCTTGATGGCGGGGCGGCCAGAGGGTAAGTCGACATTCCCCAGGCTTTGCCCAGCAGTTCTAGGCAGTGCAGAAGCAGACTGAAGCCATTCAACACATCCTGCCCCGGCGGGATGCACCACCTGCCACCACTGCCCCACGGGCGAGGCCCCAGTCTGCTCGTTGCCGTGGGCGCCCTCCCACGTCCTCCAGAGCTGCTCTGCCCCGTGCCCCTGAAGCAATGCCTAGGCCCCTAAATCGTCCAAGAGGGCGACGTAGAGACAGTACAACACCCCCCCCCACCCCGGGCGCATCGCTCTGAGGAAGGACCTCCTTTCTCAGGGGCTCAGCACCATGTGGCACCCGCGTCCAGATCTTTGGAACCTCCATGTGTGGCTCCTGGACGGGACGCGGCAGACTTAAGTGATCTGCTACAGGCAGTGGTGGACATCATCACTCAGGCTAGAGCTCCCTCTACGAGGCAAGCCTATGCACTGAAGTGGAGTCTGTTTGCAAACTGGTGTGCTTCTCGCCGAGAAGACCCCCCGAAGATGCACGATTGGAGTAGTGCTTTCTTTCCTGAAAGAAAGGTTGGAGTGTAGGCTGTCAACCTCCACCTTATAAGTGTATGTGGCTGCTATCGCAGCACATCACGATGCAGTGGACGGCCGGTCCCTGGGAAAGCACAATCTCATCGTCAGGTTAATGAGGGGTGCCAGAAGGTTACATCCTCCTAGGTCACCCCTGGTGCCCTCCTGGGATCTCTCTATCGTCCTGGCTGGACTTCAGAGGGGTTCCTTCGAGCCGATGGGTTCAGTCGAGCTTAAATTCCTGTCTGCTAAGACAGCGCTCCTGACCGCGCTCACTTCCATCAAGAGGGTCGGGGACCTCCAAGCATTTTCGGTTAGCAAAGAGTGCCTTGTGTTTGGGCCAGCCTACTCTCATGTTGTCCTGAGACCCCAGCCTGGATACGTGCCCAAGGTTCCCACCATGTCCTTTTGCGACCAGGTGGTGAACCTGTAAGCACTGCCCTTGGATGAGGCAGATCCAGGCTTGGCGTTGCTATGTCCCATAAGAGCGTTGCTCATATACGTGGACCGCACCCAGAGCTTCAGGAGCTCTGAGCAGCTCTTTGTCTGCTACAGAGATCAGCAGAAAGGAAAGGCTGTCTTCAAGCAGAGGTTGGCCCACTGGATAGTGAATGCCATCGCCTTGGCGTACCAGTGCCAAGGCGAGCCGTGCCCCCTGGGGGTGAGGGCTCACTCCACACAGAGTGTTCCCTTGTTCTATGCGTTGGTGCACGGCGCCTCTCTGGCAGACATCTGTAGAGCTGCGGGCTGGGCGATACCGAACACCTTTGTGAGATTTTACAGTCTCCTCGTTGAGCCAGTTTCTTCCCATGTATTGGGTAACAGGTAAGTGGTGGGAAGAGCTGGCCGGTGTGATGCTCGGCGGAGCAGTCTGACGCCAGGCCCAGTATTGGTGTTAGCTTGCCCAGGTTTCCCTGTACTGGGCTAGGTGTCCATATGGCTTGATTCCCTTTGGGCGATCCCATATGTGTATTCTTCCACGGCAAGTTTTCCCTTTCGGTAAACCCATGTCTTCCCTTTGACAGACCATTCTGTCAGGCTCTGCTGGCAGTCATTCCTCCCTACTCTCAGGTAGGGTCTGCCTCAGAGACCCATTCCATATGTAGTACTGCCCCAGGCTTGGGTCAGTCCATATCAGTGTCTCCACATGATACCTCCCTACGGGTAGGTTGTGGCCTCCGTAGTGCCCTTCTCCGGAAGGCTTGCTTCCCCATCGTTACTTCTAAAGCTGTAACAACAAATAGGAAAGACTTGAAGCAATCTTTCATTGAAGGTTGAAATCCCTTTTGTTAAGAATTTCTGTGGTGAAAGAACAGCGGCTTGGCTATCACCAGCAGCAATGTACTCACCTTTGGTGCCTGCGGGTACCAAGGTTAGCAAATTTGCGCTGGGGCGCTGGGAAGTTTATGACCTTTGCGTAGCATTTGTCTGATACACGGCTGCTTGTCAACATTTGCAATGCCATAAGGTTGTGGCGGGGTTCAGGTTGTGGCACTTTCCATAGACCCCATATGTTGTCACGGCATAACTTGTAGTGACCAACAGATAGGGAACGTCTTGGTTACGTACGTAACCCTTGTTCCCTGATGGAGGGAACGGAGACGTTATGTCCCCATGCCACAACCTCGAACCATCGCTGGTTGCCAGGGACGAGTTCTCGGTTCCTCAGCGTTAAACCTGAAGAATAGATGCACCTGTCGCCTATTTATACCCGTATGCACGGGGAGTGGCTCAGGTATGCAAAATCCACTAGCCAAATTTTATTGGCGTTTTCTCTTGAAGTCAGAGGTGACTGGGGCTTCCAGGTAGAACCCCATATTTCGTCACAACATAATGTCTCCATTCCCTCCATCAGGGAACGAGGGAATGATAATATAATATAATATAATATAACATGATATAACGTTTTGAATGTAATTTATTTCTGTGATGCAAAGTTGAATTTTCAGCACCATTACTCCAGTCTTTAGTGTCACATGTTCCTTCAGAAATCCTTTTAATAGGCTGATTTGGTGCTGAAGAAACAATTCTTATTATTAGTGTTGAAAATAGTTGTTCTGCTTAATATTTGTGTGACAATTGAGATTTTCAGAATTCTTTTATGGACGAAAAGTTGAAAAGACCAGCATTTATTTTTTTCTTGAAAAAGAAAACCAGCATTTTGACTGTCACTTTTGAAAAAAAAAAATCTAACTTTTCAACAACTATGTATATTGTTACTCATAAATAACAGTAAAGTAATAAGGATGCTACAATATTTTTTACTGGAAAACAAAACCAAAGTACTTTTTACTTAGAATTTTTCAGCATTCATATGATGATGCCTCAGCATAATGCTGCTGTCAACTGCCTATTGTGTCATGTATTTTTATGAATGCAGAGCACGAGTATGCCAAGTTCTATGAAAGCAAGCCTGGAAAGCCACCTGTAGAAATGCATCTCGATTGTGAGACTCAATGTTATTTATCCACACTGAAACATCACACAATGGACTCATCTCTGCAGAAGCGCCAGCTCTGTTTTAAAATGGTGGATTATTATTTCAGCCAGGAGAAATGAAACAGAACTAAGCACACGGTTGCCTCCAAATGAGATCATTAGTAACGGCAAATAATGACTGAGCTGGTTAGTCGAAGCCTATTTCCTTTCAAATAAATCAAGCTGCTGTGAGAGTTAAAATGCTGCCTTTGCCAGGCAGGATGACAGGCAGACCACATTCAGATAAATCATCTGTATCAGAGGAACCACGTCCACACGTTTATAAGACAATATGGTCCAATAAAGTCAGCCCCTAGTAAAGGGCAGGTGTAAGAATCGTTAGGCCCCTCAAGATTTGATTCGTTTTAGGGAGTCACAATGCAATTCCAAAATGATTCGCAAAGATTCTGAATACAAATATATCTGAAATATATCTTATTTGGGTAGCAGAAGAATCTTTATGGATTGATCCAGAATCATTTGAGAAAGAATCCCAATGCATCAGTGAATCATTTTTTCTCTTACTGACTAAATCAACAATTTCCATAAAATGCCACTGTTAAAATCGCAACTCTCAAGGTGATCCTTTACATCGGCCCATTGAAATCACATCCCACTCTTAATACTGAATTGTAACAACATGCTCTCTTGAGTGTTATCAATTAATCAGCCGTGATCACATGCTCCAATGTGGCTTATTCAACCAGGCTGACCTTTCTGAATCCAGGTGTGAGGAATAATGAAAGTGCGACAGCATGGAGCCTAAGGGAGATGCTGCCAAATGGAATCCATGTCGCATCTGACAAAAGCTTTTCAGTGTGATGCACAATAATTCATTTATGATTGGATGGATGATCACCTTTAAGCAAGAAAAAGAAAAGAGGCAAGAAAAAAATGCCTCTGAATAGAATATGAATCTATAAAGTAAGGAATTAACTCTCAAACTAGCCACCAAGATGCTAGGATGTTGTGTGGGTTGCCAGTGTGTGGTCATGTGATTGCTAGGGGTGTTTGCTTATTGGCTTAAAGGCCCATTCACACCAGGGATGATAACTATAACAATAACTATAACTATAAAGTTTTAATGATCGTTCTAATTTTAAGATAATAGAGACATCCAGGCTTCAGCTATAACAATAACGACATAGAGGAATGAGGAAAGTTGGAATTACTTTTAGACTTTACTGCAGAAAAAAACTACCATTGGTACAATCTACACCACAACTATAACGATAACACAACATTTTCAAAACAGTTTTTCCAGCTGATGAAGGATAAAATCACTGACAACCAATTAGAATCCACAGATTGAGCAGGGGTAAATGACAAAACTGCAATGCATGCTTATAATAAACGTGGATGCTAATATAGCTATTGTTCTAGGTGAAAAAAATCCACCCCTGGCCCCTATATTTATGGCTCAGGTCTGTCTTTCAATCAGGGAAAAAAGAAAGAAAGAAAGAAAGAAAGAATAACAAAAATGTCTTCTCTCTTACTTTTAATTGGCTAAGAAATCAAATACACTGCTGGACAATAACCAAAAATCTGTATTCTATCATATTTTTGCCTATATTTTCCTAATGACAATTTTATAATTGGTTTAGCCTATATACTACTCACACTTTTTCCATTTTTATCACAAAATAAGGCAGAAAATATATTAATGTAATAAATGATATGTCAATTAGCACTGCATCATTCATATACTTTATTTAATTATTACCTGGAGATGACTTGGAAAAACACACATAAACCATATATTGTCACAATCGTGAATTTATTGTCTTCACGTTTCATCAGTCAAAATGTTGCTTTTTAATCAGATTACCTACAGCGATAGCTGGATGCCTTTGTCCATATTAGGGACTTCCTGGCATGTCATAAGTTATTATTATGTCTATGAATTGTTTTGGACTTTCTGCGCAAGAGGAATGAAACAAAAACTGTTTAGTGCACCGTAATGTTCACATCAATTTGAATATTAAATATGAATATTGAATAAAATGTATACAAAACGATGTGACTATCTTGTCTCTTTGAAATTAAATATAGATTTATTCACAGTGGCCCTTAAAAACCTCTACATGAACACACAGAGATTTGACACTTGTCCTAGCAAGCTAACACAGCTAATTATAATAAGACCAAGGCCATGGTTCTTCACAGATCGTTATTCTTTGCTTCGTTCATAGCACTTGCCTTGCAGCTCTGAGGTGAATGCTGGCTAATTTTCGAAAAGCAGGAAATGCCACAAGGGCAGTCTTGACATTTGAATTGTACTTAACGCACATTAAGGGTAGTACAAGCTTTCATCTGCTGTCTGTAAGTGTAACTAAAAAGGGTTTCAAGGGGGCTGCTTCCCACCGGATACTCTTTATTTTGCTGCCTGTCGTTCCGTGTTTACTTCCTGAGAACGTGAAGAGTAGAATGAGATGTTGGGCATAAATGTCACAGTGCAGTCTCATGATGATAGACCCCTTCATCTGAGCTCAGCTCTATTGTTCCTCAAATATCAGGGGAATTAGCACTTCAATGGGGAAATTAATTAACTGCTTAATTTCAACAGCATCAAAAAAGTATCATTGCAACCTAACAAATCCCTGGTTCTGACAGAGCTATACACACTGATACATGCTCATTACGATGAATGCAATTGTACGTTATCTGTACCACATGATAATATGAAAATTGGAGCTGATGAAAAGCAAATGAAGAGAGAACCGCGTTAAAGGCTTTTACTGAAGACTAGTTTAAATGCACTCCATTCATCAGGATATTAAAACTTATAATTCAATTGAATTATTAACTCTGCAGTTGGCGTAGCAGCTCAGCGCCGGTCTCTTTTTTTTAATTAGTGGCCTCCAGCCTTTTGCTCATTTATACTCTTCAAATCATCAAGTTGGTTTCATCTGGTATTGAAAAAATAATGCTAGTTCCATGTTCTTTCATCTCACATCAAATTCTAGCTCACTGCCATTTCCCAGAGGTCAATGATGTAACCCACAGCCTGTGAGCGAATCACTGCCACTGCCAAGAGTGTATTACAGTCAAATTCTGGATGTTTCCAATAAGCTAATCATTTTGTTATGGTCAATAACTAATAAATGGTTGATATTAAAATTTCAAACTGTTTTGTCTAAAAAACGTACAAATTAACACTAAAATGAATACTTTTAAATGAGTACTTATTTAAAATGTATTTAAAACTTTACTTGTGCATCACAAAATTATAATGTACAGTATGAATGCATTTTAATATTTGTTAAAAATTACATTTAACAGCATTACTGAATTATTAATGTTTTTAAAGAACAATTTAATATGAGAGTTAGATGAAGACAAAGACAATCTAAATGTAAAATAGGGGAAATTAGTACAAAATGTATCAAGGTTTCCACAAAAATATTAAGCAGCACAACTGTTTTCACATTGATAATAATGAGAAATATTTCTTGAGCAGCAAATTGTCCCGTGTATGTTCCCGTTGAGTTCCGGTTTTCCTTATTTGGTCCTTCCTGTTCCTGTCCCATGTAGTTTGATTAGTTCCAGGTGTCTCCCATTATTAGTTATCCTCCTCACCTGTCTGCCCCTCGTTATCTGCCCTATTTAGTTCCAACCCATGTTGAGTTTCTTTGTCTGGAATTGTTTGTGTCTACAGTGCTATGTGTGTTTTCCTGTTTCCTTTGGATTTATTAAAGACTTTGAATTTGACATTGCCTCTCCTCGTTCCTCGCTCTGTGCTCCTCACAGTGGCACCGCGTGACAGAATTCCAGACCCAACAAAGTAAAGCTGCGCCTTTTTCTCCCAGCGTTTATTTTCTGTTTTTTGAAAAGTGTTTAGTTTTTTCCCATTCGTTCCACGCGTTCCTCCACGTCCCCAAATTGAGGAACGCGTAAAGATCATCACGTTGGCTCAGGCGAGCCCAGACCCCATTGTTTTTGTTAGGGCGTTCATGCCGCTTACCCTCGCCAGCTACCTCAAGGGGGAAACCCTCGCAACGCTGTTCCGGATCGGGATAACATTCCATCATCCCACGGAGCTCCCAGACACCACCAACCTCGGCTGTAAGGAGGCAGTCATCCGGTGTCTGGAGAGCTTCCGATCCCGATCCGGGACCCATAAGCCGGCCGTTCCTCAGTCAAGCCCGCCAGACATTAATGTGGTAAATCCGCCGGACTATAATACGGCAAGCCGACTGAACATTAATATGGCAAGCCCGCCATGCGTTCAAGAGGCCCCAGTGTTGGCTCCAGCCCCAGAGCTTGCTCCAGTGTCTGCTCCAGCCCCTAAACTCACTCCAGTGCCAGCTCCTCGAAAGCGCTTTGCTGGGCCTGCTCCTCCAGAGCACCCTCCAGTGCCAGCACCACGTAAGCTCTACCCTGATTCCCAGTTCAGCCCAGGGTGGGCTCTTGTTCCCGAGTATAGCCCAGGGAGGGCTCCTGTTCCCGAGTATAGCCCAGGGAGGGCTCCTGTTCCCGAGTATAGCCCAGGGAGGGCTCCTGTTTCCAAGTTAAGCCCAGGGAGGGCTCCTGATCCCGAGTCAAGCCCAGGAAGTGCTCCTAATCCCCAGTTCAGCCCAGGAAGGGATCCTGTTCCCGAATATAGCCCACAATTTTAAACTGTTATATTATTTAATATTTGAACACTGTAATATTTGATCAAATAAATGCCGCTTTGGGATGTGCAAAAGGCTTCTTTTAAAAGCAATTTTACTGACCTTAAACTTTTGATAATATAAATATAATTTGTATAATAATATCTGATAATAGGGCTGGGACAATAAATCGATGCAGCGCGATTCGTGGATCGATTCTGAGATTTTTGGAATGCATCGTGATGGTCTCTCGAATAGTGTGACCAGTGTTCGAACTATACCGTGAACTTTGGGGGAGCCCACTTGTTTTTTTTTTTATGGGAGGGGGGGGGTTCGTGAGCTTGCACATGAATGAGGGCTTACAATGACTTACAAAGATACATAACAGCTACAAGTGTATGCACTATTTGCTTTATGCAAGCGCTATATAGGATACATCACTACACAGGATTACCCTATTATACTTTATCGACACGAATTGATAGGTGAAACAACAAATAGTCTATAAACAAAGCATCAGGCTGTCTTTGAGTTCACATGAACAACAGTTAAAGTTACTCGTCGTCAGGCTACAGAAGAATACCATAATTCCTCCGTTCAATTAGGCCTAAGACATTGAGAGTCACGCAGACCTATATAACAACCCAGCCACAACACATAATTGCGAATAACATGCTTTACCTTAACACAGAATCGACCACCGAGTCCAGCGTTTATATTTTTTCTACGGATCTTTGAGTTAACGTACTAAACATGAGTGGAATTTGCACCGCAGTGCCCCCACACCTTGATGCTCATGACAAGAATAGCATGTATAGTTATCTTTATTGAAGTGGATTCGGTTTAAATCGCCGTCATGCATGAATTAATTATATTTTTCAATTTAACACAATAATCCACAATGATCACATTACACAAAACTGAAATTGAACGTCAAAATAACACATTGTCAATTTTTTTGAGACCCCCCAAAATTTCACAAATCACGTTTTCAGGGGAGCCCATGTCTTATTAAGGGGAGCCGAGCTCCCCCTAGCTCCCCCGTAGTTCGCATCCTGAGTGTGACCATACGGGCCATTCTTACGGGACGCACCCTTGCCAAGATTTCTATATTGCCTAAAATATCCAGGTTTCGGCTGTTTGCACTGTGCAGATCGATTGTTGTATGACATTATTTCACGAGAGCTAGAGAGCAGAGCAGACGACTCCTTATGCTTTCAAATTGCTCTCGTGGTACTTTGGTGTCACACAACGATTAGTCTCAGCCTCAGACGTCACACCCACGGACCGTTGGCTGAACTTCTGATGCATACAGCACACAAAAGTGGAAACACTTCAGGAGTTTCGAAGTCGTCATCGGATTGGTTGAATTATACAGGATTTCCGGGAGACGTGTGTGTCGCGTTCTTTAACGTTCTGCCTGGAAACAAAGATGCCGTGACACCAAACTCCCTCACGAAAGAAGAAACCCGTCGTGTTTACAACTGTGACGATGAGCGCATATCAGGGTCAACTAAACGCTAGATATTCAAAAGTATGTGAAATATGTAAAGTTTGCGGCATGGAATCTTTAAAATACATATGAGTTTTACACACCGGTCTGTTTTTGTGGCGACATTTCCATGCCCCGAAACGTGACGCTGAACGAAACGAACTGTGATTGGTTGTTTGACATGTCAGTCAAACGGCCTCATGGGCTTGGCCTTGGCCAATGAAAGCTGCCATGGATTCCAGACCTTCAGCCGTCAGCCTGAAGGTCTGGCTATGCGAAACTACACAACGATCGGTGCCAGCTTTAAGTCGAACGAACGAACAAACATATGCGCGTATTTGCATTGCTTTGATCGTTCTCACCTTCTCACGTGCGACACACCACAATTGGTCGATTATGTACAATACCTCCATGTTATTGGTCAAACAACCTTATTTTTAGGCAATATAAAAATCATGGCCAGGACGTGTCCCATATAAATGGCACATATGGCCACCCTACTCTCGAATCGATTCTGAGCTTAGTTTTTAACAGCAGATGGCACTCTAGGCTAGTTTTTAACCACACACTCAAATGCTCACGAAGAAGAGTAATGTAAGTGGTTAAATGTACTTGCACATCGGCTTTTATGCTTTTATGATGCAAGATTAATACAGTCCACTGTGAACATCCTTGTAATTCGCTTCAAAATTTTCAAACTTTATGAAGGATTATTTTAGGTTCAAATGGTGCGTGTGTAAGGAACTGGAAGCAAGCAGAATACGGCTATTTCTACAGCACACAGTGCCATCTGCTGTTAAAAACTAAGCTCAGAATCGATTCAAGAAAGAATCAAATGCAGAATCATTTCTCGATTCGCGATGCATCGATTTATTGTCCCAGCCCTATAATATAAACATTTGTAACTTAATAGACTCTGCTTCCTTATTATGGAACATTTATATCTGGCCTGTTTTTGGTTAAGATCCTTTAATAATTTGCATTTCATCTCCACTTTTGCCTAAAAACTAGAAGTCTCTCTTCACCTGTTGCATTAACCACAAGCAGGCTTGATGAATGCACTAAAGCAATAGTGAAGAGTTAATTGGCTTGAAAGGGTACTCTGATAATGACTGGTTATTTCTGCTGCAGGCTAATTTAATTTATACTCCCTTTCACCTCTTTGGCCATATTTTGGAAAGAAGCAAATGACTATACATCAGTTGAACATCCATTTCGATTGGTCTGAACTGATGAGAGAAGCCTGTATGCTGTCAGCATGATTAGATAGATAAGAGTTATGCACATTAGTAGGTAAATTGATTAAACCAACAATTAGTTTGATCAAACCAGTTCTAACTTTCATACTAAATAAATTTTTGAGCCATTTCTGATGGATCACCACTGGCTGTGTAAGCATGAGTGGGACGTGCACATTAGTATTGTGAAAGCCGGCAACGCTCAGTAGCACCTGCCAAAGCAGCTACGACAAGAGCAACCAAACAACGTTCAGCTGGCAGATCCAAGTGTGTCACTGGAACAAACAGATTCTGTGTGTCATTCTACTGATGCCCTTCCTCTGATGAATGCACCGCATTAAACGGCCCCCTGAGGGAGTGGAAATTACAGGTACCTCGCATCTGCATGCCGGCCTACAGGCGCTTCTGATGCGAGCGTGTTAAACTGTACCTACAACATGTGGGCAAAAACAAAAGAGGGAGCGGACAAACTGAAGGCCATAACTCCCACGTCTGGTCGATAGATCTGTCTGGGCTGCATCATTGGCTGGCCATGTGACATTAACTGCAGGGTAATAGAAATGATCTAGTGAGATTCATCCCCCCTCAACCTACCTGCCACATTCAGGTAAATGGATGGGCTTGTCTTGTTTTCTCCATTCTTCTCATTAACAGCCTGTACGTAGTACCTCCCGGCATCCGCCGCAGCTGTGGCGAGCACCACTAGCTGGTTCTCCAACGTTATGGCTCTGTGGAGAGTAACAAAGCAAATGAAATACAGCTATGTTAAACCATTATTGACAATTAGTCTGGTACCCTAACAAATTCCACTATCGCAATAGAGTGACAGCATTTTAATTAGTGCTTAACTGATGTATATTGGGTTCCATAAAACTAGCTTTGCTGTGAACTCATTGTGCCCTGGGTTTGACTGGGATGCGTCTGGCGTGGAGGAATTTCATGGGGCTCTGAGCTTTTTCAATGTACCTGATCCCTCATTCTGACACAAGCTGAGAATCAATGAGCGGTAAAGGGTCATTACGGACAGGAATACCACTGTTGGTGGGAATAAACCTACAGGCGAGTATCTAAGTGAGGGAGCTGTTTGTTGAGACCCAGACTTGGGAAAAAGTGAACAAGGAACAGTTCACTGAAAAAGTCAATAGAATGCTCATAAAGATATTACAAAAACAGTTCATTTGGCATGAATCACAAACAAATGTTTTCAACTGTGATAATAATGAGAAATGTTTCAACAGAATCAAAGGATCATGTGACACTGAAGACTGGAGTAATGGCTCAGAAAATTCAACTGTGCCATCACTGGAGTGAATTACATTTTAAAATACATCAAAACAGAAAACAGTTGTTTAAATTGCAATAATAGTTCACAATATTACTGAATTTTTTATTAAAAAATTTTGAACAGTAGCACACACAGACACACACACACACACATACTGTATATGGAAAATATATAATATATAATTTATAATAATTGAAAAGATTATTTTGAGTTGCCTTTTTTCAAAGAGCAAATCATTTGAACCATTTCACAAAAAAACTCACTGGAAGTAAAAAAAGGTTTTAGTGTATTACCACATACATTTTGGACTTTCACAATACTTTTATAGAGATTCTGTGACCTTAAGAGATCCCTGAAAGCTCTTTGCCCCAATAATTACATATATAAAACAACAACCAGTATTTTCTTTTCTTTTGTGTTCCACAGAAAAAAGAAAGTCAAACAGGCTTTGAACAACACGAGGGTGAATAAAAGATGGTAAAAGATTTTATTTCTGCGTGAACTATACCTTTAATAAGGGTTTATCTTATTCAGACACTTGTAGACTGAAGTCAGAGCCGCTGCTATCGCGCTAATGATTAATAAGAACAAGTCATACTTCATCCATCAATCCAAAGTTTTTAGGAAAGACACTAAGTGGCAGATGTGTATCACTGTCAATTTATTCAGGTGTCAGTTTCCCTGTGCCTCTTTAAGGCAAAATTACCATCTCAAACCAGCCGAGAACATGGCGCTTTGATAACCCACGACTCCACGTAAGCTGGATGGAATTGTTTTCTTTTTATTGCCGTAGATGAAAGCAGGCACGGATTGCGTATCTCCAGCCCTGACTCCTACTCCTCATGCATAGTCTTTCTCCTCCCTCGTTTTTTGATTAATTGATGACATCCTCAATTACACATCACTGCTGTCTAAGAGATTTTCTGCTCAGGCGTGACCACCACGAAGAAGCCCTTGAAAGGCAGAGCACGACTCGGGGATGCTTTGAAACTTATGATTAGTTTTTCGGCTCCGCGGGACCTGTAGCGTCTTCCTACACGCCGCGAGTACAAGCGACGCAGTCATTACAAATTTACAAGACAGATCCCTACAAAAGATTGTCAAGTCGCAGAGACGTTTGCAAATAGGCAAATACAAAAAATAAATGCAGCAGAAGTAGGAACAAGAGGGCTGTCTGCGCTTCCGTGGCGGGCAATATTGACGTGTAATTAGAGCGAGCTTCAGTTCTGCTTAGTTCTCCGTTTGCCGTTTTATGATTAAGTGCAGATTAACATAAAGAGATCCATCAAAAGTTGGTGCTTGGGTGGGGAGGGGGTTCTGCGAGGGATGGAGATTGGTGGCCGCTGATGAGGATGCATTACATCGCTGTTTGCACCCTGACACCTGGCTGCGGATCCAGGCTGGGCTGCATCTGGGAAATAAAGGCACCCTTCACAGATGTCAGTGGCGGCTTTGAAAGGTCAGAGCGGCCCGCCTTGATGGACTTTTAATTATTAAATATGCATCGGCTGAAATGGCTTGGCAAGCATCAGAGGCTCCAAACCGATGTGTACATAAACAGCTCAACTTCATGATGATTTAAGGACCTAATAGCAGCATGTGTGATCTTGTGTAATGCTGCCAGCAGAGAGAGCGGGGGCCCGAGCGTTTACCTGGTTTATGCTGCGAGCTGAATCGATGCGACTTGTGTATAAAGTGATTTTATGATTAGTCCAGCTAGTTTGGATTCCATTACAATTGTCTAGATGAATGGCCCCTGCTCGTGGTTTGGTAAACAAAGCACAGTGGGAAAGATAATGGGAATACTTGTTTTTGATCCCTGAGGAGTCTTTGATATCAGCCCACAATGTATTAAAAATGCAGGTTGGGAGCCACGCGAAATGTTAATCCACTTAGGAAAGGTGCCGGGAAGCCCAGGTAATCTAAATATTCAAAGAGGACGACCGTTTCTATTTGTTGAAAAGGCTGTGCACCCGCCAGGCTAAAAAGCATCAATTTAACTGGCCAGCCATTTCCAATAAAGGAGAATCAAATCTAAAGATCAATTTGCTGAGATACGCTCTGACAATCACGCCGTAATATTTTTATCATCTCTATTTTGAAAACTAAAAGAAAAATGACTTTTTGGAGGGAAAAAAGTCATAGGCATAATTGAAGATGAATTACTTTCTGAGAGTTTTTGCATATTGTTTACCTGCTGTTTTAGTGTGTTCGCATTCAAAAGCCTCTGAATTGTAACAAAATGTGTGCACGTCGGAGAGGGTCCAGAACCTAATTCTCTTGGGCACTGGACAGACCGTTAGAGAGATATTACATTAATCAACATGGCAAGAACCAGCTTTCAGAAAGATGGTTTAGAGAATATATGTTTTCATTTACTGCCATAAATTACGCTCTTAAAATAGGCTTACCAGTCTGAGATGTATGACAAAGTAATTAAAATGTCAGCTACTCATATTGTGCTCCTAGTTCCTGGGAGCCCAGCTGCGTGGATCTGACGTTGCGTTTTGATTTATGATGCTCTCGGGCCTTGGAAAACTTTCTCTCACCCACATCTGAGGACAGAAAAGCTTACCGCATTGACGCCCAGGGAGCAGGCAGAGAGACACAAGCACCGCTGCCTTGAGGTCTCGTGACCCGGAATTATGTCGGAATCATGGAATATGCCGTCTGCGCAGTGTGTGCCTCTAAGTGATGCCGCAAAAGAAGAGATCAAAGTCTATCTGAAAGATAAAATATAGGCAAACTATCATGCCAGAAAATATGCTGTGGGTCTGAGCAAAAAAGACAAGTGCAAATGTCTGTTTATGTGAGACTACAAAGCAGTAAAAGAACTTGGGAAAGTAGCTTCAGGGCCATACAGGAGGCCACAGAGAGTGACACTGTCTGCTTTTCCCATTTAGCCCCAGGATCAAACAAATAAATGCTCAAAGTGAATGAAATCAGGTCATGGCAATTTTCTTGTTTCAGGCTCAGATGCCTAAGGTGGTCTGCAGGCATGAGTCAAGCCTTTTCCCCTGCCGTACTCTGAGCGGAGACACGCGTGTCTCAGAAACACGTACAAAGTACAGATTAAGTACAGCTTCTCTGAAAGCTGCTGAACCAGAAGCCCAGACCTCCCTGTGTGTTCTCTATGGAATTCAACCCAAACTAAAAGAGAGAACATCCCCAAATCTGCCTGTCCCTTCAACCTGACCCCTCACAACTAAACAGAACAGACTGCCTGCTTCCAAATTCTGTTGCCTACCAACTTTTATACTGTAGAAAGTGTTCAGTGTGAAGTTATAAAGTGAGAAATGAACAAAATGAGAATATAGGAGACATAAGGAGACGATGAGAAGTTAGTAGAAATACATCTGTTAGTAGAACAGATGTAAAGCAACATGATGAGATGAGAAGAGACAAGAAGAGACCAGAAGAAACAAGAAAAAAAACGAGGAGAACAGATGAGAAGAAGAGATGAGATAAGACAAAATAGAGGGGAGGGGACAAAATGAGAAAAAAAGATTAAAGAAGACAAGAAGAGAAGAGAAGAGACAGGAGGGGTGGACACAAAATGAGATGACAAAAGAGGGTAGAGCTGACACACAAAAACACCAGATCAGGAAAAAAAAGATGGGACAAAATAAACAAAACTTATTTTTTAGTATTTGATTATTTGAAAGGAAATGAGAAGAAGTGTTAAAAGACAAGGCGAGAAGAGAACATATGAGACGAGACAGAGACAGAGACAAGAAGTGCACTGATGTTTGTTCTCCTCTCTCTCTCCTGCATTGCTATGTATCACAGCACACTGAGACACTTTCACACAAACACGATGGAGCTGAGCCGGAGCCCAGATGATCAATGGTGTGAATGCAATGACAGCAGAAAATCTCTCTGCCAGACCATATCCAGGCCACAGTTCTAGAAGTTCTAGCGTCTGCTTTCTTAATATCCATTAAAAGCAACAGTCCGCTGCAGTCTCCTCTGTGATGAATGTGCTGGCCATTTGTAGGCTGAGATGTACAAGTGAAGATAAGCCTGCTGCCTCATCCATCCCTCAGCCCAACTCAACTCTATGACCACGGGAATCATGACTAATGGCCTATCAGAACCCAAACTCAACCGTCCCCGCTGGTCTGTGCTGTGTTGGCCAGAACCACAGAAAACTTGCATGGGGCTCCTGGAAACAAAATATATATTATCAATAGCAGTTCAATTCCAACTGTAGTAAAATTAACAACAAATCATAGTGCAGTTCAGTATGATTGCAGTTCAATTCTAAATCTATCTTTCTAACTGTCTACCAATCTATTGCTCTTTAAGAACTATAAACCTTCAAACTTTCAGGCTTTTTAAACTTTAAGCCAATTTTCGAAGTTTTTCTAAATATTCAAATTTGAAATACTATTCTGAATACTGTTTGATACCTCAGTTCAAATTAAACTGTAATTTAATCTCAATTTAATTCTGAATGACATACAACCCTGACATTGGCTTTCACATCAATTCAACTTTAGACTTTAAGACTTTATTTTGAATCATATATAACAAGTCTGCTTCAAAACCTCTTCTGTTAAAGCAACATAAGTGTGGGTGATATTGAGATATCAGTAGTATTTCTAAATCGGTGCGAGTAAAGAATCTCGGCAGAGTCTGTTTAAAATGCAAAGCTTGTATGTTTTTGGCAGGAGCACATTAACGCTTAAAAAAAATCTGTCTTTTAGCGATGTTTTACATGAATATGCTTTTGTTTCATGGTGAAAAATTATCTTGTTTGCTTCTCCACACATCCCTGCTAGCCAATCCATAGCCAATTTTCTAACTTCTAGTACTGTTCATAATGTCTAAGTAAAAGCTGCCATTCCCTCGGCTGCTATAATAAAAAAACGGTTAATTATGCATTAACATCTAACATGTTTGTGTTAGAGGATGGCAGATAAATCTAAACATCTCGCTAATCAATATCTGAGGTGAGCCGAGCTGCAGAGCTGAGCTGAAGGATCTCCTTTAGTTTCTTTCAATGAAATATTCAGGTTCACATCAATACAGACAATCAAATATAAACGAGTCTGAAAGGATATTTCCGTCTGGTTCAGAGAATGGTGAAAAGAGGTCCAAACAAGATAGTTTCTCACTTTAAATATTGAAGACTGTGGTAATGTTACAGGGTAAAGCTCTCACCGAAACTCCAACCTCTTCAACTCAGCATCTAAAAAGTTCTGCTTAAAATACCGTTCAACAAAGCAACCGAACGCATTGCATCCGTACACAACTTTCAAGTCACATCAAATGGGTTTTTTGTGCCTCTCGCAGTGCCAAACACAGTAGACCACATAACTCCAGGGTTTGAACTATCTCCAGAAAGCTAACTTTGAATGCATATGCTTTTTATTCCACCCCCATAAAAATGAAATAAATAGCCTCCTTTACTGGATCAAAAACCGCCAAGTCTTTTTCATTAGCTGCATTGCATACCTTCGGGGTGAGGGTTACCGAACACATCAGCAGAGCAGCAGAACTATGAGAGATAAATAAACACTGCTGCACCCATGTGGGCCTTCACTTCCTCTCATTCTCTTTGTTCCACGCTATTCTACTAAATAATAGAGCCCTGGCATGTAGCGGGGGCTCGACAGTACCAAACACAAGATTAAACCAATTGTTACTTTTGTGCCGAGAGATAGAGAGAGAACAAATAAATGAACCAATACAGTTGGGGAGAACGCAAGTCAGGGCACGACAGGTGATGTTTTGTTGGATCATTCAAGAGAACTTGAGGAAATGAATGGTTCCTGTAGCCCAAAGGTGTTCAATCCTGGTCCTGGAGGGCCATGTTCCTGCACAGCTTAGCTCCTAGCACACCTGAACCAACTAATTAAGGTCTTGAGGATTAGGAAAAGATGGGCTGCATACTTCCCTACTATAGAGTAGGCGATAAACAGTATGCGACTATTATTAACATATTGGCTATTTATTAGTACTTATAAAGCACATATTCTGCATGACCATATTCTAAATCCTTAATCCTACCCAATGCCTAACCTTAACAACTACCTTACTGACTATTAATAAGCAGCACATTAGGAGTTTAAATGTGGCAAATGTCATAGTTAATGGTTTGTTAATAGCGAGAAATGGACCTTAACCCTCTGAGGTCCGAGGGTGTTTTGGGGCCCTGGAAAAGTTTTCACATGCCCTGACATTTGTGCTTTTTTCAGTTGCTTACAAACAAAGTGTGAACGAACATTTTTTTTTTTAAATCTAAGGTAAATGTTAGTTTAAGTTAGACCCTTGACTTGTGTTTAATTTTTTTATTTAATAATTATTTATAATTCATGGAGCATGGACTTTTATTCCATGAAATACATTATTCATTATAGCCCATGGGTGAATTCAGCAGAAACATTCCATCAAAATTCACAGTTTGTTATTATTACGACAACTCTTCTATTAATAAATATAGGATATAAAATATACAATTATCATCATTATTATAACTAGTCAAAATTCATGCATTCACACAGAACATTATTATTCTACATAAATATAAAAAAAAAATAATAATAATAATTATAAATGACACATGGCCATCCTACCCCAGTGGGGCAGGATGGCCTCCTTTGATGATTTTCCATTTTGTGCATTAAAACTAAATTAGCAAATGCATCCATTTATTTCCCTTAATAGTAGTTTATTGGGTAATGCATCATTATCATGCACATGCTAAACTAATTTTTAAATATGGTTTAGCAGTAAAAAAAATATGGTCACAATTTAGCAGTAAATGCACACTGTTCTTCAGGAGGGCATCTGCTTTCATCTGAACTTACTAGAAGCTTCCAGACCGGTATTTTGGAGCAGGCTGGAGTGTAACTCTGCAGGAATGCAGCCTTCCTCAAAAATCAAGAGCAGAATCAGACATCCTTACTGAAGCTCAACTGGTAGAGCATATGATGACAAGGTCAAGGGTTCAATTCTCAGAGAATGCATGGCCTAAAATGAATGCAATTTTGGTAAATGTGGACTAGAACAAAACCATTGCTCTTTTCCGTACAAACACACTGGGTAAGACCTGTATCCTGCAGCCTCTACAGCAACAAACCATTACAGCTACAATCACTGAAATATAAACTCAAATAGTGCTGGAGGAAAAAACTATCGGGCAAAGTTTACAAGTTCACTGGGAAGGCATCTATAAAAGCTTCTTTATAGCTGTAAGGGAAGGCACAGGCCCGTCTTAGACCTTAGACGGTAGACGCCGAGTATTACTGTCAATCAAACTAAATGAACCAAAAAAAGTCCTAGTGAATACGAATAGTATACATCTGATCTTGCTTTCTTTCCTCAGCCACATTTTAGGGCATCTTTGCGACACGGTGGACAGACTGTGATCGGGACAGCCGTGACTTTGGGTCCTGAGACTGTCAACTAGCTTTGGGATGTAGACAGAGTGACAGTAGTACAAAGGCAGGGAGGCATCTTTGTTGTGTCAAAGTTCGCAACAACACTGTGACTAAATAATGAGACGAGACGTGCCTCATCAGAAATGTGAAGGCTGTGTTGTTGTGAGACTTTGCACCAGAAGAAAAGATAGTATGCACTATTCTCTTTGATGAACAAGGTTTTGGAGTGCTTGCCCTCTGGACTCCTGGTGCCACATTTGCTTTCTGTGGGTGATATATGTGGATCCCAGCAGCCTCAACCATGTCAACCAGCTCTCTCGCGATGTTTTTTCAAGTCTTCTACAAGTTCTGAAGCAGGAGGCTAGAAAGAAACCAGTGCAACGCCAGTTTTAATGCTGTAATACACTGTAAGATGAAGCACACTTCACCACTGTGAGGATCCTAAAGCAGATGAGTTGTCTTCCAGCCTGACACATGAGGACAAATGGAGAAATTTTAAATATCTATTTGAAAAAAATAAATTATATATATATATATATATATACTAATAATTACACTGGACAAAAAGGTATAGGATTTACTTAAAAACAACTTTCACTCAGAAAACATTAAATAAAACATAAACTTTTGAAGTAGAAAGACTGACAGCATTTTTTTCAATAATCTTTTTTTTTACAACTTCGAAAAATAATATTTACAGTGTATAGATGTAAAAGAGCTAAATATAAATAAATAAATAAATGAATGAATAAAATGTAATTTTATGACTTTCTACTGTAGTGGAAGTGTTTAGCCTAATAAATGCAAGTTTCTTTGCTTTAATCTCTTTAATTGAATAATTGCTTTAAATACTTGAAGCACTAACTTATTTACTTAATTGAGAAATACACAAAGACTACATGGCATTGATTTAACTCATTTTATTGATTTATAATATATTAACTTAAAATGTATACATATAAAATATGCAAGATATAATAATATTTCATTATTTAAAAACTACTGGCCCCCTCAAAAAATAATTAAAAAAATTAATTAATTTCAGATTAATCAAGACATTTTAGTTACATTTTAAATAAATATTTAATGATTTCTACATCAATATTGATTTATTTAATACTGATTGATTTTTGATCTACAAACAAGAAAACAGGAGATTTGCTATAACACAATGTACAATTGTAAAACCTAATTTCCTTGGAGTCCCCCGATGCAAATTGTCCTTGTTAAGGGAATTAATGAGGTTGCTAGGCAACCAGGTTTGCTGGCAGGTCCCAAGCAGCTCCTTAAGTAACCCAGCAGCCTGTGTGGGTCGCGATGCAGCGCACCCGTCTGCTCTGGGGCTTCAAGTGCTAGCTGACATTTCAAAGACTTTCAGCGTAATTCATTACGACTGGACGACTTCCAAGCCCTGATTAAAATGATTTGCTCGATAATAATTTAACCTACCGATTTTCCATCTGTGAGACTTGACAAGGCTTTGGAAAAGAATTTATACAGAAAACTAATAATAAACAGAACAGCAACTCTGAAATCCAAACTGTCAAAAAATAAATAAATAATTTACAAATTATATATATATATATATATATATATATATATATAAATCAATCTTGAAGTATTCCCCTTTTCCCTCTTAAATTAAATGGGAAAATAATTTCTTTACACAACCTGACTTTGCAGAAATGGAGCTACATAGACCATGGTAGTTAATTAGGTTCTTGGTATCATGAGTAATGATAGATAATATAAATGGTCTGCTCTTGGGGAGAAGAGAATTCATTTTCATGAACTTGTGAAATGTGTTTTCAACACTTCAACATTGTACTATGTGAGTGATCCTGGATGTTATTCGCCTGTGATCATCTAATTTAAAAAAAAGACAGTTCTGTCAGAGAAATGTGGTCTTAAAAGGATGTTTATACTGGAAAATAATAATAATAAAACATCCACACTACACTCCATCTGAAAAAACTTCAGTTCAGAAGTTGGCTGTTGAAGCAACATACTGTAAAATATGAAACCTAATCTTGTTTACACTAAGACAAACCCAACCTAGTAAAATAACTTGATACTCTCAGTCACTCTTCACGAAGGCTTCTCGTCACTTGTGGAATCCGTCTTGAAATCACTTGAATATGTCCTCATTTCTTATTCTTAACTTCCCCTTGTTTCAAAGAGAGGAATAATCCACTCTAGATAAGAGTATCAGGGCAGCTCTTTCGCTCAAAGAATAGAGTAGATCTCTCCAAAGCCACACAGTCACGCTCGTCAGCACAAACGCCCTCTTTACTTTGAGTAATTACCATTTCTCTGCAATAATTATAGCACCTCAACTCAACTACCCCTCAAAGACTCGCCTTAATGTACGGGAAGCCAAAAGGCCATTCCTCTAAAGAGCCTCTCTGGCTACTTTAGTCTTTTTCTGCGCAGCCCATTAGTCTCTATTAATATACGACAGTCAAATAGTTTTGTGGAAAGCTGGAAAACCTCAAACCTCTGATGGCCAACGAAACATGATAAATTTGTATTGGAAGCAGATGTGCTGGTGTGGTTGATCTATATGGTTTTTTTTAATGATGCCAATACCAATATCTAGAGAACAGGGTGGCCATTGGCTGGTACAATGCAGATTTTTATACATACTTTAGTTACAGCAAATAAGATGTATACAAACTTGCTGCAATGCAATTAACTGTTGTTTTAGACAATATGTACTCAGAATTCACAGAAAAAAAAGCAAAAGCATAAAATGTTTATTAGGTGGATATACAGATGAGGGGAACAGTATAATTGGAAAAATATTATGTTATTTTAAGTCTACCTAATGTTTATAAATGGCAGGTCAGCAGTTTTAGTAGCTATTGCCATCTGATTGTCTATAGTTAGTGCAACACATTGTCACTGCCACCAATCTTTCATTAGACAAAAAAATATATATATATTTTGTGTTACAGACTTCATTTTCATCATTGCAAGCAGCCTAGTAAAACATGTGAAAACTTATCCTGAACTGAGATGGAATGAAAACAATTTTGTCAGAATAGATAGCTGAAATGTGCTCAAAATGTTCGACAGCTTAATATAGGGCCTGTACATTGTATAAATAAACTTATAGTCAAGTCAGTTGTTAAAAATGTATTTAACAGTATTTTTGGTTTAAAAACTTTTTTTTGTACTTTTACTGTTCATTTCATATGAATTTCAATTTCTGCATGTCAATAATAACATTTTCAAATATATGATCATTTTAAGCACCGTACTGGCACAAAATTCACAGCCAATTTGGTAAAACAAAATAAAATGTAAAACAATAAATAAAAACAAATAAATAATAAAATAGATAAATTGAATAAGCTACTGTATGTAACTATTGTAAAATAAATATCAAGTTAATTATTTGATATTTTATGCACAACTTACACACTGCAATTTTATGCATAACTTACACACTGCCAAAAAAATTATTTGGAAGTATTTTAAAGACAAATGTAAAAGTAAGCAAATAAGTAAAAATATTGCCTTAAATCACAGTGTTTTCGGTAATTGCCAAATGTTACAGAGGTATAGAACATACACGCTTTCCGAGTAAAATATGTTTTAAAAAATGCATTTCACAAAAAATAAGTGTCTATAGTTTAATAAATATCATGTAAAATAAAACAAATTGCATTAACATTGACCCCTGAAAACACCACACCGGTTGTCTGGCATCCACCAGCCTATCCAGCTCAGAAATTCAAAGCTAAGGGGTTTTTATTTGTTTGTTTTTTGCTGCATGAGGTGAACTGGCCTGGTTTTAGGGCCATGCTGGGATCAGGTCACAGACAAGCCTGGGATTACTTTTAGGTGGTGGTACCCTGAAAATTCACTCTAACAACCTGGTTGCTGGTCCCATTGAAACCCATTAAAATTGCAATACGATAGCCTGTGGTATAAGTGGCCAAGCTCAACTGCTTTTCTGTTGCTGATGAGAGAGCCCATTTCTGGACAGGAGTGTTAATGCAAAACACTTTTAAAGCAGCTGCAAAGAGAAAAACAACAACAATTTTTTTTATTGACAACTATGCACTCACAAATCCATTTTTAAAGTTACAATCCTGCTGATGAGTCACATTCACATCCATAAACACCACAGGAGTAACCAAGGGGTAGGGATCCACACTGGTCTCATCTATCAAAAACATGCCAACAGTTTCTAACAGCAAATCACCTCAGCTTCTTTGACATGAAAAGTGAAACATAAGACACCCTGGACAATTTTTGACAAGATTGTTTCTGTAAAACATCCCCACCAAAGAAAAGAAAATTCCATTGGAAATGCAATCCTTTTATAGCAGCAAAGTCTTGAAAGAAGAAGAAAAACTGGTTTTATTTGATGGTTGTTTTTCCATTTGTGATTGGATTTGCATTATAGAAGGCACATTATAAAAGGTGCCACATGTCTTACATTTCAAAAGTTAATTCTTGATTTTTACGACTGAAGTGGGACCAAACAGTAGAGTGACATGTAAAATATGCTTCTGGTGTCATGCTTGTAAACATATTTTTAAAGCCATAATATAATTTAAAAGTGCCTGTTTAGCCAACAGCAAATTGTGAATGACTTTCACAAATAGACATGTAAAATTCAATTTGCAGTTGTCAGAAAATCTGATGTGGAATTTTTCAAAAGACACAATCTCATTACAGAAGAGTCAAAGTGTCTTTGCTTGGGGATTTGACGCGGCACAATGCAGAAAAAAGTTTATGGAGGCTGCGGTGTTCATGCGTGTCCGGTCTGAATATCTTTACATGACAACTAAAATGTAACTATCAACCATGTTCACGGCGAAGCCGCTGGGAATGACGCAGCAGGCCTCTCTCACGCAGTTATAGACTGTTGAATTGTTGTAGTCGAGGTGGGGTTTCCACGCAACACAGGTCTGCCTGTCTGGAGATGCCAAGCAATTCATGGAAGAACTGGAGAGAGGCTTGGAAAAAAAAAGGCGCTCCCCTGTCAATGCAGTGCTTCAGCAAGGCTGAAATTGTATAAGAAGGGCTCCCGTGCTTGGCATGCAGTGTGTTATATCGTGGAGACACGAGCGTGCACACAAAAACATGAGAAACACAACCCAATCAGCTCTGCCTAATAACCACTGAGAGCTGAGGCACTGTTGATTAATAGCATTAGTCAAGGCAAAAGCATGTAGTGTATTAAATGTAAATTGGCCTTTGGAGGCAAGGAGGCCTTGGAGGAAACCATTCATTCATTTACATATTAATTCATTTTACATGAGTTTATTTAGTTTATTTTAATATGAAAACTCAAGACCGTTCAAAGCAGGCATGGGTAACTCTGGTCCTGCAAGGCCACTGTCTTGCAGAGTTTAGCTCCATTCTTAATGAAACAGCTGAAAAATATAATAAAATAACCTATAAGTCTTCCAGATTGCTTGAAAATTACAGGCAGCAACCTACTACCCACAAATTGGCAATAGAATTGCCTTTGGCTAGTAAATATTTTAGTTTACTTGCCAGACTATATGTGAACTAAAATGTATGATATGATATGGCACAGCTTTTTGCAAAGGTACATTTATATGTGATATGATTTCAAACAGAAAACAGCATAACACAAAACGTTTAATAAAATATCAGTTTTTTTTAATGCTAGAATTTTAGTTAGTAGAACTAAAACGTCTCGGGTTACTTGTGTAACCATGGTTCCCTGAGGGGAACGAGACACTGCGTCCTCTAGGGGTCGCTATGGGGAACGCCTCGTCGTGACCCGTGTCTGAAGCCTACATTGAAAAACACCAACTTGTTTGGCCGGCGACAGCCATGACATCACTACCGCCGCGACTAGTACAAAATAGGCGCCGGTAGTGCACATCATTCACTTCTTCGTCTGAAGCTTGTGTCCGCAGCATGGCACAAAAGATTGAGTGGAACCCAGGGTACCGGGGTGTTACCCCACTCTAACAAAGGGAACGAAGACAGCACGCGTAACCCTTAACTTCATAGGATTTTTAGAGAAATGGGCAAAGAATCCCGTGCCCATTTACCACCTAAGTGGAATTTTAGAAAAATGGGCAAAGCAACACGTGCCCATCTACCAGTTATGTGGATTTTAGAAAAATGCGCAAAGCTTCACGTGCACATTTACCACTCAAGTGGATTTAGAGAAATGCGTAAAGCCTTGCTTTACGTGGACATTTACCATATCATCTGGATTTTAAGTTCATGGATACCCGACCATATCGGCCAGCTGGAAGCGGCTGGCTCGCACATCTCAGTGGTGACGGGAGCCCTGCCAAAGACAGCCTTACACAGGAGGATCCTGGTGATGCCCCCTGTACCTCCCGTTCGTTGCCTCAGCAAGAAGGAATATGCCGGTGGCCAGGAAGCCCCTCGGGGCGACCAGGCACTGTAGCCTAGTCCGGGTGCATCGCAGCGTAGCCCCGGGGGCCTGATGTTCACGAAGGCTCCCGCAAAAGCCCGTGTTCGGCCGCATGATCCCGGAGGTATGAAGCCCAAGCCCGGCTTTCTTTGTCACCGCCTGGACATATGTCGACGAGTGAACGCCTACTGCAAGTAGAGCACCTGGCTTCTGAGCCCAGCAACGGCACCTCACCGAGGGCGTCTAGCAAGGGACAGAAACGTACAGGTCCCGGGAAACACTGCAATGGAACTATAGAAGGTTACACACACAGCCATCTCAGTCCATCCTCAATATACAGATATCAGACCGAGACGGGCCAGGACCCCTGGTTTGTTCGGGCTCAGACCTGGGCCTCAGTGGTATGAAGGACTTGAATGCTGCTGAGCGCGACTTCGCCTCCCTGAATTTGTCGACCACCGTCTCAACGGAGGTGCCATACAGGTCAGAGGGCGAACCCGGGGCATTGAGAAGAAAGCCCCTTTCTCTCTTCCCGATGTCCGCCAAGTTCACCCACAACTGCCGCCGCTCGTGCAAGATGTGGCTTGAAGGGGCACGGATGGCAAGGAGGGAGTTTGAGGGATGACGTCTCCCCCAGAGGGAGATAGCTCCCATAGCCGCTTTCGCGCATTGACTCGATGTTCGCATAACTCGTATGCTGAAACCGGTATACGCGTGAGGAAAACGGCCTTTCCCATCCCTTCTCGATCTCAGTGTGGAGATCAGGAAGGAAAGGAAGGCTCACCTGAGCTGGAGGTGTATGGCCAGAGAGATAACGTTCGTCGAGGCGACCTCGCGACGTCACCGCCTTGGCCCGTTTCCACGGTAATTCGAGCCTTGCCGTGGCCCAATCCCTATTACCTCTAACAGCTCATCATACGCAGGGCAGGTGGATTGGGAAAGCTCAGCCTCAGCTTCTTCACTCTCCACATCCATTTCCTGCTCTTGTTGGGCTGGGCCCAACTGAGCACTGGGCCCTGGACTTTTATTTATTTATTTTTTTGTATCTTTTATTTTTATTTTTTTTATTTTTATTTTTTTCTCGAGATCCCCACGAGCTCATTCTCCTCCGTGCTTCAGCAGCGGGAAACCTATGGTTGTCCCTCTCCCCTCGAGAAGAGAGACAAACGAGAGCGGAGCTTCTTCAGAAAAAATCTCTCACAGTGCACACAGATTGCCCCCTCAAGGACATCGCGTGCGTGCTCCTCGCCCAAACAAACAACGCATAGATCGTGTGAATCATCGGGTGTCAGAACCCGCTGACACGGATGTACACACTTTCTAAAGCTTCGCTAGTGCTCGCCATAGTAGGAAAGAAAAAAGCTCTTACTTTGCTTTTTGGAATGCACGCTTCAAACAGACCGGTCAGTGAAGACGAAGAAGAGAATGATGTGCGCTACCGGCGCCTATTTTGTACTAGTCGCGGCGGTAGTGACGTCATGGCTGTCGCCGGCCAAACAAGTTGGTGTTTTTCAATGTAGGCTTCAGACACGGGTCACGACGAGGCGTTCCCCATAGCGACCCCTAGAGGACGCAGTTCGAAGTTCCACGAAAGGGAACATTACAACCATGTATAAATCAAAATGAATGCACATTTGTCATATTAAATAGAATTTAGAGAATTATGGACTGGCAGTGAATGAGACATTGGTCATTCAGTGTTTCTGTAAATAAATAAACAATAATACTGATAAAATACTACTGCTACTAATTCAGCTATTGCACTGAAAAAAAATGTTTGAAGGATTTACTATAACAATTTTCACACAAAAAATTATTGTAAATTTTACAAATAATTACAAGAACAACACTGAATTAAACATGAAATCTTGGAGTTGAAAGACTGAAATAATATTTTGTCAATCATGCATCCTTTACTTCAATTTCAAAACAGATAAATAAATAAATAAATAAATAAGCAAAATTAAATTAAATAAATACATAAAAAATTATAATAATAAAAACACCCACTGTTACAGCAGTGGTTTTTGCTTGTTCTAAAACACTCAATAATTAAAAACCAACTTTATTTCTTGGTTTGAAGAAAACAAAGAAAACAAAGAATATCATTTACATGTAACATGTCAATTCTGCATGGTAAGACAGAGAGTGGAACTTTTATGCTCAGTCAAAGTGTTCAAGTGTAGGTGGGTGAAAATATATCAGTGTTAAACTTATTTTAGTCTTGAACTCAAAACACTGGCAAGGGAAATCTAACAATGTATTGGCCAATGGCTAAAGATAGACATTATTTAATTGCCTAGCATGAAATTTAGTCACATATCTGAGTGATTTACTCAAGTGTAGAGAGATGAGCAGGTGTATTTGATTAGGGAAGGAACTGCAGGACTAAAGTTGCCCATGCCTGATTTAAAACATTTGCTATTTAAAAAGAGTGCAATACATGTATTTATTTTTAATGTCATTTATTTCAAAGAAAAATAACACAATCACATTTCTAACCTAAGTTCTAACCTAAGATCATGTCCATATGCAGTATAAAGAACTTCACCTGTGGAGACCTGTTTGAACTTCAGGTGAACTGAACTATAAAATAATATAATATAGTATATATAATTTAAAATACTGCATTTTTCATGATTATGCAAATTTTAATCCACATTACACATATATGTAAGCTCTCTATTCAAAACCAGTCAACCAGTCTTTCATAGTGTTTTGTATATCATATGCGAAAAAGAAAATGCAATATAATTTAAGCTTCCCAATTTCCCATAAAGCAGGCCAATAAATGTTCGCTTAAAAAAATAAAAAAATAAAAAAAATAAAATACTTCACTTGACTTTTCCAGGTAATTTCATTTTAAGATTCCAAGTATTCCTTGACCATAAAAACCCTGCAAATCATATTTAAATAGTTTTCTCCCTTTTGTAAACATCCAAAAATGATAAATGCATGAGACCACTTTCACAATCCTTTGAATCTGATAATAATGCAAGACACTATTCCAGCTGAGTATGAAGCTTTTGCCAGGAGGAACATAAGAGGAAGAGACATGGATATTTGCCTGCTCTCTCTGCCACCAGCACTATTAAGAAGTTTATGCTTCAGTAAGCCAAGCTGTGTGCTCCAATAAAGCTAGCGTTCACTGCAGCTGAGATGCTGATGGCATCTATTTGAAGCATCACCAGTGACCAGAACTCACAACAAGCTTATAGGGAGAAACGGACTGTGTGGGACTTTAAAAGAGAGATAAGGATTTCACTTTGCAATCTAGCTATGGGCAAAAAGCCCAGAAAACAGCACGGTTTGATTGCAAAGAAATATGCCAGACCCCTGGACTCTAATGTTATCAACCCCATCTGTCAATATCAGCCAGAGGAAGAAAAAAAACAGCATGGACAAGACTTCTATTGACTGGTTAAGAATGTGGATTAAACAGATCATAGAGGCTGGATTATGAGCTCTGTCCAGGGATCTGATGGCAGCAGGTTTCCAGGCGGTGCTGCTGGAAAATGGACTGACGTAAGGGAAATGGTGACCTTTGTGTGGGGCCTGGCCAAGTCACGGTGCTGCGCCCCATATCAGCTTGGTCAATGGGGCAGCCGTCCAGCATCTGATGTCGAGCGCATTACCAGCCAAAATATGCATGGAGCATTCAGGGGGCATTAACAGCTGACACCGGAGCCGGATAGCGAACAGCGTGGTCTCCAAACATAAGGCCCATACTGTGGCTGATCTGAATCAGAAAGCCTGTGCTTGTAGTCCTGCTGAAAACACAGCGTTTGTGGTGCATTGGATGCAGGTGTCCCCACTATATGGCAAAAAGCATGTGGACTCCTGAAAAAACAACCACTTGTTCTTGAACATTAAGGAGTTGGTCCTCTAGTTGCGAAACTTGGATGACATCTTTTGGAAAGGTTTTCCATTAGATGATTTGGTCAACTATAGTGAAGATGAGTCGAAAAATGTCCATAATGATAACAATTTAAATGACAACATACTGCTGACAAAAATATGACAAAAAACATAACACTGCACCAATATTAATATTAACAATATACTAACAATGCTAAATATAACTGTTTCAAATAATCCAGTCATAATCAGTAATGACAAGGTTTGACTTATACTGACTTGAGCTGTGTGCGCTGAAACTTAACAGTGAATAAACACTGACAAAACGTATTCTACACATATAAACATAACATTAGAACTTATATCTGTACAAAATGACGAGAAAACACAACTGACAGCGTGCTTAATTTTAGACAATAATCCAAGAATTTCGTTACAAACAGTAAACAATTAGGCCTACTAGAGAAATATTATGTCGGAGCGGGATCTGAGCGGGAATTGGTTCACGGTGAGCGTGAGCGGAATATTAACGGAGTGCTTGCTTGTGCGGTTTGAGCGACTGAGCGGAGCGCACGTCCATAGAGCGGAAAACGTAGCGGAGCGTCACACCGCTCCGCTTCGCTCACATGCTCTGGCTTGAACCATGCACTAGTCAGAATTTGTAAGCCACGTTGTGAATTTTCTCTTTCCGTGACAATGCACTAAAACACAAAGAGTGAATAACTAGCATGACAAATTCACTTTTCACTATTGCAAGAGTGTGGTCATGATTATATGTGATTATAGGTTATATGTTGATACATGTTTCAATTAATGTATAAAATATTTGAATATTTGGTTTCATTTTGCATTCTCCTCAGCTAAAATTAGAGATACTCAATTAATTGAAATCTATTTGAAATCGCAATTAAATAGTTAGGTTTAGTGCGATTATGAAATCATGAAAGCTGTTATGCACAGCTTGTCAGTGAAGTATGGCTCTGTGATCAGTAGTAAATGCTTAAAGGGATAGTTCTCCCAAAAATGAAAATGTGGTGGTACGAGATCTCGCGAGATCCGATGAGTCTCGCGAGAACGTGACGATATCCTCGTGCAGACCTTTCAGATATATATGCATTACACTGGCTCATTCACAAGTGGTGGTATGCAAGATATTTTATGTTACATCTGGCAAGTGGCCGCATGATAAGCGGGAAAATTAAGCAGTGTAGTCTTTATCCAGTCAATAAAACAGAATTCACAGTTTAACGCGGAATGTCACGGAATTTGTAAAATATTGATTGAATTAATCAAAAGTAGGTCATTACACTTAAATCAAATCACGATATGGACTAGTATCTGTAAATATTAAGCTGCAAAAGTCAATTTAAATATGAATCCTGCATGTTTGGACTGCCGTCTCACTAAACGAGGACGTAAATACATGAACAACATCTCCAGAACTGCTCTGAGAGTCACTTAATGAGCATTTTAGCGTTTAATTTGAGTAAAACTAGCGTCATATCTTATACACAGAACTGTAAAGGTATTCACGGCAACCTGTCAAAATAAAAGTCCGGTTTGATTTGAAGACATTGTGCCTATAGTTGAGTATCATCATGCCGATGATACTCAACTATATATCTCAACAAGACCAGATGAAACTTCTAAATTATCTAAGCTAACAGAATGTGTTAAAAATGTAAAAGATTGGATGACCAATAATTTTCTCCTATTAAATTCGGATAAGACAGAGATATTACTTATTGGACCAAAAGACAGTACACAGAATCTTGTGGATTACAATTTGCAACTAGACGGATGTACGGTTACTTCCTCTTCAGTCAAAAATCTGGGTGTTATATTAGATAGCAACTTGTCTTTTGAAAATCATATTTCCCATGTTAAAAAAACACCATTCTTCCATCTTAGAAACATTGCCAAGTTACGAAACATGATACCTGTTTCTGATGCAGAAAAGCTAGTTCATGCATTCATGACCTCTAGACTGGACTATTGTAATGCACTGCTAGGTGGTTGTCCTGCATCTTCAATAAACAAGCTACAGGTAGTCCAAAATGCAGCGGCTAGAGTCCTTACCAGGTCAAGAAAATATGATCATATTACCCCAATTTTACAATCTCTGCACTGGCTACCTATTAAGTTCTGCCATATGTACATTAATTGACAGTCACCACTGATAAGCTACCACTAAATATTGTAGAAACTTAATTTGCTGTAAAGTTGCTTTGCAATGATTTGTATCGTGAAAACCGCTGTACAAATAGACTTGACTTGACTATAACTATTTTCAGTAGAATGTAGATAGCGTACTACTACTACTATTACTACTACTACAATGAAACGAACATTATTTTTTAAGGAATAATCACACAAAACATTTCTTCCATGTTTTAATTTTAATAGTAAATCCCCTTTGTTTGCCAAAAAAATCTTGTTTGCATAATTTTCAATAATTTAAAGATAAATGATCAATTAAAGGGGGTCATATGACACTGCTAAAAAGAACATTATTTTGTGTATTTGGTGTAATGAAATGTGTTTATGCGGTTTAAGGTTCAAAAAACACATTATTTTCCACATACTGTACATTATTTGTACATTACTGTTTCTCCTCTATGCCCCGCCTTCCTGAAACGCATCGATTTTTACAAAGCTCATCAGTCTGAAAAAGCGAGGTGTGCTCTGATTGGCCAGCTATCCAGTGCGTTGTGATTGGCCGAATTCCTCAAGCATGTGACGGAAATGTTACGTCCCTTACCATATTGTGATGCCTGCGGCAACCACATGTGACGACCCCAGGCTGGACTCCGCTTCGTCCACGGTGAAAGCCGATCCGGCGATACACAGCGCAAAGTATTTCCTCAGTGACCAGCACGGATCAGCTCCAGGAATGACGAAGTGATATCGTCCTCTTTTGGAAGGCCAAACAAAGTAGTTTCACTTTCACAACAAAGCACACAGTGCCTTCACGACATGACGGCGGCGGCAACAATACTACAGCGAGAATAAAAGTTACGCCTTCTTTCTTTGCGTGAACATTTGGGCGGCGTTATGCAAATCTTCCCACATAGTGACGTAGGTCAGTGGAAATCAGTTTACTAAATAATGTAAACTTGACTGACTGCTTCACTTCCACTTTAAAGGGATATTTATGTTGTTTATTATTTATTTTTATTTATACTATTTATAATTTTTGTGCAATTACTTGCCTGTCAGTTGAGTTTGTGGCAAAACATTTTGCAGTGTTTACATGTTTATTACTAAAATAGATGTTTAATTTCATAAAGTACAAGTTGATTTCAAAATGCACCTACTTTTTTGCATTTTGTGTTTTTCAGTTGAATAAAAGACCATTTTCCCCCATATATTTCATCAATGAGGATTTTTTTTAAAAAAAGTCTAAAAATCTCGTCTTGTCTCATCTCGTGGCATAAGTGTCTCGTCACACCCCTAATACGTTGTTTACGTATGTGATACTCTCTAAAATGGCATTATAGGGTGAAGCAGAGGAGACGAATTGTTGAATAAAGTCATTATTTTTGTTTTCGTTGCGCACAAAAAGTATTATGGTAGCTTTATAAGATTACGATTGAACCACTGATGTCACATGGATTATTTTAATGATCCTTGCTACATTTCTGAGCCTTGATCGTATTAGGACCCTTGCTGTCCATGGGAGGGTCAGAGAGCTCTCGGAATTCATCATAAATATCTTAATTTGTGTTCTGAAGATGAACGAAGGCATTACGGGTTTGGAACGACATGAGGGTGAGTAATTAATGACAGAATTTTCATTTTGCGTGAACTATCCTTTTGAGTAGTAAATGATTGAGTCACTTATAACTGAAACTTATAAATGAAAAAGCCACATGTGTCAAACATCTTTCCAAACATGAGAAGCATTTATGAACCTCTTTTTAAAAAAAAAAGTTTTTACTACAAACTCACTTCATAACTTCAGCCGAGTGTTTGAAATAAAATCCTTCTGTGAGATGATGTGGCTTTTTACACAGAATAAGTGCATTATGAATATACTTTATTATAAAGATAATAAATGAGAAGGCTTGAAGAACTCAGATAAACCATATATTTGCATTGAATCAATGTTTATTTGTTTGTGTTTAACACCATTCCAACTTCTGTGGCTATTTTCATATTTTCATCAATGGAAGCAGTTCGATCTTAAGTTTATTCATCTATTCAATTCGTTTAATTTCGATTAAATGTGCAGCCCTAGCTAAAAAGTTATTAGAGAAGAAGGAGAAGAAGAAGAAGGAGAAGAAGAAGAAGAAGAAGAAGAAGAAGAAGAAGAAGAAGAAGAAGAAGAAGAAGAAGAAGAAGAAGAAGAAAATTATCACTGGTTCCAATTATTATTATCAATTAAAATGATCCAGGCCGTTCAAGCCCTGCAACACCACACTCAGTAAACCACTTCTTTATGGACCTCTCCTTTATACTGTATACTCACATGGTCAACAAGCTTCACTGGAAAGATCATTTTCACAAGCATATACCAATTTGGAAATGGTCAAAGATGGTCTTTTCAGCAAGGGTTTATAGGAAGGGATGAAGTACATAACACAGAATTGAACCTTCATAAGTATTTCCCACCCTTTATTTAGCTCTTCAAAATTAAAGACATAATAGGCATCTCATTGGATGCTTATCAAGCTACTAGGCCAGTTGTTATTTTCTTAAACAATCACAGTCTTTGCTATTTGTCTGACACCCTGGAATAAACACAGACTATTCAAGGAAAGCAATTACCATCGGGTCATTATCTATTGAAGCATTGCCTCTCCAATGCCCATGTCTGCTCGCTCCACTTTAAACATTCATGTTGTTTTCCACAACTCCTCTCGAAGATAAAAACAAGAGAACTTCAGCGGCTGACAATCTGTCTTTAGAAGACGAACGGTAATTATAAGTAATTATCGGTGTCTTCAATTAAGTGAATAAAGTATGGAATTTAATCTGGCTGTTTAATTGGTATAATTTACTCAAGGGGTGCCAGTGATTCCTCTTGAGCATTTCTGACTGATCCGAGGAGGATGAAGAAATGGAAAAACTGTCGGAAAAACAGACCTAGCAACTTCCAAGCCTCACATATGAAACAAACATGCCTTTGCCAAGACATGCCACCCATCAGCCGTTATTGATCTGCGCCTTCAGGTATTTAATGATCCCTCAAGAGAGGAGAAAGGCTGGATGGGTGATAGAGGTGAAAGCTCGCTGAGGAGCGTCTCCGATGCTGCTTTAATGTGATCCCCGTAGCATCTCCTCCCCATCTGTAATTAATTTTCAATTAAAGTGGGCAGCCTTGATACAGAGAACGGGAAGGAGGGTGGCCTTCGGAGTCTCATTAGTAGATTTACATCGATTAGATACATCTGTTCAATAACAAAGAAGGAAGACGTTCTCAAGTCTATTTTCACCTTGCAGAGGAGGCGAGATAAACGCTCGCTAGCCAATGTCGAAAAAGATGTTGGGTTGGGAAAGAAAGAACCGAAGCAGATGGGCAGTATAATGCAGATGAATGAATGCGTTTGGAAGCTGGTAGGATGATTAAAAGAGGTTTAGAATGTCACCTTAAGGTGAAAAGCTGTACATGTGCGTTTCTCCTGAATTACAACGAGCCTGTCTGTTTATGATTGGTGTTCTTCTTGTGTTCACAGTGGCACCGACTCTCTCTCTCTCTCTGGCATAGATGCAGATAACCTTTTGTTTTCTACGACATAATTTGTCACAAAAAAACTTATTTTGAACTAGGAAGGTCATAACTCAGTAAATCTCACTGGTCTATGATGCAAAGACACTGAAAAATGGAACATTATTCTATCTGGGCAAAAGCTGCTCAAGTAACAAATGAAAGCACTGTGGCAATATAAAACTAAATGAAAATTCAGGTGAAATAAACCTAAGGCTTTTTCTAATAGCATAATATGCGGGAAAATCATAATTGAATGTCCCTAAGTAGCCTCTAAAGCTGATATTACTATTAAAGCATTCACAATAGAAAACAGAAAAATATTATGTTTTATATTATTAATAATTCAATGTATTTATGTTTTCATATTAAGTAAAATGAATTGTTGTTATTATTATTATTATTTATTTTTATATTAAGTCACAGACAATTATAATATGATTTATTGTAATATATTTCCAATAATATAAGGTTCTTTGTCTTTTTGCAGTGAAACCGTGTAGGCAAACTTCATACAGAAGATCAGTATTTAAAGAGTCTGTCTCAGTTTTTGAGGCACACATTCAAGACCCAATCAGATCAAATAAATCATTCTAGACAACAAAATCTAGTCAAAGCAGAAAATGCATACATCATGAGCTTCAAGCTTATTAGATGATTCAAGTCTGTATATTTTTCAGCTTCTGTATTCTTCAGTCCCATATTTCAAAAGTACCATATCACCAAAAATTGCAATACCTCTGCAAATTTCTTCACCCTAATTTAATTTAATCCTCCATACAGGCAAGCGCTCAGCAAACATGACCTAGTTTCACTCACCAGAGAGAAACTTCCCTTCAGCCTTCTCAAAAAGACTTTATTTACAATCTTTAAATGTCCCCCCACACAAAAAGAAGTAAGCGTTGCATTGAGTTCAGAAGAGACACTCATCTAAACTGAAAAATACATTGCTTTGTCTTGCCAAGTGCATTATTGGACAACACCTTCTTTTGTGGGACTTGGGCAACGTGAGTGATAATTAGATATGTCCCAAAAAAGCCATTTAGCCTGCACCAACATGAAAAACAGTGTTTACTGAAATTAGTGTAATCTTTGCACATTACCATCACCAAACATGTAATTAAAGGTTTGGAGCGTGAACTGTTTTTTCCCTTGCGACTCGCAGAAGTGAGCGCTTATCACACCAATGACATTTTTAGAAAATTACAGACAGAATTCCCTGACCGCATCACCACTAAGATGCTAACTTCACTGCGCTAGTACACTTAAAAGTAGCAAGAGCAGAGAAACTGATAATGGGTGTACTCTGCTAGGCTTGTCTTGACTTGCCAACAGAGCAGCCCAAAAACCGTTGCGGTGCTACTTAATTTTAAAGTAAGTCGTTAGCTGCACAAAGTCAACAGGAGGTGGGAATGTGGGTTTCTTCCGAAGCATTGCACAACAACCAGCCAATGATACAGACAGATGCTTGTTCCCTGTTAGCGGCACAAAACACACAGCGAGAGAGCGGCAACCTTGAGCAAATGTACAGGATTAAAAAGAATTACAGCACTCTTAGTAAAAGCAACTCGCTAATTGCGGCGCGCATGTAACATATTGCTTTGTTTGTAGTGCAACTCAAATGAACCCGAGTGCAATAGTCACTTAACCGCTTATAAAGTAGATTAAAGTCCCTGACTTATGAGGTCATTAAGTTTGTACGCTGAACATTTAAATGAAAAGTAGCTAAATGTTTGTACTGCTAAAACGTACGCGTTTAAATTGCTTATTTTATCGCAGTTAGTGCCAAGGTGCATTAGCCAAGCGCATGCTAACGGATGGATGGATGGATGGAGATAGATAGATGATAGATAGATGGAATGACAGATAGACAGAATGACAGACAGACAGACCTATATGTTCTTTAAACGAATAAATTCAGCATTACATCACTTGCTCACCAGTCGTTCTTCTGAAGTGGATGGGTGCCGTCAGAATGAGAGTCCAAACAGCTGATAAAAACATCACAATAATCCACAAGTAATCCACACAATTACAGTCTATCAATTAACGTCTTCATGTTTGTAAGAAACAAATTCATCATTAAGCCTTTTTTTAACTTCAAACCACTGCTTCCAGCTAAAATACGAGTCCTCTATGAATAATATTGCTTTCTCTAGTGAATTCTAATCTGAATCAGGTGAGAAATATGCACAGATCAAACACCGTTTACAAGCGAAAATGGTCCAAAACAGTTCTACAAGTGATTTTCTCCAAATCTGTTCAGATGAAGAAACAAACTCATCTACATCTTGGATGGCCAAAGTGATGCTCCAAATTTTCATTTTGGAGTGAACTAAAAAGGGAAAAAGGTCTAATTTAAGTTTACATTTAATAATTAACTACAATAATAATAACAAGGATATTTAATAATGATAATTTGAATAATTCAGTCATCCTGGGGCCTCTTGGACGTTTGGTGAGGCCCCCTAGTGGTCCCTGGCCTCCTGTTTGAGAGCTGCTGGCTTAGAGGACAGCGTAGAGCGTTTCACTCTGAAATACACGGGGAAGACTGATTAAAAGCTCAAAGCTCAGAGCTCAAGACAGCACGGCTGGCCTGTAGCCATCGAGTGGCAGTATTCAGGTGCACGAGCCGTGAGTCTTGATCTATCTAGCAGCTTTGGACACCGCAGGATATGACTTCTTTTCCTGCTCCGGCAGAACCGCCGCGGCGCAACAGATGGACAGACACAACAACCCTGTGTGTCAAAATCTGCTGTAGCATTCACTCTAATTCAATTATAAAATTGATTGCCTGGAAGTCGGCCTCCAGCTAACATACGCTTTGGTAAGCACGTTAAGACTTAAAAGCCTTCCGATGCAAAGCTAAACAGGTATTTCCAGTGGCCTGGAGTGAAAAACTGTGCCTGGAACCAATTAGCAGAAATTAAAAGTTAATTTTTTTGTACTTTGCTTCTCATCCGATCTAGCAAACAGACCTAGATTTGCCATTTAAACATGTTAAAAGTTCACCGTGTTTATGTAATCGCTATTGACCTTTAATTATATTTATCTTAAAAAGCGCTTTGCAATTGCTTAAATTAGTTATTTATGAGCCGAAACGTATGCATTATTCACTGGTCTATTTGCATGACAAATGGATCTGGGAATTAATTGCAATACTTAATAGTTAATGCAGAATCAGGTAAGGCCAGGCCATTGGTTTCCCAAAATATCCCATTCTTCAAAATTAAAGATGGTGGGGTTTTTTTCTTCTCAATTTAGAGAGGTGAATAGGTCGTTTTTTAATGCGGTGAGCGGTAATGGACTCCTTGTTAAAAGGCTGAAAGGCCATCACAAAGCACATACACTCTTAGCAACTGTATTATTTGCAATGAAAGCCAAATGGCTGCACTGTCAAGATAGATGGACACTCTCTATTTTCCAGAAGTGAATTATGCTTTCAACAGGTAACTAATTGCGCAGATGAGATTTCAGTTGGAGAAAAGTCAGCTCTTCATAATACAATGACATTTCCACACTCGTCTTTAGGACTACATTAATCCACCTCATCACAATGAACTCTGGGCCACTGTCTGCGGCTGCACACCGCCGAACACGCCATACCTGCGACACATTGGAGTGTTTCAATATGTCACACATGAAATCTTGTGCTTGATCTTCCTTTTCAGAACAGATTGCTTTCTGTCTACCCACACACTTCTGTCGCCCGCCATCGCAGAGATGGGCACAAGCGTCTTCTGACATGAAATGGGGGCTGAGCGAGAGTGTGCCACATAAAAGGATTGACTGACAGAGCTGGTCGCTCAGTGAAAAGCAGGATAAGGGATAAACATGCTGAAGATAAATATCTTCCTTTTCATTTTTTCCAGCAAACACAGAATGTCTCTTTCGTTCACACGTCTAGCCAGTCTGCTCAATGCGGGTAGTGAACTAGGCATAATCTGTAGTGACTTGTGAAATGCTTTTTGAAAAGCAGACATTTCAACTACAGCTAAAAGCACTAGTCGGACTGATTTTTATTATGAGTAAAAATTTAGAAAAAAAAAAAAAAACCTGGAAACTTTCATCAAACATTAATTTTCATACTCATAAAACATAATAATCCAAAACATGAATATTTTATTTTAAAAACTATTATCACGTAAACAAAGACTGACTCATCAATATCAATTTTACAGAAATTACAACTAAGTAGGACTGGGTTTGACACAAATTTCACGATCAATATCGATTATTTTGGACATATATCAGGTACAGTACATGCCAAATTTTCTCAAGGAAAAAAATTAACTAATGCTGTAAAATATACATGAGTCATTTAGTCCTACATTACTATAATATTGAAGGTTAAAATTGACTGATTTGTAAGCTATAGCATACAACTGTTAAAATTACACAATGAAGTTTTTAAAATAATAAAGTTACAATTACATAATAATATTTCTACTTCAAAATTTAAATGGTGGCTGTCATAAAAAATTGATGGATTTATTCAAACATAAATTAAACATAAGAATAGTAAAGGTTATAATGAATATGTTATTGTAACTATTGAATTATTTTGGTTATTTTGAGTGTTACCCTGAGTGTGTGTGTGTGTGTGTGTGTGTGTGTGTGTGTGTGTGTGTGTCTCACCTTCCTGAATCTGCCTTGTTGTGTCAACATTAAAAGTCACTGTTGGAATCCTTGTCGTCCTCGCCGTCCTGCCTGCCTCCACACACCGTGACAGAATAACCAACCCCTAAGTAAAGTATAGCGGCGTCTTTCCCCTTGGTTGTTTTTCCGGTTTTTGTCAGTTTTTATTTTTATGTTATGGATTACCCCGCCTTCCAAATCCTCTTGCTGGAGCAGGGGGAACGCGCTCTTGAGGACCACACAGACGACTTTCTGTCCCTGGCCCACCTCACGCACTACCCGGACAACTGCCTCTGTACCTTCTATCAAGTTGGACTAAACGCCACCACACGA
>NW_015505216.1:3319218-3334616 GCF_001515645.1 Sinocyclocheilus grahami | reverse complement strand
TCATTTTTCGTTCAGCCCCGAAGGGCTCCAGCCCCCGAACCCAGCTCAGAGCGCCCTCCAGTGCCTGCTCCTAGAAAGCGCCCTCCAGTGGCTGCTCCTCGAAAATGCCCGCCCTCCCTCCCGCTCCAGCCTCCTCCAGCGCTGTTGTCTGGCAGCCACTCTGCTCGCCCTCAGCCCACCATCATTGCGGTGCGAGCCCCGCGGGACTGCCATACTCCAGCGTCGCCGGGGTTGGAGTCTCCCTCACCTCTGCCTCCAGCCTCCGAGGCCCGGACTCTGCCTCGGCCCGTAGACCCAGTGGCTTCACCCCGGCTCCTAGCTCCCTCGCCTCCACTGTCACCCATCAATCCATCAGCTCCGCCTTGGTGGGGCGTCGACCCGCCATCGCCTCTGGACTCCACTCCTCTGGCTGCACCTCGTCGCTCTGTCCCACCGGCTCCGTTGAGCTCCTTCCTCCCGCCAGCTCCACCTTGGACCTTAGTTGCTCCGGCTCAGCCGCGGATCTCCGGATCTCCGCCTTGGTCGCCAGAGCCCTCGGCTCCACCCTGGCCCCCCGAATCCTCGGCATCCCCCTGGCTCGTTGGCTCTCCGTCTCCACCTCGGGCTCCTCCACCACCTGCTCCGCCGCCGTTGGTCGGCCCCCTGGAGTTTTTGTAAATATTCCTCCTCCATGGCTCCTCCCTCCGTCGGCTCCACCGTGGGCCGCTATTATGGCTGTGGCCTGGGTCCCACCTGGCTCCTCCTCCTGGTCCGGTTCCCTCCTGTCGTCTCCCTGGCTCCTCCCTCCATCGTCACCTCCCTGGACTCTGTTAGCCGTCCTCCTCCTGGAAGGCCGTCCTCCGCCGGAACCTCCACCTGTCTGGTCTGCCTGCAAGCCCTTTGTCTTCCCCTGTCACCATCTCACATCCACTGCATCCCCCTCCGCCCCTTCCTCTGTTTCTACGGTGCGAGGACGCACCTTCCGGGAGGGGGGAGTAATGTAAAGCCCCTGTGGACTGTTTATTGTGGTTTCTTCCCCTTTTGTTGGTTTAGCCCATACTAATTATTAGTTAATCACCTCATTGTGCTCACCTGTCTGCCCCTCGTTATCTGCCCTATATTAGTTCCTGTCTCTGGTATTCTGGTTTGTTGGTTATTGTGAATGTTACCCTGAGTGTGTGTCTAGCCTTCCTGAATCTGCCTTGCAGTGTCTACATTAAATGTCATTGTTGGAATCCTTGTCGTCCTCGTCGTCCTGCCTGCCTCCACACACCATGACCGTGACAGTTATATGGTGCATATATTTAGCAAAATACCCCTCTGTACGGTTTATTTTTCTGGCTGACTAATGAGTTTATGGTCACCGAATATGTTTGTTTCTGAGGTAAATGTGACGCTACGTGACATTGTTTAAAAGACTTTATATTGATGTTTTTGCGCGGCTGAAACACTGATTGAGCGATTTACATGAGACAGGATACAGATTGTAAAGTTGTACTCTTTCTTTTAACTTACCTTTTGGACGTATAGTCTTGTTTATTTTGTGCCGAAGCTGGTATTAATGTGGAGGAGATTATTAGTTCATGTGCGCCTCGCACAGCTGCATCTGTTGAACAGGGTCGCTACAGCGATCTGTCACTCCACATTAAACGGTGCCAAAACGGCATTTATTGTTTGAATACTGCAATACAATGGACATAAATTGAAACCTGGGACTTTGTTTCATATTAAAAGTACCGAAGCACAATGCTTATTGCGATTTATTGAATGGGAGGTGCCCTTCAATGTTCTGTCCATTACCTGAAAACAGGCTAGAATAATCGATTCTTGGGATTTAAGAATCGATATCGTTCCGTAAAAAAGATAATCGATTTATATCGAGATATCGATATTTTTACCCAGCCCTACAACTAAGCCTCAGTAATCTTTTACTATCAATTTTCAACCTAGTACATTTTTTTTGAAAAGCTAGTGTACTCATTTACCAATAAATATAAAAATATAAATATTAAACAGCACAACTGTTTTCAACATTTATAATAATAATAAATGTTTCTTGAGCATATTACATTGATTTCTGAAGGATCATGTGAGACTGAAGACTGGAGTAATGATGCTGAAATGCAGCTTTGCCACCACAGGAATAAACTACATTTGAAAATATATTAACAAAGATAAGTTCATTTAAATTGTAATAATATTTCACAATATTACTGCACAATGTACATATGGAAAAATACACAATTCTCCTGTTATGCATATACAATCTACAGTGTGTTTTAGGGAGTATCATTTCCAAAAGTCCAGAGGGCAAAAATATGGCATTTAACTTGGCTCCTCCATAATAAAACATATGCATTTGGATTGACTTTTGGGCCAATTACTCTATGCAAACTCCGAGATGACAAATCGATCAGGAATAAAATTACCACATGACCACAGTGTTTGTCAAAAAGCAGTAGGTAATTCATCCAGGAATTTTTCCTGGGTGGTAAGAGGGAGGAAAAAAGGCAATAAAATCACTGACTAACATCTATTAATGCTGAAATTGCATCATGTCAACATGTACAACAATTACAGCCCAAATAGGGCTACAGAGAGACATTCCTGTTACAATGCCAAGCTCCAGCCTTCGCTATATGCAAGTGTCATGGGATCATGAGACAATTCTTTCCATATTTCAGTCCAACCAATCACGACAATTTAATTTCTCTGCATTCTCAGGATTCCGGTCAATTTAGCAATTGCTCAATAATGCACCTTAGTGGTGGCATTTCTTATTTATTTTAATGTGTAATCCGACAACTTCTCTGGAATAGCCTGTGAAAAGGCAATTATCTATCATCCGTGTTTCGGCTCGATACCAGTCCTGATTAATGTGTAATTGGAGTCAATGATAATTCTTTAGCAACATTTAATCACACTTCAGGTCCAACAGAGCTGCCAGTAAGCAGACACACACCAATTGCTCTCAAATACGCCTGTGAGTAGTCCAAACTTTTCTTTATTGGTGTCTAACAAGCTTCCTAGCGGGCGTGAGGGAGGCCGTACACATGAGATCAGGACAGGCCCTTCATTTACTCTTTTTCTTATCTGCTACTTGCATCTCCCCCCCCCCTCCGCCGGCTCCACCGTGGGCCGCTATTATAGCTGTGGCCAGGGTCCCACCTGGCGCCTCCTGCTCCGGTTCCCTCCTGTCGTCTCGCTGGCTCCTGCTTCCATCGTCCCCTCCCTGGCCTCTGTTAGCCGTCCTCCTCCTGGAGGTCCGTCCTCCGCCGAAACCTCTGGTCTGCCGGTCTGCCTGCAAGCCCTTTGTCTTCCCCTGTCACCATCTCACATCCACTGCATCCCCCTCCGCCCCTTCCTACGGTGCGACGGTGCGAGGACGCACCTTCCGGGAGGGGGGAGTAATGTAAAGCCCCTGTGGACTGTTTATTGTGGTTTCTTCCCCTTTTGTTGGTTTAGCCCATACTAATTATTAGTTAATCACCTCATTGTGCTCACCTGTCTGCCCCTCGTTATCTGCCCTATATTAGTTCCTGTCTCTGGTATTCTGGTTTGTTGGTTATTGTGAATGTTACCCTGAGTGTGTGTCTAGCCTTCCTGAATCTGCCTTGCAGTGTCTACATTAAATGTCATTGTTGGAATCCTTGTCGTCCTCGTCGTCCTGCCTGCCTCCACACACCATGACCGTGACAGTTATATGGTGCATATATTTAGCAAAATACCCCTCTGTACGGTTTATTTTTCTGGCTGACTAATGAGTTTATGGTCACCGAATATGTTTGTTTCTGAGGTAAATGTGACGCTACGTGACATTGTTTAAAAGACTTTATATTGATGTTTTTGCGCGGCTGAAACACTGATTGAGCGATTTACATGAGACAGGATACAGATTGTAAAGTTGTACTCTTTCTTTTAACTTACCTTTTGGACGTATAGTCTTGTTTATTTTGTGCCGAAGCTGGTATTAATGTGGAGGAGATTATTAGTTCATGTGCGCCTCGCACAGCTGCATCTGTTGAACAGGGTCGCTACAGCGATCTGTCACTCCACATTAAACGGTGCCAAAACGGCATTTATTGTTTGAATACTGCAATACAATGGACATAAATTGAAACCTGGGACTTTGTTTCATATTAAAAGTACCGAAGCACAATGCTTATTGCGATTTATTGAATGGGAGGTGCCCTTCAATGTTCTGTCCATTACCTGAAAACAGGCTAGAATAATCGATTCTTGGGATTTAAGAATCGATATCGTTCCGTAAAAAAGATAATCGATTTATATCGAGATATCGATATTTTTACCCAGCCCTACAACTAAGCCTCAGTAATCTTTTACTATCAATTTTCAACCTAGTACATTTTTTTTGAAAAGCTAGTGTACTCATTTACCAATAAATATAAAAATATAAATATTAAACAGCACAACTGTTTTCAACATTTATAATAATAATAAATGTTTCTTGAGCATATTACATTGATTTCTGAAGGATCATGTGAGACTGAAGACTGGAGTAATGATGCTGAAATGCAGCTTTGCCACCACAGGAATAAACTACATTTGAAAATATATTAACAAAGATAAGTTCATTTAAATTGTAATAATATTTCACAATATTACTGCACAATGTACATATGGAAAAATACACAATTCTCCTGTTATGCATATACAATCTACAGTGTGTTTTAGGGAGTATCATTTCCAAAAGTCCAGAGGGCAAAAATATGGCATTTAACTTGGCTCCTCCATAATAAAACATATGCATTTGGATTGACTTTTGGGCCAATTACTCTATGCAAACTCCGAGATGACAAATCGATCAGGAATAAAATTACCACATGACCACAGTGTTTGTCAAAAAGCAGTAGGTAATTCATCCAGGAATTTTTCCTGGGTGGTAAGAGGGAGGAAAAAAGGCAATAAAATCACTGACTAACATCTATTAATGCTGAAATTGCATCATGTCAACATGTACAACAATTACAGCCCAAATAGGGCTACAGAGAGACATTCCTGTTACAATGCCAAGCTCCAGCCTTCGCTATATGCAAGTGTCATGGGATCATGAGACAATTCTTTCCATATTTCAGTCCAACCAATCACGACAATTTAATTTCTCTGCATTCTCAGGATTCCGGTCAATTTAGCAATTGCTCAATAATGCACCTTAGTGGTGGCATTTCTTATTTATTTTAATGTGTAATCCGACAACTTCTCTGGAATAGCCTGTGAAAAGGCAATTATCTATCATCCGTGTTTCGGCTCGATACCAGTCCTGATTAATGTGTAATTGGAGTCAATGATAATTCTTTAGCAACATTTAATCACACTTCAGGTCCAACAGAGCTGCCAGTAAGCAGACACACACCAATTGCTCTCAAATACGCCTGTGAGTAGTCCAAACTTTTCTTTATTGGTGTCTAACAAGCTTCCTAGCGGGCGTGAGGGAGGCCGTACACATGAGATCAGGACAGGCCCTTCATTTACTCTTTTTCTTATCTGCTACTTGCATCTCTTTTCCTCTTGTTTACTGAAAGGAGCGCAGCAGCATCTCTCCAGTCTGCAGGACGAGTGCTGTATGTTCTGATGTCTGATTTGACGTTCTGTGTCCTCTTCCTCCAGCTGCATTATTTCACCGTCAGAGGTTTGAAAGCAGAGACGGCTCTTCCGAGCTCAGGCTCCTTTCATGGTTGATTGTCACTCAGTGGCATCCTGCCACCATTGTGACTGAGACCAACTGTAACTCTACCAGCTACTTTCAGCAGACACCACAGGCCTGAAAGATGCTTTAATCAAAAACAACTTTCAAATGGATTCTGACAGTGCTCCTTTAGGTGACTCAGTGCCATACAGGAGGCAAAAATCTGCTTTGGAACCTCAAGAAACTTGGTCAGTGAAAGAAAATGCTTAATCCATGAAGGGAGGGAGGTGTGTATCCTCAGAAAAGGTTGTTGTTAACCTCAAACTACTGAATATATTATTCATTTGTATCCTAAATTAAACTGTTAAAGGTAGGACACATTGCACATATGAAGTAGTTAAATATTATATTAATTAAAAATATATTTATTACATTATGACATTTTCATTGTTGGATATAGTAAAGAACGTATCGGAGATACAAAGTTTATTTTTCTGGCTGACTAATGAGTTTATGGTCACCGAATATGTTTGTTTCTGAGGTAAATGTGACGCTACGTGACATTGTTTAAAAGACTTTATATTGATGTTTTTGCGCGGCTGAAACACTGATTGAGCGATTTACATGAGACAGGATACAGATTGTAAAGTTGTACTCTTTCTTTTAACTTACCTTTTGGACGTATAGTCTTGTTTATTTTGTGCCGAAGCTGGTATTAATGTGGAGGAGATTATTAGTTCATGTGCGCCTCGCACAGCTGCATCTGTTGAACAGGGTCGCTACAGCGATCTGTCACTCCACATTAAACGGTGCCAAAACGGCATTTATTGTTTGAATACTGCAATACAATGGACATAAATTGAAACCTGGGACTTTGTTTCATATTAAAAGTACCGAAGCACAATGCTTATTGCGATTTATTGAATGGGAGGTGCCCTTCAATGTTCTGTCCATTACCTGAAAACAGGCTAGAATAATCGATTCTTGGGATTTAAGAATCGATATCGTTCCGTAAAAAAGATAATCGATTTATATCGAGATATCGATATTTTTACCCAGCCCTACAACTAAGCCTCAGTAATCTTTTACTATCAATTTTCAACCTAGTACATTTTTTTTGAAAAGCTAGTGTACTCATTTACCAATAAATATAAAAATATAAATATTAAACAGCACAACTGTTTTCAACATTTATAATAATAATAAATGTTTCTTGAGCATATTACATTGATTTCTGAAGGATCATGTGAGACTGAAGACTGGAGTAATGATGCTGAAATGCAGCTTTGCCACCACAGGAATAAACTACATTTGAAAATATATTAACAAAGATAAGTTCATTTAAATTGTAATAATATTTCACAATATTACTGCACAATGTACATATGGAAAAATACACAATTCTCCTGTTATGCATATACAATCTACAGTGTGTTTTAGGGAGTATCATTTCCAAAAGTCCAGAGGGCAAAAATATGGCATTTAACTTGGCTCCTCCATAATAAAACATATGCATTTGGATTGACTTTTGGGCCAATTACTCTATGCAAACTCCGAGATGACAAATCGATCAGGAATAAAATTACCACATGACCACAGTGTTTGTCAAAAAGCAGTAGGTAATTCATCCAGGAATTTTTCCTGGGTGGTAAGAGGGAGGAAAAAAGGCAATAAAATCACTGACTAACATCTATTAATGCTGAAATTGCATCATGTCAACATGTACAACAATTACAGCCCAAATAGGGCTACAGAGAGACATTCCTGTTACAATGCCAAGCTCCAGCCTTCGCTATATGCAAGTGTCATGGGATCATGAGACAATTCTTTCCATATTTCAGTCCAACCAATCACGACAATTTAATTTCTCTGCATTCTCAGGATTCCGGTCAATTTAGCAATTGCTCAATAATGCACCTTAGTGGTGGCATTTCTTATTTATTTTAATGTGTAATCCGACAACTTCTCTGGAATAGCCTGTGAAAAGGCAATTATCTATCATCCGTGTTTCGGCTCGATACCAGTCCTGATTAATGTGTAATTGGAGTCAATGATAATTCTTTAGCAACATTTAATCACACTTCAGGTCCAACAGAGCTGCCAGTAAGCAGACACACACCAATTGCTCTCAAATACGCCTGTGAGTAGTCCAAACTTTTCTTTATTGGTGTCTAACAAGCTTCCTAGCGGGCGTGAGGGAGGCCGTACACATGAGATCAGGACAGGCCCTTCATTTACTCTTTTTCTTATCTGCTACTTGCATCTCTTTTCCTCTTGTTTACTGAAAGGAGCGCAGCAGCATCTCTCCAGTCTGCAGGACGAGTGCTGTATGTTCTGATGTCTGATTTGACGTTCTGTGTCCTCTTCCTCCAGCTGCATTATTTCACCGTCAGAGGTTTGAAAGCAGAGACGGCTCTTCCGAGCTCAGGCTCCTTTCATGGTTGATTGTCACTCAGTGGCATCCTGCCACCATTGTGACTGAGACCAACTGTAACTCTACCAGCTACTTTCAGCAGACACCACAGGCCTGAAAGATGCTTTAATCAAAAACAACTTTCAAATGGATTCTGACAGTGCTCCTTTAGGTGACTCAGTGCCATACAGGAGGCAAAAATCTGCTTTGGAACCTCAAGAAACTTGGTCAGTGAAAGAAAATGCTTAATCCATGAAGGGAGGGAGGTGTGTATCCTCAGAAAAGGTTGTTGTTAACCTCAAACTACTGAATATATTATTCATTTGTATCCTAAATTAAACTGTTAAAGGTAGGACACATTGCACATATGAAGTAGTTAAATATTATATTAATTAAAAATATATTTATTACATTATGACATTTTCATTGTTGGATATAGTAAAGAACGTATCGGAGATACAAAAGGCCAAAAATGATAAAAAATTTAGTTTAAATCCTACTGCTTTTCATTCCAGAATATGTGTATAATAGTTGTATAATATTTTTGCATTATATTTTAGAAATCTGAATTTAATACAAAATTAAATTTGGAAAATAAACATTTATAAATAAAAAATACAAATGTCAATAAAATACAAAGACAAAAAACTAAAAATAAAATGACAAGAAAGGAAAAGAAAGAAATTGAACCTAATTTACTTTAATTTGAAACCCAAATTTAGTCTAAAATAAACTCTTTCATGTAAAAAGTGGAACACAGTTAAATATTTTATTAATAAAAAACAGATTTATGATACTTTCATTGTTGGATACAGTAAGAAGATATCTGAGAGGGGAAAGGGCAAAAATCATAAAAACGCAAACATTTGCGGTTTAAAACCTGCTACTTTTCATGCAGGAATAATTTTATAATTGTATAATAGTTAGATAATATGTTTGTAAAATGTTTTAGCAATATAGATTGAATACAAATTTGTACATGATTTAAAATTAAAATAAACATTTATAGACAAAAAAATGTCAATAAACACAAAATAAAAATGACAATAAATAAAGTAATTAAGCCTAATTTACTTTTATTTTAAGCCCAAATTTAGTCTAAAATGAACTGGTTTCACATAAAAAGTGAAACACAGTTAAATTTTATGAATAATATTTAATAAACAGATTTATGAAATTTTCATTGTTGAATACAATAAAGAAGATCTCTAAGATGGGGCAGTCCAAAATCATAAGAATGCATTTGCTATTTAAAACCTGCTACTTTTTACACAGGGTTAATTTTATAATAATTTAAACAAACATACCTAACAGCTGTTGAGAGAGAGAGAGAGAGAGAGAGAGAGAGAGAGAGAGAGAGAGAGAGAGAGTTTGAGAGAGAAAGAGAGATTTGTGCCTGTAATGCTCACAAACAAAAGTACTGGGGCACCAAACCCAGTACACTACTCGTGGAAAGTGCCTTGACTGGATTCACTGGGTCTCTGCTTTAGCAGTGACAACAGACTAATTGATTTAAGAGTGAAGGAGGGAGTGGATGAAGACAAATGTGGGCAGAAGCCCTGGCTAGAACAGGCTCACCCCACAGATGCCCCAATTGACAGATGATGGCTCTCAATAATTAACTTCATAAAGGGGCCCTAGCAGCCAGCAGGTGTATTAAAACCAGGCCACATAAATGGCCTCTATCGAATTAGCCAAGCCTACGTCATTTTTCAGTTGCCTCCTCAGAGCCAAACCACATTGATTCAAAATGGACGTGTCCATTCAGCGAGAATATGAGCAAAGGGCAAGGGCTCGAACCCTCCCGTGAGTGACAGGACAGAGACGTATTTCTCAGTCGTGTCATCTCCTCCTGATTACATTTGTCTAACACATCATTTACTACCTGTGGAGAGGAGTGCAAGCAATGATGACAAACAGTTGAAAAAAGCTAGCTAACGTGATTTGAAATAATAACAGCAAATCACAAACACATTACCGGCACAGTTCAGCTCAGAACAAATCTGATATCTCATTCTTTTCAGGAGAACATATTCCTGGAATTCAGACTCCAAAAAGCTCGAAAATGGCTTCCTTGACAGTTTCTGATTTTGCTAAAGCCCTTTTTAAGCAAATCAGTCCACTCAGGAGCTCTTTGTAATGCTATCATCTAGTCGTGTTGTAATGCTATTTTCTAGTCAGATCCTACTTACATGCATGAAAAAAGCCAGAAATAGCCTAAAATTATTTGTTTCAATAGCATGTTCAAATGAGCTAGAAGATTTGACAACATTTTTTTATCAATTATCTTATATCAGGCTAAAATTTTTATAAATATTTGAAACTATTATTAATTGAATAAATACAAAAATGTATTATTGTATAATACGTTTGCATTAAATCTAAATAATATTAATAATAACACGAATACTACTACTACTACTACTAATAATAATAATAAAATGTGTTCTTGATATAATTCCTATCAAATATCCTTTGCCAAGCTCATGTTTCAATGTTAAATCACCTATAATATATAACAAAAAGTGTTTCATTAATTATCTAATATCAGGATAAAAATGTAAATAAATAATTGAAACAATTAAGTAAATGTAATATAATAATAATAGTACAAATAATACATTGTTCTTCTTATCATAATTCTTTACCAAACTCATGCTTAATTGAAACAATGAAATAAATACAAAAATGCATTACAGCATAAGATTACATTGAATCCAATAATAATAATAATAATAATAATAATAAAATTTGTTCTTGCTATAATTCCTTGGCAAAATAACCTTTGCCAAGCTCATGTTTCAATGTTAAATCACCTATAATATACAGCAGAAATGTTTCATTAATTAGCTAATATCAGGATAAAAATGTAAATAAATAATGGAAACAATGAAATAAATGCAAAAATTGCAAAAAATTCTACTACTACTACTACTACTAATAATTTATTTGACAAGCTTGTTTCAATGTTTCAATTTCAAATAATGTACCAAAATGTCAAAATAGAAAATTAATTATAAATTATTATAGTATAATAAGATTGTAATCTAAATAATAATAATAATAATTATTATTATTATATCGCTATTTGCTCAAACTCTAATGAAATAAAACAGTATATTTTAAAAGTTTTGGGACCAGTGACTCTTTCAGACAAGTAAACAGTAATCAGTTTTAGTAGTTCAAAATACAGGTACTTTGTGGCAAGTGTAATTTGGTGCACTAAAGTGGCAAAACATGCAGGAGTCTGGGGGCTGTCAAGTCCCTTGACGAAAAAAGAGATTCACATATGGCAGAGCAGAAACCCAGCACATGGCTGCTATTGCTGTCACCACACAAACACCACAGCCCCGTTGCTTGTACAGAAGAAAATAATCGGCTTCCTGTGAGCACTTCCTTTATTGCCTGGTTTCTTGCTGGTGGTACTCGGGATGAGTCTAGCATGGAAGTCGTTTTATGCGCTGAGCGTGATGGGAGCCTGAATAGCTCGTAATGGGTGGAAGCATCAAAGATCTCAAATAATGAATGATGAAAAATTCAGCAAGGTAGAGGAGGCTGCAAGGACAAAGCGATGAGAGGTAGACACAATATCTTATTTCCAACCTGCTACTTTCATCTGCAGTGGCAACAGAAAGCACTTCTCACCAATGGGGTAATTATCGCCATCATGAAAGTTTCATGCTGTCTAAAGGGGAAGCCAGTGTGGAACAATAAGAGTGACTTTCAAAGGCCCGTGCTTCGCTGTCCTCCCCTGCGTTGGCATTCACCTCTGGACCTCTCTGCTTTAACAACGTTCTGCCTTTGTGTGGCTCAAAGAGAAGAAAAGCCAACCAAGAGAAGCCGTAGCCACACAGAAGAGGAGTAAAAAAAAAATTGTGCACCATTTGGATTGCGGCACAGTTATCCCTCAGCACGCGAATGCGATAGGAATCACACAGAGCAGCATCGCCCGTCCACACGGCTGCTTATTTCATGCTACATTAACAGACCAAAGGGACGTTTCTGAGGCCACGGAAAAACTGAAACCAGAAAACACAGAGCTCAAGAAATAATAACACTGAAATACTGCACAGCGGCATGTGATGAAGTTACTAAAAATCTCTTTTCTTTAGGGAATGTTCAACGGGCGATCAAACAGAGTTGGATTAATATATTGACTACATAGCTCAACAATTCATAATGCTGATTGCGAGAAAACAAAGATCTGCAGGGCAAAGGAAACGAGCATTTGCAATGAAGCCGTACTGGAATAAATATGACCGCCTGAAGCTGCTTTCACTGAGTGGTGCCTCTGCTTTCCACATTTCCATGAGATGCATTTTCACACTGGAATTTCAAATGGACAGCTTGAGAATGAATGAAAAGTTGCTGCGGCCACAAAGTCTTTTTGGACACTCATGCCACTCACGTAAATATGCATGTGAAATATCAAATCAGCCAGCATTTATTTTAAAGAGGGATGGCACAATATCATGTTCCAAGTAAAATGTTGCACAAAAAAGACATTTGTTAGGTTTCGAATGATAAACAACAGAAATATTGTTCAGCTTGTGTGCTCATGCCAGGCTCTGAGCATTGAAATTACTTCAGTCCCTGCAATAAATATGAGTAACATGATATTATGTCATGGTCTAGGACTTATGTTTTTAACAAATAATAAATAATATATAAATAATAACAAACTTGACATGTTAGAATACACTACTGTTCAAACGTTTGTGCTTGGTAAGATTTTTTATTTTTTGAAATAAGTCTTTTATGTCCACCAATGCTGCATTTATTTGACTAAAAATACAGTAAGAACAGCAATACTGTGAAATATTATTATGGTTTTCAATTTTAGTATATTTTAAAATGTAATTTATTCCTGTGATGGTAAAGCCGAATTTTCAGAATCATTACTCCAGTCTTCAGTGTCACGTGATCCTTCAGAAATCATTCTAATATGATGATTTGCTGCACAATAATTTTTTTTTACTGTTATCAATGTTGAAGACAGCCGTAGAGTTTAATATTAATTTTAAGTAATAACGTCTTTCACAAAAAAAAAAAGACAACAATTTAGAAAAATTGAGTGGTGCTGTCTATTATCTGCTCTACCACAACAACACAAACCATACCAGTCTGAGTCCATCTGTGGTGTTTAGATGCTCTGTTGGTCAGTTATGCAGATATGAAGGTCAGAATTCACCACCTTGAACTTTGGTACACAAGAAAACATGAAACCTTTTTGCATTCGTTTCCACTCTACTCCCATATTTGCATGCATATAAATGAAGGTGAATGAAGAGCAAAGTCAAGATCCATGGATCCATGTCCATTGGTAATATGAAGGGCTTCACACATTTACTAAAAATCACCTGTAATTGCAAAAAAAAAAAAAAAAAAAAAAAAATTGGGAATAGTTAGAAAAGTTGGTTCTTGAGAAAAGATATAGCTCCATATCATGAAAGATTTCTGAAATGTACTTCTAACTCATGAAAATGTGGACTAATTATCCCATTAATTACAACAAGCATTAAATAAAAAAATAATAACATTAGTGACAACTAACTAACTTGAGGCCTTCTGTGCCAATTCTGGGAGGGCATTCTTACATTAGACCCTGAGAGGGTCTAATTTTAGCTTTTCACTTCAAAACCAAAACTATAATTTTTACTCCACGTGTCTAAAACCACTGATGTGTTAATAAATCCCCCATTAACAAACAGACACATAAAACTTTGATATTCAACATAATACGTTGTCATAGATCACTATTTTTCATGGAAACAAAATTAGATCAATAACTGTTTCAGCTGACTAAATCTCACAAATGTTGATATTCAGATGAAATGACAGAATTAAAAATAGTGTAGCCATTCATCAAAAGTACTGAGATGAGATTTTGTGCAGTCCAAGGGGCAAATTACCCAGTCTTACCCTACTATTTTTAATCATAGTACTATAATACTTTAATAGGCCACTGTATATTTTAGTGTTGAAAATCTGGTCTACATCACTTTGATTAATCAAATGCAAAAAAAGCAGCAAATATGACAGAAATAGTCTGCTAGTTGACCGCTCAGTATCTCCAGAGCAGAATGACTGCAGTCCATGTTGGTATCATTATCTTATCATATTGTTATTTTGGGTACTTCTTTCCATTGATCAAACTAGTTTATATGTCTGTACTGAGCATATTAAGCTTTATGAGGGCATCTCAACAAAGAACCATTGATTTCCTCCACTCCACTCTTTGTAGAGGAACATTAGTGTTTTGCAAAGCAGTATTTATCAGTTCTGTGAAGGAAACATCATACGAGACTCAAAAACAGATTTATGCTGCGGCATGTTTATCCATGTTAATATTGAATCAGGGTCGTAGATCCTAGCACATAGATAAACTTTGATCCTACAAGGGCAGTTAATGTAATGGCCGTGCCAGTCAAGTGCTTATGAAGTACAGCCCAATTTCCCAAAGTCCATCCTGGGGATTTTGCCCAGTAACACATAGTGCCAGTTTAAATGGCTAAACTGATTGCATTGCTTCAGCCGCTGCCACAGAACAATTAAGGATGTGACATCACATCCAATAGTGCGCTAATGGGCTTGGCTGGATGTATGATTGCTTGATATTAGTCTGCCATCCTCTGGGCTGGGTGAGCTTCTGGGTTCGAGTCTGGATGACGCAGACACCAGCTCGGCTGCGTATAGGGTCAAAGCAGCAGAGCTGTCTGGGAAGACCGCCAGGCTCCCAAGGGTACAGATTCCCTCGGTTGCATATATGCGGCAGAGAACATTGTCAGCAGTGGCATATTGATTTTATGTATGTGCCCCTGCTTTCTGTCATGATGCAATATTCTGTCAAAGCACTGGCAGGAGAGCAGTGAGAGCAGGAGAGCAGTCCAATTATTGAGCTGGCGTGTAGCCAACTGCCTTAACTACATCTACAAAGAGCCCATATATATATATATATATATATATATATATATATATATATATCAACCTTCCAACATATCTTTCAATCCAATGCACATTTTTACTTCAGAGGAACACAAGTTATATGCGTAAAACTACATATGTTCAAAATCTGATGGTCTGGGAGTCGTTGACGGTTATTCACTTTCCAGAAAGTTCCTGTAAAGCAAGCCAGTTCACTGGCCGGCCATTTTTGTAACAGCTCTGCAGCAATTTCCAGACATGCAATTGCAGTTCATTGGGAAAGTATTGCATTCTATGTAATTTATTTTTGAAATTACATTTAAATAAAATATTTCAAATCAGGAACAAAATCCAATAATAATGGTATCATAAATTGTGCTTTTTAAGCCCAGCTCAGGCAAAAAAAAAAAAAAAAAAAAAAAATTTTTGGCCCCC
>NW_015505216.1:3305263-3314570 GCF_001515645.1 Sinocyclocheilus grahami | reverse complement strand
GCGTGTATCCCACTGCCTTAAATACATATACAAAGAGCCCATATATATATATATATATATATATATATATATATATATATATCAACCTTTCTTTCAATCTTTCAATCCAATGCACATTTTTACTTCAGAGGAACACAAGTTATATGCGTAAAACTACATATGTTCAAAATCTGGGAGTCTGGGAGTCGTTGACGGTTATTCACTTTCCAGAAAGTTCCTGTAAAGCAAGCCAGTTCACTGGCCGGCCATTTTTGTAACAGCTCTGCAGCAATTTCCAGAGTATCATAAATTGTGTTTTTTAAGCCCAGCTCAGGCAAAAAAAAAAAAAAAAAAAAAATAGTTCTGGCTCACCCAGCTAATACAAAATCAATAACCAAATGATTGACTCTTTATCCATTCATTTCTGTACCATATTGGGTTTATATTTTGGGACCATATTGGGACCATCAGTCTGCCATTTAAATTATGTTATATATGAGAATATATCTCAAAAGCTTTTAGATGTTTTTGAAAGGAGTTTCTTATGCTCACCAAGCCTGCATTTGTTTGATCAAAAATACAGTAAAAACAGTAATATTGTGAAATATTACTACAATTTAAAATAACTGTTTTCGATTGTAATATATTTTAAAATGTAATTCATTCCTGTGGTGGCAAAGCTGAATATTCAGCATCATTACTCCAGTCTTCAGTGTCACATGATCCTTCAGAAGTCATTCTAATATGTGACCCTGGACCACAAAACCAGTCTTAAGTCACTGGGGTATATTTGTAGCAATAGCCAAAAATACATTGTATGGGTCAAAATTATAGATTTTTCTTTTATGCCAAAAGTCATTAGGATATTAAGTGATAAAGATCATGTTCCATTTTATACATTTCCTACTGTAAATATATTAAAACTTAATTTTTGATTAGTAATATGCATTGCTAAGATCTTTAAAGGCGATTTTCTCAATATTTAGATTTTTTTTTTCACCCTCAGATTCCAGATTTTCAAATAGTTGTATCTCGGCCAAATATTGTCCTATCCTATCAAACCATACATCTAAAAATTGACCCTTATGACTGGTTTTGTGGTCCAGGGTTACATATGCTGTTTCGCTGCTCAAGAAACATTTATTATCAATGTGCAAACAGTACGCTGTTTAATATTGTTGTGGAATAGAACAGAATACTTTTGATGAATAGAACGTTCAAAAGAACAGCATTTATTTGAAACTGATTTTTAGCAACATTATAAATATCTTTAATGTCACTTTTGATAAATTCAATGCTTCCTTGCTAAATAAAAGTATTAATTTCTTTCAAAAAAAAAAAACAACCTCTTACTGACCTCAATGGGCAGGGCAAACTGTTCATGATAGATTAGCATTTACACAACAGATGTGATTTGGTCCCATGCATTTCTGTCAACTCATGAGGCATGACTGATTGGATCACACATGGTGATTGGTTGTCCACACGTGATCGGATCAACAAGACGTATAATAATTCCTGGTGTAAATAGAATCACAGAACCATGACCACAGTTCTGCAGCTCACTTTGAGTGTTTTCATTGAAAATAAAACTGCCTGAACGTCGACGTAACAAATCAATCCAAGCCCGAAGCCAAACGGAACGAATGCAAATCATTACTACCCAGAGTCTATTTCTAAATTTACCTGCGTTAGCCTGCTTACTTTTCAATTACACCTTCTGCCAGAATCAAATGCAATTCTCAAATGGGCCCACCGCTATATGCGTGGAGTGAAAGGTGAGTCATTAGATGTGTCTCAGTGGTGAAGTTTTATTTGGGTCTCGTCGGAATGAAAGACACTTGACTGATAACAGCGAATCGGATCAGCCTCGTCGATCTCAGCCTGGGAGAGCTGCTAATTAGAAAAAGGCAATGAAGAACTACCCTAGCAAGATTAAAGAAGGGCCGAGAACAGGCATTAATTGCACTTCTGTGACAAGGCAGTGGGAGAAAAACACTCACGCACACACTCAAAGAAAGCCGTGCACAGTATCCATGTCTTTTGCATCACTTTCTGAAGTGTCTCTCTGTTTTTTCCCAGTGTGGGCCACCGTAAATGGATGCCCAGAGGGAATAAGCGTGAACACTGAAGGTAATTACATCTCTTACGTGAACCCAAAGCCAAAGAGACCTTTGCTGGGTCACCCAGAACCTTCCTAATGAGCAGGCGTTCAGGTTTAAAGATTAGACAAGCAATTAAGCTCTACTTACACTCTGTTGCTGGGAATGATCTTGTAGCCGTCCCTGAACCATGTCACCTGTGGCCGCGGGAAGCAACTGACTGCTGGGGAGTTTAGGATGGCGGCCCGGCCCAGTGTCACTGTCTTTCTTTGGTCATTGTCGAGAAAGTCACCCATATCTGTGAGAAGAAAGTCAGGGATCTTATTACAAACATGGGAGAACTTCTTTTCATGAAACAAAGCAACCCTGATGATACATTCAGTATTGGGTACAAACTGCAGAGGTATTCAATCAGAAACATTTATTCAAACATTTATTCATGACGCACAGCACCACAAGATTGCATCACCATGCAGAACAAAAGAACGTCTAGCACACTGAATTTGGTGACAATTCCAGCGGTGCAGTTTTCACATCAATTTAAAGTGTTTAAAAGTTCTTATTTCTGGTTTTAAAAAGCCAAAAACAACCGCAGCCAGTAAACAATATCCCTAAACTTGCACTGACCTGACAGATTTTTAGAAAAAAAACTGTTAGAACTGTGTGAAAGTTGTTGTTTTTATCTTGTGGTTTACTATATATATTTGCTTGGTCAGTGTTGTTGTGGGTTTTGGTTCTTTTGCTGTTTTAAAATAACTGAAATCATTTGGTGAGGTGATGTGGACATGTAATGCAGTCTAAGCTGCCTGGAACTACTTTAGCACTGCATTTCCCTAAAAAAAATTGCACACCTTAGAATGTCAACCAATCAGATTTAAGCATTCAACAGCCCCATAGTATGTTTATAATGGGATCACTCTGCTGGGAATTTTGTAATTTTTTAAACATATAACACATAATATAAGTGTTCAGCACTACATCATGGCATAAACTAATGTAAACATAAACTGTGCTATAAACTAATGGATCAAACAAGATGGAGCAAACTGATTTGCCTTAAAAGGTCTATGTTGCTGAAATTACACACTTCACCTAACAAGCAATCTTGTCTGCTGGTTTGTTTTGGGTAAATGAGGAAAGATGTCATTTAAGTTGATCTTCCAAGAATTATTTCTCATATTGTCACTAGCATGAACATGGCCTATTTTGTGAAAACTCCATCATGGCTGAACGTTTTTCTGAGCTGAAATGCTGAAGTGTCTGGAACAGTCAGTCTAGGTCAGTGTGAACCTTTAGAGCATGTTTTAAACGCTAGAGTAAAGGACCAAGCCTAAAAAGTCAGCTTTTCTACCACAGCCATCTTCTTCATTCAGTGTAAATCCTGCCTTATTCAAAGCATAACTGGGAACTTTTAAGAGGTATCACTCAGGTATTTTCCTTTTCCCCATGCATTTACTAAAACGGATGAGTTTTAAGCTTCAGAAAGGATGCAAAAGCACCATAAAATTATATATATAATGTCTTCACTCAATATTTAAAATATTTCTGAAGGATCATGTGACACTGAAGACTGGAGTAATGATGCTGAAAATTCAGCTTTGTCATCACAAGAATACATTTACTAATATATTCCAATGGAAAACAGTTACTTTAAATTGTAGTAATACAAACCCCAAACGTGATTCTTAATCAAGTAAGAATCAGTGTAAATTCAACATATTTAGTCTTCTGGGAAACATGTAAGTATCTTCTGTAGCTTCTGAGGGGCAGTACTACATGAACAAATATGATATATAGGCAAAATAATAAAAATGTACACGTCTTCATTCCATTCAAAAGTTTTCACCTCCAGGCTCTTAATGCATGGTTTTTCCTTCCGGAGCATCAGTGACCATTTGAACCTTTTGTAATAGTTGTGTATGAGTCCCTCAGTCATCCTCAGTGAGAAAAGATATAAGTCATTGTTGGAAAGGGTTCAAATACTTAAAAGATGCTGGATAACCTAAAGGATTTTTCTGAAGAACAGCGGGCAGTTTAACTGTTCAGGACAAACAAGGGACTCATGAAAAACTATCATAAAAAAACAAAAAAAAAACAGCTGTGGATCATCCAGGTAACAACACAATATTAAGAATCAAGTGTATGTAAACTTTTGAACAGTGTTATTTTTATAAATTCAACTAATATTTTCTCCTGTGGACTACATGTAAACATGGGAAATATCTTATGCAGGTCAGCACTAAATAAAAAACAACATGCATTTTGTATGATCGCTCTTATTTTGGTCAAATTATTAACATTTTGCAGATACTGCAAAGTGTATGTAAAATTTTGACCAGAACTGTACAAGTTGTCTGAAGTCATACAACATCATAGCACAGGAACAGACTACAATGCAAAGCTCTGATCTGATCAACTCACATGCCACTTGTATCTCGGCTCTTCTCTGAAGCAGAGCGCCCATCCTGTTTCTCACCACACACTGATAAACGCCCATATTGGAGCGTTTGAGAGAGGAGATGATGTACCTAAGAGAGAGTAACAGAATCAACAACTTTAATTCACATCCCAGGATGATAAAAAAAGCAGGAAAAACAACAGTTCCCTGCTATTTGCCAACAAATTCAAGGATTTTCGACTCAAATGTGTTCCCATTTAGAGAGGTCGGGGTTTAAAAGGTTCACCCTCACAGTCACGACTATCTTTTTTTTCGCCAGCTTGCACATTAGCGTGAACAGAGCACATCAAAACGCCACACAGGAACTCCTCTCCATGCCTAGCTATGATGACGAACATCAGATTTCAGCCAAAAGGCCACTTCGACCAAAAGCAGAGGTGGCGAACGCTGGGGTATTAAAATCGGTTGACATTTCCGAATATGCTGAATAAATGACTAATGCGCTGTTGCTCACTACTTAGCCGAATATGTTTACGCCTCTGAAAATGCCATCCGGTGGGTTTGTGAATCTCAGTGGTGGTTTCCTTCCATTGCAGGAACGCAATAGTAATACGGCGGCAGCTCTGAGCGCACTGTTTAGGTGAAGAAAGATAATGAGAAAAGCAATACCAATTAGAGCAAACCAGTTCTACAGATGGACAAAACATAGAAACACTTGACACAGGAAGGCACAAAGATGCGAAACACCTACTTTAGCATGTATACGGCTCCTAAATGGAAGATAAATCAAAACATCTAATGTAAAATTTGACATTAACTGTGAATCAGGTGTCGGCAGTGCACTTCAGGTAACGAATGAAAGCATTATTCGCCTCTAAAGAGAGCCGGGCAGCACTGTAGACTCTTCTATTAAGACAGAAGGAACCCGTAGGGCCAATTCTTCAGCAGCCTTAACACTCCACACGTCTGAGGAAATGCTGAGTGCTACAGAGGCTGTACGCTGATTAAAAAAGGTCAGGCTAAGAGGCTATCATTACTGAGAAATTAAACATAAGGCATGGAGAGACCTCAACTAGGAAATTATATCGTTGATTAAATGTACTACTGCATAAACTAGTGGAATCTCTCTCTCTAGAAAGAAAAAAAAACTTAATTAGAAATTATTTGAATGTGCTTCACTTCAAGTAATTTCCTTTTTTATTAAAGGCACGTTCCAGGTTCAATACAAGTTAAGCTCCGTCGACAGCATCTGTCAAAGAAAATAATGTCGACTTGCCTCTCAGTTTGTAAAAGCAAACAAAAATTGTGTCGACAGTAATCCGATTACAATGGAAGTCTATGGGGGAAGGCATTGCATTAAAATAAACATTAAAATACTGCTTTAACAGACTTAGCATGAGAATGTATTTAAAGAAGAATCATTTAAAGGACACCTATTATGCAAAATTCACTTTTACATGTTGTTTGAACATTAATGTGTGTTGGCAGTGCGTGTACACAACCACCCTACAATGATAAATAATCCAACCGCTACTTTTTTAATCCCCATAAATCATAAGCAGTGTCTCAGAACAAGCCGTTTGCAGAATCCGCACAATGTGATGTCACATTTTTCAAGCCCCACCCACAACTGTTGACAGACACTGTGGTATTAGCAGAGACCCCGCCCTGAGTGAGCCGGGCATCTTCACGCTAGAGCATCTTAAAGATGCATTCAGGTAAGAAAAGTCTTATTATTATTACAGCTATAGAAGTTATTTATTCCAGAGCAGTGAGTGATTTTCTGTTTTTATTTTATTGTTTGGGTCATATTAACAGCGTAGACAGCAGTATACTGTATATTACGCTGCTGTTACTTAATACACAGATCTAATATAAACATGTGAAACACAATTTAAATTTCATCACACTATAACATATTCCATTCACAAATTATAGCCTATTTACCATTACTTTGTTTTCCACATTGACTTGACTCATGATTTGACTCTTGTTTACAGTAGATCTTCACAATTAAAATTGTTATTTTCATATTTTATATTGTAATACAATAAAATCTATAACAGGCATTTATCAAAAATAAATGAATGCCAGATTAAAGTGTCCAAGCCAGTTTTAATGTGACCTTCATTTGACAGAAAGAAAAAAGACTCTAAATCTGTTAGTTTTGAGAAAAATAATAGAGTTGCATAACAACCTCTGTACAGATGAAAGTAAGTGAGTGCCTTAACAAAAACACAAGCTTCATATTTTGAGAGGATTAACACTTTTTTTTATATAAAAAATGTGCAGTATTTTTTAATATGTCCTTTAAATTCCAAACTGCTTTCATTAAAAACGACACATTATTTAAGTAATGAGAAAGATTCTTTAAACGGATTCATAAATGACAACAGCAGGATAAGGATATTGTTCTAAGGGTTAATGGTCATGTTTTGAACAAATGTAATATACCTGCCACAGACAGTGAATAAATGTGCGGGTTGTACAGAAGAAAAGCTGCAGGCCGGATTAATATTAGACTTTTTGTCTCTCATATTAACCGTGAGCCTCAGCTGTTCTCTCTCATTGTAACCTTGAGACAGTTCTGAGCAGGACTTTATCTCCAGAAAGCCTTCAGATGAAAGCTGACACTCACTTGTACTCGGGGGAGAAGGCTGTGATATCTGTGTTGTTGAGTATCCATTTGAACTCCAGAGGCCAGCTGCCCTCCGCCAGGCAGGTCATGACCAGACGGTTCCCTTCTAGGTGGATCTCTGGAGGTCCCGGCTCCGTTTTGAAGTATGGGGCCACATCACCTGCAGGCAGACATGAAAGAGGCACAGTTAGAAAAGGTACCAGTTCGCTGTAACGCTACCCAGCACAGGCACAAAGTCATGTACCATCAAAGATGAAGTCAATATGCAGGACCATCACTGGTTCCTCAATTTACATCAACCAGCGGCGCCAACTTCACGGAAATCCACAATGATAGAGATGCCTATTTATGCCCATTCCTCAGTGTGAGCAAACAAACAGAGGCAATCACGTAAAGGTTATCGCAACATGCTTCTACAAACGCGGAGAAATCTTTCATGACACCTCACAGCGCCGGAAAACCAAAGACAGTCAGCGGCAAACCTTTTAAATCCTCCATCTGCAGATTTCTCCACACTTCACAAGAGCAAGGCTCAGAGCTTTGATTTGAAAAAAAGGACGACTTAGAGCCAGGACACCTGGGTGCAGTGAATCTGAGTTCTGTCAGCGGCATCGTCATGTTTCCCCTAAAGCTCAGACAAATCAATTGCGCCATGCAATGGCTCTTTTAAACAGTGCGTCTCAGCCGATATGCACTCGCTGCAAAAAATCCTTTTCTGTATAATTTTTTACTGGAGAACAAGACAAAAATATTATCTAAACATCAGGATGATTTACTCGAGAAGCGTAATGTAATGCTTGTTTTATTGGATGCATTTTGATGTAAGTGTATTTTTCTTATGCCGGTGGCAAAATGCTTTCTAATTTTAGGCGAAAACCTCACTAAATATACAGTAGTTAGATATATGCACACAACAAATAAACACTATTTGTCAATGTACTAAGAAATATAAACTTAATATAAGAGATGTTATTATGTTATGGCAGTAAATGTCTCCAGTTTTAGGGATGTTTTTTTGGTAAACAAGATACTGATGTTTTGCATGTGCTGAGAGACATAATGAGGCTTTTTTTAACCTTAGCCTCTACAGATTCCTGTACTGGATGTAGCAATTAATGCAAATGAATTTGCTAAAGAAAAAGGATCCAATTGCAAGTTCTTTAAATTGACTCGTTTGCATTTATATATCCACATCCAGACACTTTAAGCTCATGTACAGGCTCCTGAATAGCTGTGTTTCAGTTAAATGGGCGAAATGTCAAGGGGTCACAAACCTGCTGTAGAGCACATGGTGGAGAATGTAGACAGATGCAGCCGAGCTGCTGTGGAGCATATCAATGAGGCCTGTAAAAATGGAATGAAAGGAGGAGATGGAGTCCAAGGGCCAGTGAGACTCCAGGTGACAGCTGAGAGAGACATAGTGTCCTTGAGGTCAGAGAAATTGAGAAATATCTGAGAGTGACCGGAGTGGACGAGGAAAGACGGACATTGCTTTATGGCCGTTTTATGGGTTTACCATAGTCGTCTCTCTAGAATGGAGGACACAAAATGAAAGGACCATACGTTCAAGTAGATTTCCTTGGTTTTTGGGTACTATGATAAAAATTTATGGGTGGACCTGCTGCCAATCAGGTTCCATCCTGGAGCTCTCCTTCTCATTTAGCTCATGGGTATTGAATTCAACTTCCACAAGGTTGAGCCTCTGAATTTCTCTACTAGCAAAGCTTAGAACAATCTTTTCAGGAGCCCATATGTTGTTCAAAGATGAAATTAAAAAAGCAATAAGCATTTCAGGAAAAGAAATTCTAGGATTTTCATACTTTGGGCTTTGGTTGTTAAATGTGCAGAAACACACACACACACACACACACACACACACACACACACACACACACACACACACTATATAAAATATGATTCAAGGTCCAGATCTAACCAGTCCAGGGTCTGGATCACATTTACAGTACGCTAATGGACCCTTATCACAGTGAGAATGCATTTCCACAGAAATTAACATCATAAATCTTAAAAAAAGTTTTTTTTAAACATCAATGTACATTTATAAAACGTCTAGGTTACTTGTGTAACCCTCGTTCCCTGAAGGAGGGAACGGAGACGTTACGTCAGTGACTGACGAATTGGGATCTCGCCCGAGAGCCCAATCACCTTCGAGTGTTAACTAAACAAGCC
>NW_015505216.1:3279927-3296851 GCF_001515645.1 Sinocyclocheilus grahami | reverse complement strand
CCGCGCTGCGGGGCGGGGTGCGCGTGGCGAAACACGCACGCCAACTGTCATTGGCTTGTTTAGTTAACACTCGAAGGTGATTGGGCTCTCGGGCGAGATCCCAATTCGTCAGTCACTGACGTAACGTTGAACGTGACTGACTGAATGGGAACTATACTTTGTGTTTTATTACCTTGGCATTAAATTACAAAAACTAGTTATTAATACACTGGCTGAGGGAGTGATGGCATTGGACATCTTTTGAAATCAATCTCTGGATATTTTTTCCCTCTTTTTTCAAAGTCATAGAAATGCTATTGTGGATTTTTGATATTTGGGAAAATGAGACCACAAAATCGGGAAAATACAACAAGCTGTTACCTATGGATGCTTTTCATTTAAGGTCCGTGTAAAGGCAATTCAGATAATTGTTTCTAAACACATAGAAATGTATTGCTGAAAACACATTACAAAGACTGTGAACTATGTAGTACTGAATTGTGGAGTTGGACCGTTAAACAGTTTTTCACCATTTTTGTGTTCAGGATTTTTTGTGCCGGTCTTGATGACGCACTGAAGCCACTAAGCACGGCCCCTCCCCTAACACTATAATAACTAGAGTGCATTAGCATCAGTGGTTCACCCGCTCAATCGCGAGTTACTGTCATTTATGGTAGTTACTACAGCCTACAGTTTGCTAGATAGCTATGCATTTGTCGCGTAAATACATACTATAAACATGTATGGCTGTGTAAATTCAATTAAGCTGCTAGAGGGAACATCCATTCAAGTTGTAGTGATATTTGGCGATTTTCTCATTCAAATTTGGCTGGGTGGTTAATAACACATTTTTCTGTGGTGTGACAAACTCAAGAGCACATATTTAATATTGCTTCACGTGGACTTTAAGCAAAAACTACAACAAATGTTGTAGTTGTATTTTGTTGTAGTTTCTGTTCAACACTTTACTCAACTATGTGCTCAATATTACGGCAGGCCTGAATAAAAGAGGCCTCCTTTCCTCACAAAACATTCAAATTCAACTCAATAATACATCACAAAAATGTTTTCTTAAGCTTGTGGGTTTGCAGCAATCAAGAGCTGTAGTAATTAAAGCAAACACTCGATGCTAATCATGGATAATCATTCGAAGATTAATCTCTGACTGCGCTAGCACTGAAATGTTCAGTCAGACTGACGTTCATCCTCCTCTTCCCTCCTCCTCTGTCTCTCTAGTTCTTCATCTCAGAGGGAAGTCATGTCTACAAGCAGACACCTGCTCACCTCTAAGGCATTTAAATCTCCTAAATCTAAAGAGTGCAAAGCATCCCCACATGGCATTCAACCTAGCTTTAGGAAACACTGAACCCCACGGACATATTTGCCTCAGTATTTTCCATAAAGACATGAGGAGTTCTGACACATGCATGGACTCCCTTCAAGAGTTCAAAAACAGTTCCCTGCTTGTGTTGTTCTATCCTTTCATTCGCTGGAAACATCGAAGGACGTGCCAAACTTGACACGCCTCTTATTTCATTCCTCCAGCACCGACATAAAACCTGTAAAATGTTAGTAGCCTTATGGTTGGCTGTAAATATAAAAAAGCAATAAGAGTGGCGAGGAAACCGCACACACAAGTTTAATTGTCCTCACCGGGGTGAGAAGCACCTTGTTAGAAAGTTTTCAGCCGTTAGTATCAATCAATTTTTCATCGAACGTGTTTCACCTACTTAGCTCTTCTCTGACAGCTTGATTCGGCTTTCACTCATTGTGGGTCTTATTCTTATTTGATGCCGTGAAGATGAGAGGGGAAATGCATTTTTAATTTTTGATCAGTCTACTTCAGACTCTGAGAGGGACATTTTACATAAAGCAGGATTTTCCTTGCTTTATTGAAAGAGAAGAGCTTGATGTTCTATGCAGACATACTCTAATATTTACAATTTTCAAAGCTTCCTGCACACTGAAACCAAACAAATGATGGAAATTGCACTGCAAAAAAAAGGTTTAAAACATCACAATTCTGACGTCATAAAATTTCACAAGTTCGTAACTAAGTTGTAGCATTACTTTACAACACTATTCTGCTACTTTTCCTTTATTTCAAATCCTGTCAAGTATTTCTCAAACATTTAAACATTGCTTTAACTTTTTATAAGACAAGTAAAGTGAGACAGTTTTTTGATACTGTCTCACATAAGATACTTCACGACAGGTTAGCTTCTATTGGGATTACTGGCACTCCTCTGTCTTGGTTTAGGCTGTATCTTTCTGGACGCACTCAGCGTATTCAATTAAAAAGTTTCAGATCAAGAACATCTACAGTCACCACTGGTGTTCCACAGGGTTCTGTTTTGGGCCCGCTTCTTTTGATTATTTATATACTCCCTCTTGGTTATATTTTGAGGAAACATGGTATTAATTTTCATTGTTATGCGGATGACACCCAACTTTACCTGTCTGCCAAACCCACTGGTTCTTTTCCGCCATCTTTGTCCAGCTGTTTAGCTGAAATTAAAGATTGGCTTTCAGCTAACTTCCTGAAGTTAAATTGGAACAAAACTGAGGCCCTACTTGTTGGCACTAGATCCGTTTTGTCTAAATCTAATTGTTTTTCCTTGTACATTGACAATACTGCAATCTGTCCTTCCTTACTTACAAGGCACTTCATAATCTTGCACCCCAATACCTTACTCAACTTCTTCATGTTTACACCACTTCACGTGCTCTCAGATCCTCATCTTCAATTTCTCTTGTGGTACCGACTCCCCATTTAAATGAACAAGGTGGTAGCAATCGGACAGGTAGGATCTAAACCATCTTAAAGCCTGCCCTTGAATACCTGTATAGTTTTGTAATCGATCTATGAGTATGTCATGATCTATAGTATCGAATGCAGCACTAAGAACACCCTCTACTGAGCACATTTCAATGTTTACACCCCTTCACGTGCTCTCAGATCCTCATCTTCAATTTCTCTTGTGGTACCTCGGATTCAACTAACTACCATGGGTGCCAGATCTTTTAGCTATGCTGCCCCCCGCCTATGGAACTCCCTTCCCCCTGATATTCGCAACAGCGATTGCCTGCTGACTTTTAAAACGCATCTTAAGACATCTTTTTATACAGGCTTTTTTATAATGTTTTATTGAGTCTTTACTGCACTTTATCTGTATATGCGTGTTTGTTGTGTGTTTTTTTTGTGTGTAGTGATTTCTATTTATTTTTTATCTTTGCTTGCTTGTGAGGTGACCTTGGGTGTTTTGAAAGGCACCACTAAATAAAATGCATTATTATTATTATTATTATTATTATTATTATTAAAGAGTTAGTAATAAACTAAACAGTGATATTGTGAAATATTACTACAATTTTAAAGAAATATTTTATATTTTTAATACATTTAAAAATGTAATTTATTCCTGTGATAGTAAAGCTGAATTTTCAGCATCATTACTCCAGTCTTCAGTGTCACAAGATCCTCAGAAATTATTCTAATATGCTGATTTGCTGCTCAAGAAGCATTTCTTATTATTAAAAAAGTTGAAAAGAGTTGTGCTGCTTAATATTTTTGTGGAAACGAGATAATTGTTTTTCAGGATTCTTTGATGAATAGAAAGTTCAAAAGAACAGCATTTATCTGAAATAGAAATATTTTGTAACATGATAAATGCATTTGCTTTCACTTTTGATCAATTTAGTGTATCCTTACTGAATAAAAGTATTAATGTCTTTTCAAAAAAAATATCTTACTGACCCCAAACTTTTTAACGGTAATATATACAGACATCAAAACTGTGCATAAAAACAGAACCTCCTCTCCATATATACAGTATGTTATTCAACACCAATGTAACTCCTCAAATTTGCATATAAAAATCTATTCAGCATTTTGCAACTTATGAATACTATACAGGCTCTCTCTAAAGACTAGGGTTGTGAGCATTCATCATTTACATTTAAATATATGAACATATACAAGATATATATATATATATATATATTTACACAGTAAATTATGCAATCAAACTCAAAAACCCTGGTACTAAGTAAGAATTTTAAACTGAGCTGCTATTCCACATTAGCAGTACAGTAGATGTACAGTACAGGTACAGTACTGAAAACTGTGCCCGTTTACTTCTAAGAGTCTGAGAAAGGATAACTAAATTACAACCTATGAATCCTTCTCTAACCTAAGTGGACTTCAGGGGACAAATAAAAAGCTAGCCACTTCTAGAATTTTACCCCTTTAAATCAATGCTTTGCGCAATTACGCCTCAGGATCAAAATGTTTATGGTGTAAGCATACAATTTGTACTCGAGCATGTGAAGGGAATATCAGCAGTGTACACAAGGAAAATCGGTCACTGACAAAAGTACACACTCATCATGATGGGCTATCTTATGTTTGCAACTAACATTGTCCATCTTGATGAAAAAGGCCAAAAAGGACCTTGATTGTGTTAGCATAAGTGTCGTAGGTATTCCCAGCGAAACACCCGGAGAAGAATTCACAATGACTGTACGTCACTCTTGAGACGCGCTCTGTTTGATGTGCTATGGGAACGGCTATCTTTGTGAATACAAACGAGTCCTCTACAAATTCTCATTCAGATAGGATCAAATCAAGCAGACAAAAAATAGGAAGGGGAGGAAAAGAAACAAGTACAACTGCACCAAATCAGCTCTTCACCTACCGGTAAGGAAATGAAAACATCCTCTTCTGCTTATCAATGTCATAACGATACACCATTTGCAAACAACCCTCCATCAAATTCAAAATTAACATTATTAATGAGTATAATAATGGCAAATCAGATAAAGGCAGGATTTTTATGTAGTTTCAGGCAAGCCTCTTTAAACATGCTGCATCTCGAGAAAGACCCTTCCCATCTGCTGCGGGTCCCTGGGCGGCTCAGGCAGATGCCTGTTAGACAGGTAGAGTGCGGGCGTCTTTTCCCATCTACTCCACCTTTCCTATTTTGCCAGGTGTGCTCAATGGAGCCTTCACTTTCCATTTGTCTGTGCATGAAGCTGGAGTGGCAGTGTGGGGCTCATCAGCATTCTGCCTCTCCAGTGGACCGTACCACTGCAAGACGACTTCAGGAATGCATAAGCAGAGACAAGAAGGAAATTCAATTTGTTGGGATTATTATCAAAGATGAAATGTTCCGACAGCAGACAGCTTGGCTAAAAGTGGATGTAACAGGCCTCCTCCAGGCCTGATGGGCTATGTTGATGAAACCGGCTCCTGCTTTTTCATTAGCTACTGCTGCTTTTCTAATTTGTTCCTAACTTTTCCTAACAGGAATGCAAACCTGACAGAGCAATGGCGCAAAAATCCACAGAAAATCCAAGAAAGTTGAAAAAAAAAAAACTAAACGGCAACTTTTATTTCTTTAGATCTACGCATGATTTTATCTTGATTATTTCTAACTAGTAACTAAGAATGTGAAAAGTAGCTAACTTACTAAGTCGATCTTACATTTTTTAATCCATTTTCAGCCTAATAGAACTGCTGCTGTCTATTATGTTGTTAATATTTTTAACAGAAAAACACTCATTGCTTTTAGGCCATTTACACACTATAAATTTCATGAGTGATAGATGCATGGTATAATTTAAATTATCGTTTTGTGTGTGTACAGAACAGAACTAGGGCCCTATGATTTCCGCGATGTGGAAAAAGCAGATGGGATTGCAGAATCCAGTCATAGAAACGGAATTTACTGTATAATGTGGAGCGTCACAGAGTTTGCCAAATTTTGCATGGATAAATCAAAAATAGTTCAGTGCACTTACATCAAAACACGATATGGACTAGTGTCTATAAATATTAAGCCACAAAAATACTATTTAAATATGATTCCTGCATGTTCTGCATGTCTTCGTTGTGAATAAATGGCGCAGACGCACTGTCATCATATCATATACAAAAAGAAACTTAAAGGTCTTCACAGCAACCCGTCAAAATAAAAGTTTGGTTTAACTTGAAGAAGCTGTGACAGAAATACATTACTTAATGTAATAATAGTATTACTACTAATAAAAAATTATTATATTAAAACATTATTTTAAGGAATATTTACCAGAAAAATTATTTACCAGAATTTATTTAGCACAATAATGTAAATACACAACACAGCTTTTCTGAAAAAAAAAAAAGTATGAATGAAAATAAAATAATATGTTTTTTATAAAAAATAAATTAATCAGAGATGTTTTGGTTATTACAATTGAATGAAATTAAAATGGAAAAATTAAAATGGAAATTAAAAACGGAAATTGGATTGGATTTGATTTCTTGGTTGTCACTCCAGTAAATTACTGAATGGTGTGAACAGATCAATAATTCTAGCCAATAATTATTTTCATTTTATGGCCAGTAACCAATAACTGGCCACTATTTCCTCTAAAATAAACACAAATTTGGCAAAAGTTTACCATTTTGTCTAAAATAAACAAAATAATAACACTAAAAACTAAAATCAATAGATTTTGTTAATGTTAAGTCAACAGTTATCCATATTTCATAAAGTACATTAATGTTGTAATACCTAAATTCACTTAAGCATCACAATTGTACAATATTTTGTAGCGTCTGGACCAATCAAACACACAATATATATTTTGTTAGCTATATTTAACAAATACTCAGTAGCACCCCTCAGTTCATGCAGATTTATGCTACAAGCTTTTGTAGAATTGTACAGTAAGAAAGTTATTTCCCTTAACCAGGAAATTAACGTTCTTAGAATTGACAAGACAGTTGACCCTGAGAGGTCAGCTAAATATCTACAGCGGATCTAAAATATTCATAATTAATTATAACTAGTTATGGTTAATTATTCATATTTCCCATGAGCTGTTCGTTACAATTTGTTATGAAATATGGATAACTATTCACTTTGAGATGAAGAACTCTTCAAGAAATATTGCTCTTAGTTATATCCTTGAACTGTAATCTAACTCTATAGGCAGAAATCAAACATTCAGTAAATATAAAATATGAAATTTAAATGGCAATGGTATTGCCAATTGAAATTTCAGTACTGTCACAACACTACAACTACCTCAAATATCCCTCCGGCTACGAAAACCAGGATCACTTTGCATTCCTTGTCAAATCAAGGACCCTCTGCAATCATTTGTAATGTCAGATAAGGAGCTAACAGCCTCCCAATACTGGTTTCTTCTGCACTCCATGGGAAATACGGGCCTGCCTTCTGACTCTTAACTCAATTACCTTTAAAAGGGCTCCTGGGAGCACTAGCCTACTTTTTATCTGTCAGTCTGTCTGGGGGAGTAAAGCCCACACACTGACAATCAGAGTGGGCAAAACTAGCTCATTACCATCCATTTGATGAGCTGACTGTGAATCAAAGCACTAGCCAGGGCTTTGAACCTGAGAGCACAACGCTTGACAAGATATGATACATCAACACAGGACGAAACACATATGTGAAGTTAGTTAACAGCCAACTGCATACTGGCGCACAAGGTATCAAACTTTGCAAATTATAGTGATAATGACAGGGAATGTAAGATTTCAACTTAAAAAAAGGGGTTAGATGATTTTAATAAGTGGTGTTTGCTAGGGAAAGTGTCATTATTACTATTGCTCAAACTTGAAAACAACATGCAACCATACAACAATGAGCTAAAATGACTCAAATCACCTTAGCAACAGTCTATCAACCACCAAAAACACCCTAGCAACCATACAGCAACTTGCAAAAATCCACAAAAATAGTGACCATCTAGCAACACTTTAGCAACCAGCCAGACCCTAACAACAAGATTTGAGTATAACATGTTATATAGTAACTTATTAAATAGTCATTTGATTACAGTTACTAATGTAAAAAAAAATTATGTTACTTAAGTTAAAAGTGCAGTGTTAAGAAAAAATATTAAGTAAAATGCATTTTAAAATTATGTTTTATGCGTCAGAATGCCCTTTAATAAATCTCAGGAAAATGCGAGCTAAGACTTACTTAATTTAAAAATAGACACTTCAAGCTTTCTTTAGAATATTTCTCATGTGTGTGTGTCAAGTATTCGCCGAGTTTTTGTTCATTTTTGTGGTGCGTTTCAGATAGACAGCAGAAAGCGCACCATGTTTGTTTTCTTTATTTTACAAAAGCACAGTGTTTTGTTGATATTGTGAGTGCATACAAATATAACTTTTAAAAAAAGTAAATTTGAAAGTAACTTGAAAGTAAAGTAATTAGTAATCTGATTACTTTTTAAATGCAGTAATCAGTAATGTAATCAAATTGCAATTTTAAAGAATTAGTAATTTGTAGTGGATTACTTTTTTTGAGAAACTTACCCAACACTGCTAACAACTATTAAAATCGCTGACAACACTTTAGGGTACATTTACATGACAACGATTATACTAAAAATGGAAACGTTTTCCTTTGCATTTCTGAAAAGTTTTGCGTACAAACAACAACGTTGTCAAAACGATCCGCACAGATCTGCAAAAATGAATAAAAACGCTGTATTATGCATGACAGGCCAGTAATCACTGTAAAAAAAGTGGCAGTGTCACTTTGTGGAAAAACACTAAGTGCCTACACGCATACCTATAAACTGAACACGTAACACACACACATACATCACCACTTTCACAAGTTTGTATTTATGTAGTTTACATGTTGATGATAATAGTGTCAATTTCAAAAACTTTGAGACCTGTTTTTAAAATGTAGCATTTTCAGTAGAGGTGGGCGCTATAACGGTATGACAGTGACTACCGGTATTATGTTGTTCCATGATATGGATTTTGCTATACCGTGGATACCGTTATATATTAACGAATTCAAATTTTGCATTTATATTGTTTTGTTAAATTTGGTACACTTTGCAAATTTGAACACAAATGACGATTAAGAGTCGAGGCTGAACATTTTTGTCCTCTGTGTGCAACGCCGTACTACACAGGCATTAGTAATCAAACACAAAGAGCATTGTAACAGACCAAATTAATGGAGCACAAATCGTCTACTCCAGTAGTTCCCAAACTGGGAGGCGCGGCAAGGCTGAGGGATAGTGTACAGTCAGCAGATTACTTTGCAAAAGAAACCTCTGCAGTGTGATAAAGACTACACTACGTAATTTTCCCGCTTATCATGCGGCCACTTGTCTGATAAGTAAATAATTTAGAGCAAAATATTAATGTGACATATTTTAATTACCTCAACATGACTCGCAGTACCCGCTTGAGCGCTCCGTTATCAGTTGTAGCAGTTGTGGTTGTATCAATAACAGACCACTACTATATGGCGCGATTGAAGAATCAGAGTTGTATTGCAGGGAGCCATGTAGAAATATAAATGAACGATGCATGGTTCTGCTCAAAGCATAACATTTACAAGTTTGTGAAAGGACTTCCAGTGCCAGGTAAGATTATGAATATACTTAAGATTCACAAATACCAAAACAACGTGTCTACACCAGATGCGAGCGGCACAATTTGACAAAAGCAAATAGAACCCAGTGATGTTCTCTGCTGTGGATGCAGCGCGACGCGACACAACAAATCCATGACAGTAAACTGATGCCCCATTCTATTTCTGATGAACTCCAGCGCTCTGACACAAAGGACCATTTCAAATATTCATAAGAACATCGTGAAAAATAGTTTCCTCAAAAATATTAAGCAGCACAAATGTTTACAACATTGATAATCAGAAATGGTTACTGAGCAGCAAATCAGCATATTAGAATGATTTCTGAAGGATCATGTGACACTGAAGACTGGAGTAATAATGCTGAAAATTCAGCTTTGATCACAGGAATACAGTAGCCTTTATGCTAAAACATTCAAATAGATCATTTAAATTGACAATATTTCACAGTGTTACAGTGTTTACTGTATTTTTAATAAATAAATGTAGCATTGGTGAGCATAAGAGACTTTCCAAAAAAATGTTGTTTAATTTAATATAATTAAATTTAATTTAATTCATACAGGCCTACCTCATGTTGCACGTTTGCACTTTTTGAAAAAACAATGGCACAATGAACAAAAAAATACTTTTCAGGTCTATGTCCAATCCCTCACTTTTTCTAGTCATATAAGGTTAAAATATTTTGCCTGTAATATTTTTTTTTCTCATATGGCAATATAATATCGATATCGCCTGGACAGTGTAAAATATCGTGATATGAATTTTAGCTCAAATCGCCCACCCCTAATTTTCAGGCTCCCAAAATGGCTAAAACACATTAAACAATTCAGTTTTAGTTGAAACATTGTTATTTAACACAGAAAGACCACATAGAAAGACCCCGCCAACCACCCAGAACACCCTAGAATCCATATAGCAGTTTGCTAAAAACCACTAAAGCCTTATTAACACCCTGGCAACCATACAGAAATGTGCTAAAAACACTTAAAACAACTTGCATTGTCAAGCATCATATTTCCTTAAGAATTTAATCAGCAACAAAATGTATTTTTTAATTATTAGAAAATGTAGTTTTAATTATTTCTAATGGAATAATGGTTGGACTACAGTATCTGAGGTTCAGTTACATCTTGATGCGAGATCTCTGTTAAATTAACCATACTCGCACCTGAAACGATAAATAAAAGGATGATTCTCTTTAAGAATAAATACCAATTAAAGCCTTATCTTAAAGGGGTCATATGATGCGATTTAAATTTTTCCTTTCTCTTGAGTGTTACAAGCTCTTGGTGCATAAAGAAGATCTGTAAAGTTGCAAAGACTAAAGTCTCAAATCCAAAGAGATATTCTTTATAAAAGTTTAAGAATCAGCCACACCTACCTAAAACGGCTAGTTCTAACACGCCCCCACATGTCTACCTCACTATGTGGGAAGATTTGCATAACGCCGCCCAAATGTTCACACAAAGAAAGAAGGTGTAACTTTTAGTCTCACTGTAGTTTTGTTGACACTGCAGCCATGTCGTGAAGACGCTGTGTGTTTCGTTGTGAAAGCGAAACTACTTTGTTTGGTCTTCCAAAAGAAGACGATATCCGCTTCGTCATGCCTAGAGCTGATCTGTGCTGGTCGCTGAGGGAACACATCAACTTTCACCGTGGACGAAGCAGAATCCAGCCCGGGGTCCATCACATGTGGTTGCCGCTCATTCGTCGGATTCGCTGGGCGCGCCGTTCTCGACCCCGTCGCCTCAGCTCACTCTATCCCGGCCTCAGCGCATGCTAAGCCGGGGCTTCCCCTCATGCTAGGCCGCTGTTTTTTTCATTGTGAAAGTGAAACTACTTTGTTTGGTCTTCCAAAAGAGGACACAACTACAAATCAGTGGTTAAGTTGTATTTACAACACTGTTCCAGAACAGTTTAACCCAAATATCCAGATGTGTGCAGCTCATTTTATGGAGGACTGTTTACTGATCCTGGGAGAGTAACGTTAGACTAAAATGCCGGCAGTTCTGACTCACGTAAGTATGTTTTCATTTAAAGGATTTGCCACTGATGATTCAAACGCGAGTTTTGGGCAGTAGAGTAGCACTTGTTGTTTGTCATTTCTCCGAAATGCAGACAGAGTTTTATGTTTACGCGGCACGATGCAATGCGTAAAAAGACAGTATAAGTCATTATAATCAGTAATTATGTCCCCACTGGATGCAACAAATGCCTAATTTGTAATGGGTTTTAATGTTTTTGTCTCGTCGCTCCGGCCGGGACACGGCATCAACAGTATGTGAGGGGCGTAACATTTCCATTTCACGCTTGAGGTATTCGGCCAATCACAACGCATTGGATAGCTGGCCAATCACAGCACATCTCGCTTTTTCAGACCGATGAGCTTTGTAAAAATCGACGCCTTTCAAAAAGGCGGGGCATAGAGGAGAAACAATAATGTACAGTATGTGGAAAATGTGTTTTTTAACTTTAAACCGCATAAACACATTTCATTACACCAAATACACAAAATAATGTTCTTTTTAGCAGCATCATATGACCCCTTTAAACGGTAGAACTTTTAATTTAAAAAAATCAGTGCAGTAAGCTTTGCTCTGCATGTAGAGTGAAAGTTAAAGTCTTTTCCTGGCCGGATGGCACAGGATGATCATTCCTCTGCCTGACACTGTCTGACAGGCCAGACAGGGAGCAATCAACCCTGTCTACACATCACTGTAAAGACTAACACTCAGAGTCCAACACAGATGGACAGAGAGAAACACTGAGATTCACCCTCAGTACTCACTCTGGGACGTGAAGCATCTCGATCACAAAAGGAACCAAGTTCATCTACTCTGATTTAGTAAGCTGTGTGAGCTTGATCAGATAAAATATGTGACAAACAACTCCTCAACTAGCAACTGATTAAAAAAGAAAACAGTAGGAAGCTGTGCAGAAAGTCATTGTTAAATAATTGCTTGTTTATACCTGCACTGTCATGTTGTTCCAAACCCATTAAAACTTCTGTTTAAACACATATGAAGATATTTTTTATGACGATTTCTGTTCCTCCTCTGAAAGTCCATTCCACCAAAACTGACACTTTCATAAACGTTCATAAAGACACAATTGAGTTTAATCCAAGTCTTCTTTAAAAAAAAAACACAAATAAAAAGATGCTTTATGTGAGCACATTGAGCAGATTTAATTTAGGCTTTTATTCACATATAAAAACTGATCAACACACATACATATAGACAGTGCATCAAGTATGGTAAAGAGAAGCTCAAATGTGCTTGCGTGACATGCAAGAACAAACCTCTTAGATTCATATGGATTTATTTTATGAAGTCTTTATGAACTTTTTGAAGTATCAAAGTTTTAGTGGAATGAATTTTCAGTGGAGGGACAGAAATCTCTCAGGTTCTATTAAAACTTTTATTTGCGTTTTGAGCATGAATTAAAGACATACAAGTTTGGAGTAACTGATGACAAAATTCTCTTATTTGGGTAACGAGTTGGAGTTGGAGTTCTTAATAGTGTCTCAATAGTGCATAAAAGATACATCCCCTGCTTTTCCTTGGAAATGAAAAGAAAAAAAACCCCCACTAAAGATATGCAACAATTGTTGACATATAGTTTAAGCATAGTAATAAAATGAATAAATTCTGATAATTTGGTCTGGGAAGAATCTGAGGAACAATGCTTTCAGCAATTTGATTCACACTGAACTTTCAAACTTTTGACTGCAGATGTTGCCAATCTTAGCACATTTTGAAAAAGTGTTGTGATGTCTTTTGAACCTCCAGAAGAGAAAGACATGAGATTACTAGTTTTCTTTTTTCCCGGAAGAAAAATCTGAGAACCAGGAGATTTGCACAAACATATGCTCTCTATTCACACTGTCTATGAGAAACTATTTTTTGCTATGAGTGAGAGACTAATAAAGAATAAAACACAGGCTGCAGTTCAACAGTATTTTTCACAAGTTCATGGACCTCAAAATAAAGTATAGCTTTATTTTTAGCTATAGCTTAACAACAATTTCAATATTTCACTACTGACTGAAAAGCCACTTGGCACAGTGACAAGCAAGAAGTTTAATTTAGCTAATATGAACTTTAAGTGCAAGCCTAGCTGTTGCTAATGTGGTATACTGTTAATATTATTATTTCCACTTGGCCACTGAACGTAGGATTTAAACGTATGTCGCCACAACCGTCTCGCTCTCGAGACATCAACAAACTCATAAAGGAACCGGCAGAAGAGGCTTCAAATGGAGGGTAATCACTCACAACAACAATCGCTCAAATGCGTGAGGCTGCCGTGATAATCAAAACAGCCATCTCCCTCGGTGTCTATCATCCACATAAACAACTCAAAAATCATCAGCGTTTGAACATTCAGACATTAATAATGCAGCAAACCTTCCCTCGTCATATAGCGGGATCTCAAGGCCCATAATCATAAGCCCACTCACACACTCTCAATCCTCCACAACACTGAGGTCAGCTTGGACTCAGCAATCTCTAAGATGCTGCGGCTTTCTCACACAACTCTTCAAAACCAACTAGTCGGTCCTACAGCTTATGGAATCAGGTTATCTGCTGAATAACAAACAAACCACGTACATTTCCATTCCCAGCACTTAAAAGTACTGCAACTGTTCCATTCAATCTTGAGGTATTTATCACACAGGATGTTTACAGACATGTGTATGCGATTTAACAGCACATTACGGAAACCACAGTGAACAAATAACACGTTATAAGATGCTCAATCAGTATAATAACCATCTGAAACACAAATATCCCCAATGAGACAAGGTAAATATGCCTTTATGCAGCTATTGTGCCACTAAACACAATATGCAACCCAATATCAGTCTGTCACGTCACTACAAAGGAATTTAAGGCAGTCCACCTCACTGGACTATTAAAAACCCAGAAATATTGGTATGGTTACTTGTTTTGGTGTTTTTTTTTGTTCTGCACAATGTTTATTTTGAAGGTTGGTTTCTTTGTTTACATGCGTTTGTTCAGCGTTCCCTCACTGATTGTTTCCAGGTGTGTGTCATTAATTATTCTCGTTAAGTCATTAGGCCTTGTGTATATATTGCCTCACGTTTACCTTGTTCTGTTTGCTCATTCCTTGGTTTCTCAGGCTTTAGGGCTCATGTTGATGTATTTGGTGTTCCCGGGCTAAACCTGCATTATGTTCTCTACTGCTGTAGCTGAGAGTTACATTACAGAGGGACGATGACAGTGCCAAGTCCATCTGCTGGATGAATGTAAACCATTGACTTACCTGGCATGGAAGGAAAACACTGAACAAAGAAACTAATCTTTACAATAAAAGATATGGCAAACATGATCTGTATTTCAAATAAGTGCTGCTCTTTTGAACTTTCTATTCATTAAAAATTATGAGAATGTTTTAAAAAAAAACAATAGTAGCTGCACAACTGTTTTCCACATTGATGATAATAATGTTTCTTGTTAGAATTCTGAAGGATCATGAGATTGAAGACTGGAAAATTCAGCTTTACTATTAAAATAATTACTTTTTAAATATATTAAAATGGAAACAGTTATTTCACTCTATTTTACTGTAAATCTTTCTGATCCCAAACTTTAGAATTGTTTAATCATTAACATTAAGTCACCTAAATAAAAATATGAGGAACAAAATCCCACTGCAGTTTGACTGAGAAACAGAAACTATCTCATGCAAAAGTTTCTTTCTTTCTTTCTTTGAAGCAAAGAAAAAGGTACTAAATTATATATTAATATATATTTTACTGTAAAAATAATGCAAAATTTCCATGACTGGTACATAATATTCATATTAATTGTCTCCATTCACTCACTATTGGCAAGTGTGGCAAAAAGTAAATTTTGGACCTTGGGCAGTGTGCACCTTTAAAACCTGGCCACTGTGTTGCCACATAACAGCACTATGTTGCTGTAGAAACACAGCATGAATACTAGTTGGGTAACCTCTCATCAGATGCTGCCGTGAGCCTCCCACATGTTTCGAGCTCACAGAAGCCTTCTGGATCGACGCCAAATATCCATAACTAAATAACCTTCAACTTCAATGTCTGTAAACGGAGTGGCACTCTGTGGGATCGGGAATGTAATGGCTTCAATGAAGCATCCGAGTGCAGAGGCGTCCTCATACGCGGTGATTGATAGGAGCTTAATTCAGTTTTACTGGCCTCTAATGATTCTTTTAAAGAATGAGATGGGCTAGGACAGCCCTGAAAAGTGATGGAGGCTCTTGTGAGGCGTTCCCGAGTAATGAATGCGCCCATTACGCAGTGTAACCAATGGCCATGGAGTGTTTGGATGATCCATAAGGCATAAAACATTAAGCTCAACACGTTTTCTGTAATCACTGGTCATTTGCACTGCGGTTGCTTTTCATTCAGCATTACAGGGTTTGATTAGCTGCCTACTATTATTATTTCGCTATCTCCAGTCTGTTTGCTCTTCTGCAACCTTAAAGGGACAGTTCACACAAAAATGAATGCACACACATGTGTCATGGTACTGTTGTGAATGCGTGTCAAAGTCTGAAGAAATTGTTGGATAAAGTTATGTTTTATTTTGTTTTTTTTTGCACATTTATGTTTTTTTTTAGGTTCATAAAATTGAGGCTTAACCACTGATGTCACATGGACTATTTTAACGGTGTCCTTGCTACCTTTCTGGGCCTTGAATGTTTCAGTTGTGTTGCTGTCTATGCAGGGTCAGAAAGCTCTCAGATTTCATCTAAAATATCTTAATTTATGTTCTGAAGACAAACGAAGGTCTTGCGGGTTTGGAACGACATGAGGGTGAGTAATCGATGACAGAATCCCAGGAAAGCTGTTTGATATAACAGTAACAGTATTTACTATATAATGGCAAATATGTTTTGCTTCCTTCATTGTTTTCTCTGTTACTGAAAGTTTGACATTTAATGTTTTAAGGTGAAAACAAAGCTGATTTCTTCTTTTACGATTTAATTAAAGTAAACTGCATGCCTGGCACAGTACAAAAGAGAAAATGTACCTTAGCGAAATACACCCAATTAAAAAAAATAATTAGAACCAGCTGACTGAACATAACCAGGCTTGATTACAACAGCCCTGCTCAGTATTAACCTTCACCATTTGAGTTCCTCTAGCACATTCCGGTATGTTATGATCCGAACAAGATCCTGATGACATCAAGATAAAGCTTCTTTATATCTATATAGCGATCTGCAAAGTATTATAAAAGACACTGCAGAATCACAGCGTGCGCTGTATTCAAAAGAAGATAACTTGCTAACAAACTTTAATAATATGTTCCAGGGAGTCACAAAAGATCTTTAATCAGAGCCATGGTGCAAGAGTCTGTGAACATTTCGAACAATAGTGTGTGTGACGCAACATTTGCAGATTCAAAAACCTGACACTTTTGCATATGCGTAAGCACATTTCACATGTGAATGAGAAAATGTGTTGAGTGATTGAAAATGTTCATCTTTTTTGGGTTAAAAGTTAACAATGT
>NW_015505216.1:3272535-3279900 GCF_001515645.1 Sinocyclocheilus grahami | reverse complement strand
ATATATATATATATATATATATATATATATATATATATATATATATATATATATAACAAAATGTTTTCTTTGGTAGACAGTTTGATTTCAATCACTCACTTAAATCAGTGAGGATCAGATGATACATACCCTGCATTATATTGCAAAGACTTATTCAGTTACCGGCCAAATGGGAAGTTTTATTTATTCGCCAAACCCAATTTTATCACATTTGGTGCTTGGTGTCTTACTTCTGGTCATTAACTTCCTATTTGTACTTTGAAGGTGAAGCAAAACGCTGCCATCATGACCAGTGTAAACTCATCCATAATGCTTCTGACAATAGCATCATCCACAGTGACTTATTACTGCAAGAAAGAATATATTAAATGCATGATGAGCATCAAATATGATCAGGAAGTCCAGGGATGGACAGCGCGCTTGGAGCGACGGGTTTGACCCGTAATAGAGTAATAAGACATGGCTGCTGTACCCTAGAGATGCATGCTTGCGCAGTCTGGCTTCAGTTAATATCCTGCTGAGTAGATGGGTAATGGATGCTCTATAAAGTGCCCAAGGTAAACTGCGGATTGCACAGGGAAGATTCGGTGAAGAATTTTAAGCATTAGAAGCCTCTATCCTGCTAAGCTGCCGTCATACCCTAGGCACCGCAAGTAGCAGCTCTGAGATTTTCCCGCTCTCTCTAGGGGGGATGAGACATTTCACTGGGCTCTTTCAGACTACTGACAGTAAAAACTTTGTTTGTGCTGTGGAAAGACGAAGAGGAAAAAAAGGAAAAAGAAGACGAGGTAAAAAGTGAGGAAAGAAACTGGACTCGCACCTCTGACACTAGGGAACCCGGAGTGGTGACAGGGACGACGACAGTATGTGAGTAAGTGTTCTCAGTGCATCTTGGTAAAGCGAGGGCAGGACTGCAGGCAGGTCACGGGGGTTTGAAGTGACTTGTGTAGGAGTTCGGATGCCTGTGTGGGAGCCCTCACAGCGATGGATGCTCTAGAGATCCATAGCCGGATGTAAAGTGTGCTAAGAGCCTTATAGCAATGAAGGAGAGAACAAAAGCTATCAATAAACAAGAGCAGCACACTACACATCCCTCTGGATATTGTTATGTATGTAGTATGAACTCCTACAGAACAGAAGTAGCCTATCCTGACCATTATTTGAATGATAATTTCGTTTTCAGCCATTATGCTAAGTCTAAAGGTGCGTCCCAAATCGCGTACTTATGCACTATTCTATGATGTTTTGTAGTATAAATAGTGTGAGTAGTGCGTTCACACGGAAAATTCCAAAAAGAAAAAGTGCACTTTAAATACCCGGATGATGCACTTAAATAACCAAAAAATTAAGTGTGGCATGTTGGACACTTCATGCACTCAACTGTCGCAGCTTTAATTATGTACCAAAGGGGGAGGGGCTATCAGACTCCGATTATTAATGACAAAATAACCTTATATAATTCATACTATTAATGGTTGAGTACATAGTGCATAAGTATATAGTGTATGAGTGCATAGTGTATGGTGCGTCATTTGTGACGCAGCTTATATTTACTTGGAAAAATCAACAACTTAACATGGCAGCACACAGAAAAATAAACATTAACCTTTAAGCTTATAAAATACACCTGCAAGTCAAAGATTCTGCATTAAATGAAAAAAGCAAACATTTATACACAGAGTGTGAAACATAGTAAATGATCATCTTTCTTGGTAATCGCGCACCTGTTTAGCAAATGCTAACATTGCATAGCATCATTATCCTCCACAATGCAGTTGCCAAGACGCTACTTTGTTGACAACATCAACAACTGTGAAGCTAATGGTGGTGTCACTATTCCCCGCCCCCCTTTCATCAAGCAATTTGTGTTTGGAAGTCAGAGATCAAGTCGAAATAACTTACATTTGACTTTGAATGGAACGTAGCATTAGCATAGCTCTGATATAATTTCCGCTTAAAACAGAAGAAGCATTTATATGCTTCACACACTAACTGAATTTGACAGAACCCTGAAATTTATTCCACTTTTATTTATACCACCTGGCATATTTCACCTTAATATCACAACACTGCATTCTAATCAGATGCGACGCAACAAGTTTTCCATGCCCTGACTGAAAGTGAAATACTGCACGAAGCAACAAAATCAGTTAATCAGACACTCTGTTCTTACACTATAAATGTAAACTAACAGTGATATTTACTAAATGAAGCAAGTTTATTTCAATATTGCATATTCAAATATGACTGAAAGTTCATTGCTGTTAATAGAAAAAATAATGTGAATTTAATTACTGATTATATGAAGCAGAACAAACTGAATGATTTCTAGTTTCAGCATAGTTTGCATCAAACTGATTTGCATTAAAGGGATAGTTCACCCAAAAATAAAAATTCTGTCATCAATTACTCATGTTGTTCCAAACCTGTAAGATTTTCGTTCATCTTCGGAACACAAATTAAGATATTTTTCATAAAATCCGAGAGCTTTCTGACCCTCCCATAGACAGCAATGAAACTAACACTTTCAAGGCCCAGAAAGGTAGTACAGACGTTGATAAAATAGTCCATGTAACATCAGTGGTTACACCATAATTTTATCAATCTACGAAAAAACTTTTTGTGCACAAATAAAACAAAAAATTACTTTCTTCAACAATGGTTGCACTTAGTGTTAACAGCGTATTTGAATAGAGCATATTGTTATTTCATATTTAGGATTTTTTTGTTGCTGCGTAAACTCAAATGAAACAAGTTTATAGTACTTGCTGGTTTTCAACCTGTCACTCATATGAGGTCGTAGCAATTAGCAAACAACAACAATCCAATCCAACAAGCCAATCAATTTCAGATAGACAAAACCAAGTCCCACTCCAAATTTTTCTAATTCGAGAAGCTGTTTTGCTAGCGTATACAATACGCAATTTCCATTTCATCAGACTTTAAATAAGTGGAGTATGATTTTGGCCCAATTACATTTCTGTGGGTGAAGCGACCAAGTGCATCTCAACAAAAACAGACACTAAACAATTCACAAAATGTTTTGCCACCTGTGAATTGTTGTGGAGACAAAAAGTTTAGAACAAAAAACTTCAGATTAGCATTGAAGAGTGTTGTGATTGGTATCGCGACAACTCATTTCGAGAGCTGAGTTCTTCAGACAGCTGAATGGGACTTGACTTGCTAGTATGCAAAGCAGCACGGTCAACATAGTGTCTCATCGTGTCTCCTTAGATTTGAAAAAGAATATACGCAGAGATTGTTTCTGTCTCTCTAAGGGATGTTAAGCAAATTAAAAGCACACAGTACAAAGAGAGAAAAACACAGCATCCATTAAAGCCGACTTATAATCACTGCAAAAGTACAGTGTGTGCGTGTCTGCATTACTAATGGTAGGCCTTTTCACGTGTCATCTTTCCTCACAGACAAGCCTGATGAGTCAGACGGAAAAAAAATCTGTACAATGAACAAAGCAAAACATCTTGAGAGACAGAAATTTAGAAAATAACTGTTATTGTGAGTCAATAATGGACCGCAATCCGATCTTTCATCAGTCTTTCTAACTGGAATGAGTGCTGTAGTTGTGATTTCCCACGAGGCAACACTTCGACATTTCTTCCTCTTTTAAAAGGGTGCAGCTGATTGCATCTCGCTGCATAGTTATTTGACAGAGTTGATAAATTCACCTGCTTTAATTCATCATTTAGATCTGACCCGTCAAAAAATTGCGTTCAAGCTGACCCTCGAGTTCTTTTGAGCGGTGTGAAGGAAAAGGTTGTCTGTCTTTCCCAGTCTGTGATGCAGCAGAGGTAGGTGTTTTTCTGACCTCCTGGCCAACACTGTCACTCATCGCCAGCTTCCTTACTAGCTCGCAGCCCACAAAGCAATTATTTCAAAGTCATGAAAAACCGCACAAGAGTGACAGAACCTACATGAAAGGATTTATATTGCTGTTTAATTTGCCCCTAAAAATACTGATACAAATCTGAGGCTGAACAGAGACTCTCTTTTTGTTTTCAGTATTAATAATACAAATGTAATTAATACAATTTTTAAAATATATATGAAAAATAAAATGTGTAGGGGAAAAAGGCAGTGGATGCAGTAGGTCATCTGGGATTGTTCATCTATAGTACTGTTTCATGAATACAATTTGAACATGCTACTCATTTAATGTACTGCTTTTTGCATACTTCATATGAAAGTATCCATATAGGGCATGTTGCATTTATGAATATAAGCATGCATATGCAGAATCAGTATCAGCAGTGAATATATTATGGGACGTGAGGTGGGAATCATTTTAAGGGCTAAAGGAATTGCAGATGTGTAGTTCTGAGGAAGGACACTGCCAAGCGACTTCTCACTTCTCACCAAAATATACAGTGGGTACGGAAAGTATTCAGACCCCCTTAAATTTTTCACTCTTTGTTATATTGCAGCCATTTGCTAAAATCATTTAAGTTAATTTTTTTCCCTCATTAATGTACACACAGCACCCCATATTGACAGAAAAACACAGAATTGTTGACATTTTTGCAGATTTATTAAAAAAGAAAAACTGAAATATCACATGGTCCTAAGTATTCAGACCCTTTGCTCAGTATTTAGTAGAAGCACCCTTTTGATCTAATACAGCCATGAGTCTTTTTGGGAAAGATGCAACAAGTTTTTCACACCTGGATTTGGGGATCCTCTGCCATTCCTCCTTGCAGATCCTCTCCAGTTCTGTCAGGTTGGATGGTAAACGTTGGTGGACAGCCATTTTTAGAGACATACCTCTCTCACCAAGGCTCTTCTCCCCCGATAGCTCAGTTTGGCCAGACGGCCAGCTCTAGGAAGGGTTCTGATCGTCCCAAACGTCTTCCATTTAAGGAATGGAGGCCACTGTGCTCTTAGGAACCTTAAGTGCAGCAAAAATGTTTTTGTAACCTTGGCCAGATCTGTGCCTTGCCACAATTCTGTCTCTGAGCTCTTCAGGCAGTTCCTTTGACCTCATGATTCTCATTTGCTCTGACATGCACTGTGAGCTGTAAGGTCTTATATAGACAGGTGTGTGGCTTTCCTAATCAAGTCCAATCAGTATAATAAAACATAGCTGGACTCAAATGAAGGTGTAGAACCATCTCAAGGATGATCAGAAGAAATGGACAGCACCTGAGTTAAATATATGAGTGTCACAGCAAAGGGTCTGAATACTTAGGACCATGTGATATTTCAGTTTTTCTTTTTTAATAAATCTGCAAAAATGTCAACAATTCTGTGTTTTTCTGTCAATATGGGGTGCTGTGTGTACATTAATGAGGGAAAAAAATTAACTTAAATGATTTTAGCAAATGGCTGCAATATAACAAAGAGTGAAAAATTTAAGGGGGTCTGAATACTTTCCGTACCCACTGTATATCGAAGTCTATGCAAATATCTGGAGAAATGATTAGCATTTTATACCATGTCTTGAGCAGGCACAACATGTTGCATTTGGGATTTACATTTAGTACATTTGACAGATGCTTTCATCCAAAGTAACTTACAGTGCATCTGAGCTATACATTTCTTCAGTCTGTGCAATCACTGGGAATTAAACTTGTGACCTTGGTGTTGCTAACACCAGCTGAGCTACAGAAAAGAAAGAATCAAAGCGTCTTTTATAAATTAATCTAAGTTCTTGCCCTAACTAGCAAAAGCACATGTCAAATAGGCTTGGGGGAAAATAATTCCCTTATGTGTTGTGATTTTTTTTTTTTATGATTCTGGAATTCAAAATGAATGAATAATTCAGTTTAATGGAACAGTTGACAAATGTATTTACATAAATAATCAGACATTCAAAAGTAAATTATTCTCATGATCAGTCTCATCAAAGAAAACTGATTTGACAAATGAAAAATCACCCTATTTTCTAAAAGTCACTGTGAATTGTTTTATTTTGTATTTTATTTTATTTTAAATCAAAATATCATAACTCAAGTTTCCAGTGAAATTACAGACTTCTCTCTGGTGACGTATACCGGAGATTTTTTTTCTTAAACTCCACAAAATTCGAACAGTTAACTTCAAGCTGACATTCAGACCCGTCTTCTTCCATTCATTGCGACTTTAAAGAGTTTATTTAAGCATTTAATTAAAACAGAACAAAAGTAATAGAACTTATTATTACCTGCTTATTTTTCCACTTTTTTTATTTGTGATCGACACTGTTGCCATGACAACTCTCAGAAGATTTTAGCATGGTAATGGATATGACAATGTTAATGTTTGGTCTTGGTGGAATAGATCTGCTATGCTGCTGAATTGCTGCTGTTGTTGGTTATTACTGTTGTTATAGATTATTGCTGCTGCTGCAAAGCAAGTAAAGGAACTTGCTACTACCAATACATACACAGATACATTGCTGTGAGTATTTAAGACATACTGCTGCTGCATGAATAGCATATATAATAACTCGTAGCAGATCTATACAGGTGGAGCTGGGGAAGGAGGAGGGTTTCAGAGGAACTCTGAAAGTACGCTGCAAAATGCTCTAGTGAATGCTAACCAGCCATTTAAATGTAAAGCAGCAAGCTCATCGGCTGTGTATGCAACATGAACCAATCAGATTGTGCCAAGTTGTTTAATGCTGTAAATATAATTAGTTTGCATTAACTTTTTATTGCATAAAAGTTGGTTGCATGGACTTTCAGTGGATGGACAAAAAGGATGAGAGAATATCAAAATATCTCCATTTGCGTTCCAAAGATGAATTAAAGTCTTATAGGTTTGGAACGACATGAGGTTGAGAAAATAATGACAGAATTTTCATTTTGGGGTTAATTATGCCTTAAGATGAGGTAGAGGCTGTGCAAAAAATCGAATGCGATTTTCATGCGCATCTCGTCAGTAAAGGTGCTCCTGTGATTAGTAGTAAATCTCCAGCACATGCGTTCAGATGGAGCGGCATTTGCGACACTGAGCCGTAGTTCACGGACAAGCAACACAAAATTGCGTTCAAAATCAGCAATAAATCGCCTTGTGTCGCTGATGAGATGCGCATGAAAATCGCATTCGATTTTTTGCACAGCCCTAAGATGAGGTGCAATGGTGGCTGTAAATGACTGTGGACATGCTTTTTTAAAAACAAGAACTCTACTGTACATTTCTGGAAAATAAAGAGCCACTCAATCACAAAGGAACATACAGATGTGAAAAATGCACATTTCTGTGACTGGACCTTTAACAAGTGCCACTGTGATTCTTGCTATAAAGTTAATAGCAGGCCAGTTCCTAACAGTGGCCTTATAAAAGAAGACAGACTCATTACCTGCTCCAGGCCAATGATGCTGATGGTACCTGTGTTACAAGGAACAGAGGGATCTTGAGTTAATCCGG
>NW_015505216.1:3262898-3266420 GCF_001515645.1 Sinocyclocheilus grahami | reverse complement strand
ACTTGTTGGGTCTTTCCCAAAAAGACTCATGGCTGTATTCGATCAAAAGGGTGCTTCTACTAAATACTGAGCAAAGGGTCTGAATACTTAGGACCATGTGATATTTCAGTTTTTCTTTTTTAATAAATCTGCAAAAATGTCAACAATTCTGTGTTTTTCTGTCAATATGGGGTGCTGTGTGTACATTAATGAGGGAAAAAAATTAACTTAAATGATTTTAGCAAATGGCTGCAATATAACAAAGAGTGAAAAATTTAAGGGGGTCTGAATACTTTCCGTACCCACTGTATATCGAAGTCTATGCAAATATCTGGAGAAATGATTAGCATTTTATACCATGTCTTGAGCAGGCACAACATGTTGCATTTGGGATTTACATTTAGTACATTTGACAGATGCTTTCATCCAAAGTAACTTACAGTGCATCTGAGCTATACATTTCTTCAGTCTGTGCAATCACTGGGAATTAAACTTGTGACCTTGGTGTTGCTAACACCAGCTGAGCTACAGAAAAGAAAGAATCAAAGCGTCTTTTATAAATTAATCTAAGTTCTTGCCCTAACTAGCAAAAGCACATGTCAAATAGGCTTGGGGGAAAATAATTCCCTTATGTGTTGTGATTTTTTTTTTTTATGATTCTGGAATTCAAAATGAATGAATAATTCAGTTTAATGGAACAGTTGACAAATGTATTTACATAAATAATCAGACATTCAAAAGTAAATTATTCTCATGATCAGTCTCATCAAAGAAAACTGATTTGACAAATGAAAAATCACCCTATTTTCTAAAAGTCACTGTGAATTGTTTTATTTTGTATTTTATTTTATTTTAAATCAAAATATCATAACTCAAGTTTCCAGTGAAATTACAGACTTCTCTCTGGTGACGTATACCGGAGATTTTTTTTCTTAAACTCCACAAAATTCGAACAGTTAACTTCAAGCTGACATTCAGACCCGTCTTCTTCCATTCATTGCGACTTTAAAGAGTTTATTTAAGCATTTAATTAAAACAGAACAAAAGTAATAGAACTTATTATTACCTGCTTATTTTTCCACTTTTTTTATTTGTGATCGACACTGTTGCCATGACAACTCTCAGAAGATTTTAGCATGGTAATGGATATGACAATGTTAATGTTTGGTCTTGGTGGAATAGATCTGCTATGCTGCTGAATTGCTGCTGTTGTTGGTTATTACTGTTGTTATAGATTATTGCTGCTGCTGCAAAGCAAGTAAAGGAACTTGCTACTACCAATACATACACAGATACATTGCTGTGAGTATTTAAGACATACTGCTGCTGCATGAATAGCATATATAATAACTCGTAGCAGATCTATACAGGTGGAGCTGGGGAAGGAGGAGGGTTTCAGAGGAACTCTGAAAGTACGCTGCAAAATGCTCTAGTGAATGCTAACCAGCCATTTAAATGTAAAGCAGCAAGCTCATCGGCTGTGTATGCAACATGAACCAATCAGATTGTGCCAAGTTGTTTAATGCTGTAAATATAATTAGTTTGCATTAACTTTTTATTGCATAAAAGTTGGTTGCATGGACTTTCAGTGGATGGACAAAAAGGATGAGAGAATATCAAAATATCTCCATTTGCGTTCCAAAGATGAATTAAAGTCTTATAGGTTTGGAACGACATGAGGTTGAGAAAATAATGACAGAATTTTCATTTTGGGGTTAATTATGCCTTAAGATGAGGTAGAGGCTGTGCAAAAAATCGAATGCGATTTTCATGCGCATCTCGTCAGTAAAGGTGCTCCTGTGATTAGTAGTAAATCTCCAGCACATGCGTTCAGATGGAGCGGCATTTGCGACACTGAGCCGTAGTTCACGGACAAGCAACACAAAATTGCGTTCAAAATCAGCAATAAATCGCCTTGTGTCGCTGATGAGATGCGCATGAAAATCGCATTCGATTTTTTGCACAGCCCTAAGATGAGGTGCAATGGTGGCTGTAAATGACTGTGGACATGCTTTTTTAAAAACAAGAACTCTACTGTACATTTCTGGAAAATAAAGAGCCACTCAATCACAAAGGAACATACAGATGTGAAAAATGCACATTTCTGTGACTGGACCTTTAACAAGTGCCACTGTGATTCTTGCTATAAAGTTAATAGCAGGCCAGTTCCTAACAGTGGCCTTATAAAAGAAGACAGACTCATTACCTGCTCCAGGCCAATGATGCTGATGGTACCTGTGTTACAAGGAACAGAGGGATCTTGAGTTAATCCGGTATAGAGTATTGCTGCAAACCATAAACTACACCAGACACCAGTCTTTGTCCAGGCAGGACAGTAAATCTGTGGCAAACAGCAGTGCACAGATTGTCCTCATGCCGAGGAAGAAGTGCTGCACCTGTCTGGGCGCTGAGGAACAGCAGTAAGGTCAGCCTCAAGTCTAAATCATTCAAGAACACGGGGAGCATTTCGCAGCCTGTCCTCCACAGGACAGCATTAACCGAACCTTTACCGGCACGTCTGACAGGTGCGTTGAGTCTCCCTGACGACAATTAACTCGATCGCTCGGTTTTCACATGTTGAATATTTCATGTGTACAGTGAATAACCCCAATCGTGCCCACGCATATCGATTCGCAAAGGTATTTTATGTAGATGGAATGAAAGCATAGACTGCTGCTAAAGAGAATAGCCTAATTACAGAGAGAAAAAAGACAGATAGAGTGAAAAGAAAAGGTTGTCCTTGTATAATTGATCAACATTGTTTACCCTTGCTTGGTAGGTTTTACAAAAGAGCTGTCTAAACAGGAGAAGGAGAAAAAGAACTGTTACAGCGGCTTGCTGGAGTTTCGTTAGCATGATAGACAAGCCCAGTTAGAATCGCCCCTAAATCGACTTGCGCTCAGCGTGAAGAAACCTGCCAACCTTAGCGTGTTACGGATGCTATTTCAGCACTCAACTAACTGTACTTTCTCTTCTCACCATAGGTGTTCGTCCAATCACAAGTGCATGAAAACAATGTTAATGATAGTCTTTAAAGCACTAAACTAACTGTGTGGAGCCAGCAAGAGAGAGTGGCGCGTTCATTTACACCATGCTAATTAATTAGCATCTCTCTCTGCAATACGGCAGAAAAACTCGCCTCCTAATTGTCCTTTACGGATGTTGGGGGGGGTGAACTGTCTATGGGGGAAAATATCACAATTAGAGACAAAAGATTTGCAACTGCACATTCACCGCGCAAAGCAAAGAGGACAATTTCCCCACTTCGAGTAAACAGCATTAGTGTAGCATAATTATTGGCACAAAAGCAGCAAACTCAAAAAGGCTTTGGATTTGTTCTAATGGTCTTTGAAAGGTTTACCAATAATAAAGCGGTCACGCTCGGACCAATACTCTTCCATTTGCGCTCACAGACACAAAGCTGCTTAAACCGAGACTTTGTCAATAAACCGAACCTAAACATGACCACTCACTAAATACAGCCTGGGAGGATATATACAGGGAACTGAACACTAGAGGTCAAAGGTTTTATTTATATATATA
>NW_015505216.1:3241974-3262633 GCF_001515645.1 Sinocyclocheilus grahami | reverse complement strand
TATATATATATATATATATATATATATATTGACATCTAGTGCTCAGTTCTAGTGCTAAGTTCCTTATATAACAGACCACAAGTTTCTCTTTTAACTTGACATTTTAGCTACATGATAATACTGCAAAATTACTTTTATAGATTTCATAGTTTTATTCCTTACTTTAGATTAAAACTTAAAACAAATAAACAAATTTGTCTTGCTATTGCTCATATTTTTTTAAATAAAAATGGCCAAATAGCCCTTATAAACTAACTGTGCATGATAAACTTGTTTTTGTAGAATTTGTTAAATTAATAAATGTTTTATCCCTAATTAAATTAAATTTAGTCTGAAGCTGGGATATACTGTAGGAAAATATGTAGAAAAATGGGAGAAGTGTATGCTGTTTCTTAGACCAGGACATTATCCATCAAAATACGGGTTAAAAAAAAAAGGTGAAAAATAATATAAACACAGTATTGTACATTGTGCCTTATTTTTTACAAACTTATGAAATTAAAATTAATTTCCTAATTCTAACTCATTTTCTTCTAAATGCATGTTATTCATCTGATTGTCAACAATTCCAAGCATATTTTCTTTCTTTTTCTTTTTGATCGAAATCTGATCTTCCAATGAAACAACAGACTTCTCTTTGGTGATGTTTGCTGGACTTCTTCAATCATTTAGCTGGCTGAAACCCTGCCTCTTTCTTACAACTGACTGCAAGCTCACATTCAACCGATGGATAGAAGCTCACCCTAGAAGTCCTCACCCTACATGTTTTTCTTTTTCAATAATCTATTTCACTTGGATGTACATCACAATACAGAGGAAAAGATCTGTTGTTTCTTCTTTTTCATCATTTTTTCCCGTTTTTCAAAGCTACTAATAAAGAAAAGAGTGGCACATGAGATTCAGTGCACAGACACATGCCCTTTACATCTGTGACATGAAGGTCCGGGCATGGTAACAAGGGAACCACGACAAGGTTCCAAAACAATTTTGTTTTTGACTTTCAAATGAACCATTGATTTGCATAGGAGGCAGGAGGGTTAGGCCAACAATGCCCGAAAAGCTAAACGTGGAAGTCTTTTATTCAGTCTCACGCTGTGTCTTTTTTCAAAGCAGCGAAATGACACCTGAAAAGAAGCCTGGAGGTCATTAACTGTTCATCTTGTTAATGAGGTGTCTTATCTCACAGGATCTTTTATTAAACTGGCTCGTGCTCCATTTGGATACATGGCCTGTAACCAGTGGCACTAAAACATTGTACCTCGCTCTGGTTCTCTGAGGGAGTCTGGAAGAAAAAAAATCATTCAGGCTAGTTTGACAGAATTACTGATTCAATTCAATCAATGGTGGTCAGCCTCACCTTCAGACGAGAGTTATTACCACGTCTGAGGGATCTGATATGCGTTTGTCACATTTTCTCAGTTGACATCTGTGTGTTATGAGCGTGCGGCTGAGGAATGTGCTTAAACTATTTTTCCTGTGGCAACTCGTCCCTTGAAGCATTTTGAACTAGCCACTAAACCTTTATTATCCTATGGCTGTATACTGCATTTTTCCTGAAGCTGCTTTGGAACCGTATGTATTGTGAAAAGTGCTATATAAATAAATTGAATTGAATTTTCTGATGGCTTGAGAAACACAACATATCTTCATTCATTCATCCATTCATCAAACAAATACATTTCTTTGATTAAAACATAGGTACCATTGCTCTATTGTTCCAGAGGTACTGGGTTTTGAACTGATATGCTAAAAATTGAACTACTATTTGTTTCTGGTAATGACACCTAATAAAGTTCAGATTCTCAGATAGTTTTTAGATCTTTAATTACATTTCTGATATTTAAAGTGTTACTCTAAAATGCTTGGTGCGATAATGTTTTGGGACAGTGATTTTTTTTAAATAAAATAATATTTGTATTCAACAAGGAAGCATTCAATTAATCCAAAGTGACAGTAAACCCATTTATATTATTTTAAAAAATCTATTTCAAATAATTGTTCTTTGGAACACTCTGTTGATCAATATGAAGTGTTTTGTGAGCACCAAATCAGCATATTAAAAAAAAAAAAAAAATCAGGATATTAGATTTTTGAAGGATCATGTGGCACTTAAGACTGGAGAAATGGCTGCTGAAAATTACGTTTTTGCCATCATTTTGCCACTACATGTTAAATTATATTAAAATAAAAAGCCGTTATTTTAAAGAGCAAAAGTGCAATTTACTGTATTTTTTAACAAATAACAAGTGTTGGTGAACATAAGAGACTTATTAAAAAAATAAATAAAATAGCAATAAAAAATCTTACTAATCTCAAACTTTTGAACAGGGTTAATATACATATCATACATAAAAGCAACAACAACAAACAACCAGACATTTGTGGGCTATGATCTGCCGTCTCTTTCTGTTTTTCCTGAGCTTTCCGGGTTCTTCATGCTGCTTTATCATGTCTCGCTCAAATCGTTATGAAAAATACATTCAAATAACCAATCTAGCAATCGTACTGGGTCATGATTTTTGCATTCCATCAGCACGGATGGAAGAAACGGAAAGTCTCAATGCATTTCTAATTAGCGAGCATAGTACCCATTCATTTGTCTGTGTAGGGCTCCGTGGCCCCAGGGGGATCTCCTCGCACACCGTCACTGGCGGTCAAGTCAATTGACGATGACGCTTCCCTGAGCCCACACACATGTTTATTCTGGAATTGTTTTTTGTGTCTTTCAAAACAAGTCTGACCAAAGTCACCCTGTTGAATATTTCCACCGCTGAATTACCAGTGTCATTTTGCATCTTTCTTCAATTGACCCATAAACACATATGCATAAATGACCCGGCGTGACACGTCGCCTCTGCTGAGAAGCACGAACCCCGTGGCCGTCATGGGTCAACAGTCAGGGGGCATTTTCACGCTCGGCTGGGTCAGCGCTTTGATTTGATTGGGTCCAGGGCCACGTGACTCGTGTGCCGCATCTGCCTGATTTGCATGCGGACATGGCGTGGCTGTGGGCTCCTGTCTGAACTCTCACAGCATCTGTGCGGATGTATGGAACTGCAGGCTGCCCAGGGGCGATAGCTTATTCTGTGCATTTATATTTGCTTCCTGCAAAGCACCAACAAACTATTGCAGAGTACATGAGCCGTAGACACCAGCAGGAGAAAAGACCTGGAATATTATTGCATTCATTTTAACAGAACTTAAACTCTGAGTTCAGAAAGTCAGTGTTAGTTTGACCAGTAAGTTTAAGAGTGTGCCATTCGACTAGTTTCACAAATCTTCTTTGTCTCTGTCTTTGTGGTTTTAACAGTTGCACTGAATTAAACTTCAATAACAAAAATCCCATTTGTATTGGAAAAGTTCGTTTCTACGCACCTAAAGACTGATATGTAAGAAGAAAGTGTTGAATAAATAATTTTTTTAATAGTCACATGGACTATTTTAACGATGTCCTTACTACCTTTCTGGGCCTTGAATATTTCAGTTGTGTTGCTGTCTATGCAGGGTCAGAAAGCTCTCGGACTTCATCTAAAATATCTTAATTTGTGTTCAGAAGATGAATGAAGATCTTACGGGTTTGGAACGGCATGAGGGTGAGTAATTAATAGCAGAACTTTCATTTTTGGGTGAACTATCCCTTTAATAAAAGAAAATCATTCACTTGATCTTGATTGAATATCTTTCTTTATAACTTTATTGAGGATTAATCTATATTTTATTTATGACAAGAAAACTATGCAGTGTGTTTAAACTATTGATTTCAATTTCTGTACCTGAAATTTGCTCATTTGTATTTCTGCAAGTTATTACTGATTGATTTGTTACTCACGTTTACTTGTCTTTAACAATTTAATGTTTGACATTTATATTAGTCTAGTTGTTTTTGGTGTAGCATTTTTGTTAAAACCATAAGTTCCTCTTGAAGGCCTAAGTGTTCTGTAGGCTGCAACAGAATGCTTTGTAAAAAGACACAGAATAAATATGTTTGATATCTAATTGTTTGACTTTATTTATTTAACCTTATTGGAATTGAAAATAGGAATAGATAAGAATCAGAATTGTTAAGCATAATCGGAATTGGAATCTGAATCGATAAATTTCAAATACCCTACCCTAGTTGTTCTTAATTAGTTGCCCTTATTTAGTTTGCCCTAAAACATTAACTGCAAACCAAACCATACAGAAACAAATAAATAAATAAAATCCATTTCTTTTTCATCTTGTCTCTTGCTTATCTCTTATTGTACATCACTTTGGATAAAAGCATCTTCTAAATACATAAATGTAACATAAGTGTAGTGATGTTAAACTTAACTAAGTCAAGCAACCTGTGTCGGCTTTTTTACTTCATAGACCCTCCATCCAGTCTGTGACCCATGGCAGTCGCAGCGGTCTTGGAGCAGGGCACAGGTGTGTGGGAGCTAAACTGTCTCAGTGCATTGACTGTCATTCCTCCTCCTGGTCATCTGTAATTGTTTAAAGAGCCAACCTAATGTTCCAGCACAGCAGATTACTGCGGAAAAGCTGTTAGCAGCTAATCACACACTCTTCAGTTCAGTACGTTGTGCTTTACACACTAATTTCAGTCAGAGTTAGATTTTTGTATATTTTAATACACTATGAAACGAATACATCTGAATGGACTAATAACGTTCAAAATATGTTATAAAAAAGCAGATGTACACGTGACATGCACCTTTGATATTTGATGTTGGTAAATAAATGAAGAAATGTGTGTATATAAATTCATGAATATAGCCTATATACTGTATATATATGTAGTTATTTTTTATTTTTTTTTTAATATTATTTTATTGTTGTATTATAAAAATATAAATAAATTAATATAACAATAATTAAGATATTATTGTTACATTTTTGTTATATAGCCTAATTATTTTATATGTAATAATATGAAATGTTCATATTTTTTATTACATATTACATATGTGTGTGCATATGAAATAATTCTATAGAAATAATACATCATAAAACATTATTAAATCAAAACATTATTAGATTATTATTACACGTAATATTATTTTTATATAATATTTTAAATAATGAAACGTATAAATAAAATAACACACACACACACAAAAATACATTGCTTAAAAGTCACTCAAGGCCATGTGTCAGTGTGCCATAGATTTAATATACTTTCCATTATTAACGAACAAACTACATATTTAATACAATGCATAAATATCTCTTATAGAACTCCTTTGATCAAAAATCGCAAAGCACAGCTCAGACATAATTTAGCAAGATGAGATGAATGCCATTAAACTGGTACCAATCCTTCACCTCTGAGAGTCTGACACCAAATGCCACAAAACAGAGATCAACTATAGGACTGACGCAATATGAAAACATTCCTCTATCACCAGACTTAAATGGCCTTATTCCCCCGAGACAACTGTGATTCTGTGAAAGTCTCTAAAAGTCAGTAAAAAATGGCCTTCATATTGCCGGCACAGCGCTGCCATCTTTCATGACAATTACAGCCTGGCACTGATGGACTTGCATGCAGAATGAGGTGGAGCCACAGGACAACGCACTCACCTTGGACAGGATGCAATCTGTGGGAATTATTGAATTATTGTCAGTAATAGAGGGTTTCAACACATGCATTTCAGCTTGACCAAAATCTCCTCAAGATGCGATGGGGGATCAGCCAAAACACAAGTTAAAAGAACCCACCGCACTAAAATCAAGTAAATCCTCTCATAGAATTCCAATTAAATATCATAATTATTGAAAAGCCTGTCAGCGTGTGGCACATTCTTTCACTAGGTGCGTTTCCATTACAGATTTGCACAAAACTTTGGCGATATTTTATAAATGTCGATAAAAAAAGTATTGCGAAATGATGGCGTGTCCATTTACCAATGTTATGCGACTAAAACGTAAACTTTTGCCTCTCGCGATAAGTCATGGCAACGGATTTTGGTGGGATTTTGGCTATATTTATTCAGAGGAGACGTATGCGTGTATCTTTACAGAAGCAGCACACAGAGCCGCTTCAGAAACGTGCGTGGCGTGGCTGGAATAAACACAAGCATTGACTAGGGGGGGGGGGGACATTTCCATTGCAGTTTTGTGAATTATTCCTTTTTCGCATTGCCTGAAAAACCACCTCATGCGAGCGTAAAAACTTTTTTGCGACATATGGGCGTTTTTGCGAAATTGATCCATTTGGCGTATTTTCAATTCGCAATTTCAATTTGCGCCTACTGAAAGATCTTTCTATTCTTCTAACAAATGAGTACCTGCACTAAATCTCTTTTTAAAGTCATTAAAGCCATTCGTTACACTAAGACTTTATTAAACTGTTCAGATACAGTTAGCAGCAATAAATCAGGTGAAAGGCTTGTTTTTTTCCAAGAGCAAAACGTTCAGTTTCTTATATTAAAACTGGATATCTTTGATTCACTTCAAACTAGAGAACTATATGTTTCTCCGACTTGACAAATGGAAGCAGGGACACAAGACTAAAGGCCTCAACCCATGAGACAGAAGCAGCCCAGCACCAGTACATACATTTAACCTCCAGCACCAATACTCTACCCAGACCTTGTGTTGATGAAGGAAATCCTCTCTGCCGCCTGTGCTGAGAATTGTACACAATGCTTCGGTAATTGGCCAGCCGACTGGATCAATGTTTGTACCTGGTCAAGGTTTTTTATTTCTTGGTGTGCTTTCAAACTTCAAGCAGCAGGGAGATTTTTCTGCTGTTGACTTAGATGTAATATGTGTAGAAGCACGTCGTTCAATAAAGACGGGAAAAACTCCAGAAAGGTTTTTCGAAGCTCACATTTCAAAATGTTGAATCGTTCATCCACAACTTGAATGATTAATTCACCTGAAAATTAAAATCATTTACTCATGTTATATAACTTTGAAGCTTTCAAGCTGAGAATCAAAAAAAAGTATCATTAAAAAGGATTACATCTTTGTGTGAGAAACAGGCCTAATGTAAACTAAAGGAGAAAGTAAACTAAACTGAAGGAAGGTTAGCACAAGCAGGCTTTTCAAGCTAAATATTTTGGGTTTTAAATTAAAATGAATGCACATACTGTTAAAAAAGAAATCACCTAACCTTTCATGTTGTGGTTGCAGCAATGCAATGTTAGAATGCGGACAAGTGTGCTAAGACATTTGGTTAAGACATATTCCTGAGCATCAGCAACAAACAGTTGTCTCAGTTGTCTCTCATAAATATGAATACAAATGTTGACAGGACTTTCCTGAAATGAGCAGCTGGCCATTCAAATTAGTGTCAGAAATGAACTTCTTACCAGTTTTACTTTTATGAGTGTATATTTTTTTCCAACTAAAGCACATTAATGCTGTTTGGCAGTTTTATTCCAAACATTTTAAATGTCAACAAATAAATTCTTAACATGAATGTTTGATTAAACAAATATTTTTAACTGCGCTGGCTCTGCATTCATCTGCGATGAATTTGAAACCTAATCAAATTAAAATGACAGATGCTTGGTATCAGCAGAGGCACTCAACTGGACTTCATGCAGAAAACAATGACAAAATACAAATAAAAAAAAGAGGAGTTAACCAGAATGAGCATCAATTTGGCTACAATCTGGGCCTTTCGTCACAGTAAAATGAAGTTAGCTGTGGAAAAAAAGCTTCAGTATCATTTCATCCAAATGCCTCTTAGTAAGATATTTTGCATTTAATGTAATAACATCCATTTTTAAGTATCTAAATACTTTTTGTGTCCCCAGTACACTACTGTTAAAAAGTTTGGGGTCTGTAAACTTTTTTAACGTGCTTATGCTCACCATGGCTGCATTAATTTAGAATACAAAAAAAGGAATGTGAAATATTGCTATTTAAAATACATTTTTTATATTTAAATATATATTAAAATGTAATTGATTTCTTTGATGCAAAGCTGAATTTTCAGCATCATTATTCCACTCTTCAGTGTCACGTGATCTCATTCTAATATGCTGATTTAGTGCTCAAAAAACATCTATTATTATCAATATTGAAAACAGTTGCGCTTATTAATATTTTTGTGGAAATAGTGTTGTTGCTGTTTTCAGGATTTTTTGATAAATCGAAAGTTCAAAACCACAGCATTTATTTGAAACCGGAATCTTTCGTAAAATTATAAATGTAATTTTAAATATAGCATTTTAATTTTATCATTTTGTAAAACTCTAAATTATAATGTCACTTTCGGTCATTTAAAAATAATTAACTTCTTATTTTAAAAAAATCTTACTGATCCCCAACTTCTGTATGGTGTTGTTTGAAATTCTACTGTGCTTCACCAGTAATGTTTTACTGTTTTCTCTTATTCCTCATTTTAAACACAAGCCCTGGCATTTATAGCCTGTATTTCCCATATATGTCTCCCCACTGGAACACAGATTGCCTCAATATTAAATCAATAGCACCAGAGAGCCAGCGTGTTACATGTGGCCTACAGGATTAAGCGACCAGTTCTGCATGAGGCGGCACCTTGCCTTCAGTCTCTGCTTAGCTCAAACACAAATCTTCTATGATTTACACACCCATGCAGACTCCCAAAATGACAGCTGCAGACTCTGGGAGTGAGCGTTCCGACGGCCCGCATTTGCCCGCAACCCATCGTTTGACGAATGAGCCACGACTGCAGCCTCACCTTTCATTTCACAGCCATTACATTTCACCAGGCTCACTCGCAAACTCTGAGAATGACATACGGAGGGGTTGGACAAGCGCGCTGACCTCCCTGCGCGTACGACATTTGCTTTCACATTCTTTGAACCCTTTCCTCTTCATCAAACCTGATCAGGCGCTCTCCAAAGCGAAGCAGCATTCACTGCAGCTCTGAGGCCGGTGTGCTTGAGCGAAGTAGAATGCAGGCACCGGAGGCTTCATCGCTAATGGGACGAGATAAACACGACTGTGGTGAAAAACATACAAGCCTGGTGGGTCTTAATACGAGATCACAGCGAGAAAGCCCCAGGCTAAACGGTATTTCAAAAGCACATCAAAGTCTTCTCCCAGGGACCGCTGCCGCAAATACCCCAAAGTCAAACTAAGACACATGCGCAATATCAGCAGCCCCTGAAAGAAGTCACATAACAGGAAGAAACACAACAGGATCTGACATTCTGATGATCTGATCGCACATTAAATATAATGTAGGATCCACATGCTCCGCTGCAAAATGCGAAAAGTTTTTTTCAGTCGTTCAAGGGCTATAGTTTCATTTTGTCAAATGAGGTAGTGGAAAATTAAGTTTTTTGCTCAGTTACTATATTCAGAAAATGCTTAGCCTAAAGCTAAACATTAATATGTCAGTTGTCATTAACATTTTTCAATTAAATTCACTAAAAAGTTAATGAATAATGATTTACAGCCAGACTGTATAATTGTGTATTGTATTTATGTACTGTATATAATTGGATATATGTGAAAATGTATGTTTATTCTGTTAGTCAATAAAATACGCAATTTTGACTACTAGACACATCCTCAGTTCATGAAACACGGGTTTATTCACAACATCAGACTATATGTAAACACAAAGCAAGCAAGAAAAACAAGTTGATACCTGTGTGTAGGACGCCAACACATTGTGGTCTCCGTCTGGCTGCCTATTTGATCCCAACAGTAATATGAGCTTGTCTCAAAGATTAAGACACACAAGTCTAAGTGCAGACAGTCAGTACAGTAAAACTACAAACGCTTCATTAAATCATTATGGTTCCTTTAATAGCTCCACCCTGTATATGGATAACTGTGCCAATTCTAGACCAAATAAGCCTACATGTAAGCGAGAACATTAACCAAAATAATCCAGATTTCACAAGCCAAAAAGATTTCATTAAACAAATATTATTTGCAATATTATAATAATTAAATATTGATACAAAATTGATATAAAAATAGATTTTTACTGATTATTTAAAATATTCAATAAATTATTTAACTAAAATGTATGGTTTAATATAATTATTAAATTATTTACCCTTCTTTTGTGTAGGATTCAATTTGTATGTATATCTATAAATAAAACATTGTTTAATTCAATTGTACCTATCATTATTAATCATGAGTAATCACAAAAAAAAAAACTTAAATAATAACAAGCCCCAAAGAGACATTTGGGGGGGGATAAAATAACATTTAATTAAATAAAATTAAATAAAACATTTAGTTAGTTAGTTAGTTAGTTAGAGTGGGGCCAGTGAACATGTTGTCAGAACAAGTAAAAATATAAAATACAGGTTCAACAAGGCCGGCAGAAGAAAAAAAAATTATTTATTTCTGAATGCTGCATGTCCTTTGTGCAAATGAATAAAGAAAGGCTGGCTTATTTTTCTAGGATGGTCTCATGTGTTCATGGTGTGGGATGCTCGTACAATGCTAAACACAACTGACACATCCTGAAAGAATCTGAACTAAACCTCTCATCACTGCGGACACAGAGAAAGCAAACAGCTGTGCATGTTCGATTTTAAAAACACACACACACACACCCTCACACAGGTGCACACACACACAAACGTACACAGAAACACCTGTTTAAGGGCACAGTCTGCTTTTTAATGCACAATGTGAATATTAAAATACCATCTTTGATCTCTTGCCTACACAAACCATTCATTTCAATAATGTTTGCCTGAGGGTTTATTTTTGAGAAACATCTCCGCTTTGCCCTTTGACTCCCAAATGCCTTAAAAGGTGCACAGGTCAATATGAGGCCCAGTGTATATTTTCTTTTAATCAGGACTTGAAATGTTGTGCCACATACAATAAACAATTTCAGTCACCCACAACACTGAGCCCATTCAGAAGATTAGATTATGATTGGTTGGTCCCTGAGCTGGGCTTGTTGACAGAAATGTGGTCCCTTGCAATAACTCACAGTCATGGGGGAAACAATCTGTCTAAGGAGGGGTCTGAGTTACACCTGCAATATGCTCCCGCTCTCATCCGGCCATGACAAATATGAAACGCAGCTATCCCCTCGCCACAGAGCCTGAGACCTAGAGTAAATATGAGACAAACAAACCAAATCCACTTGCTTTATCTGCTGAAAGAATACAAGGGTACTGGAGCCACATGCAGTAGATCAGTGGAGCAAGTCACTGCATGATACGTGGTGGCAGGACATGATTGAAAATGCCTAGGTTACGCCCCAACTATTTTGACAGCTGAAAAGAAACAATGCTATGAAAAAGCATTGTACTCTGGGCTTATTTTAGCCTTACAATTAACTGTATTCAGTTTAGTCAAAAAGGTACCAAAAGCACCAAGGTACATGGCCATGTTCATATAACAATACATAAAACATGGATGAATGGATGATTGGTTGGATGTATGGATGGATGGGTCTATGGATGGATGGTTGGTTGGGTCTATGAATGAATGAATGAATGGGTAGGTGTTTGGATGGATGGATGATTGGTTGGATGACTGGTTTGATGTATGGATGGATGGGTCTAAAGATGGATGGATGGATGGATGAATAAATGAATGGGTAGGTGTTTGGATGAATGGATGGTTGGATGAATGAATGAATGAATGAATGGATGGATGATTGGTTGGATGATTGGTTTGATGTATGGATGGCTGGGTCGATGGATGGATGGATGAATGAATGAATGGGTAGGTGTTTGGATGAATGAATGAATGGACTGATAGATGGATAGGTCTGTGGGTGTTTGGATGGATGAATGGATGGATGGATGGGTAGGTGTTTGGATGGATGAATGAATGAATGAATGAATGAATGAATGGATGGATGGATGGATTGATAGATGGATGGGTCAGTGGGTGTTTGGATGGATGGATGGATGGATGATTGGTTAGATGTATGGATGGATGGGTCGATGGATGAATGAATGAATGGGTAGGTGTTTGGATGAATGAATGAATGAATGGATTGATAGATGGATAGGTCTGAGGGTGTTTGGGTGGATGAATGGATGTATGGGTAGGTGTTTGGATGGATGGATGGATGTATGGCAAGGCAAGGCAAGTTTATTTATATAGCACATTTCATACACAATGGTAATTCAAAGTGCTTTACATAAAAGAAATGAAAAACAGTATGTCTTAAAATGTCACTATTTCTTTGTTTAAACTAATTTCCCAATCACCGTTTTTATTTTTTTTCTGCGGAGACTGGCTTCCATAGAATTGTCAGCTATTTTATTGAAATACTTGTACTGGCAAAGTTTAAACCACTTTCTGGAGTGAAATGTTTGATTGACAGGTGAGTGGGCAGTCCTTCACTGCTGACTGAGACATTTATATTACAAATATGAAGTGGTAAAATGCATTTTCTCTAATTCTCTAATAAAACAATCTCTAATTGTTGTTTGAGTTACAGGATTACAAAACATTTAGTAGTTGTGATCAGATAACCCATGCTGGGTCCAGAAACAAGGTCAAAGTACCATGGTATTAATGTGCCATTCAATGTCATTGTGACGAGTGGGGCGGGGCCGAGAGCCGTGGGAGCGGAGCGTCCATGAGACATCCTCTGCCATAATCTTGCAAACAGAACCAAAACAACAAAATCCAGGCCTGGTCCTCTCTCGTCCTCCACTGTCGTCGCTCCTCCTTTTATCCTTCCGGAGCTCCTCTGTGGGACTCGAGTCTGGTGTGTGGCGCAGGAGTCTCTCATTACCTTTTACTCCACCGGCCTCGCTCCGCTCCCACGGCTCTCGGCCCCGCCCCACTTGTCACAATCATCATGGTATGACAATGATACAGTGTTTTAAAGGGGTCATATGATGTTGCTAAAAAGAACATTATTTTGTGTATTTGGTGTAATGAAATGTGTTTATGTGGTTTAAGGTTCAAAAAACAAATTATTTTCCACATACTGTACATTATTGTTTCTCCTCTATGCCCCACCTTTCTGAAACGCATCGATTTTTACAAAGCTCATCGGTCTGAAGCGAGGTGTGCTCTGATTGTCCAACTATCTAGTGCGTTGTGATTGTGCTACTCTACACTGCTCAAAACTAGCGTTTGAATCATCAGTGGCAAATCCTTTAAATATGAAAACTTACTTACAGTCTGTGAGTCAGAACAGACAGCATTGTAGTATACTCTCCCAGAATCAGGAAACAGTCCTCCATAAAATGAGCTGCACACATCTGAATATTTGGGTTGAACTGTTCCGGAATAGTGTTGTAAATACAACTTAACCACTGATTTCTAGTCGTGACTTCTTTTGGAAGGCCAAACAAAGTAGTTTCGCTTTCACAAGTGTCACACACGGCGGGCTAGAGTGAGCAGAGGCTGGCGGGCTTGAGAACGGCGCAGGCTTGCGGCAACCACATGTGACGACCACGGGCTGGACTCCGCTTCGTCCACAGTGAAAGCCGATCTAGCGATCCACAGCGCGAAGTTAATGTATTTCCTCAGCGACCAGCACGGATCAGCTCTAGGCATGACGAAGTGGATATCGTCCTCTTTTGGAAGACCAAACAAAGTAGTTTCGCTTTCACAAGTGTCACACACGGCGGGCTAGAGTGAGCAGAGGCTGGCGGGCTTGAGAACGGCGCAGGCTTGCGGCAACCACATGTGACGACCACGGGCTGGACTCCGCTTCGTCCACAGTGAAAGCCGATCTAGCGATCCACAGCGCGAAGTTAATGTATTTCCTCAGCGACCAGCACGGATCAGCTCTAGGCATGACGAAGTGGATATCGTCCTCTTTTGGAAGACCAAACAAAGTAGTTTCGCTTTCACAACGAAACACAGCGTCTCCACAACATGGCGGCGGCAACAACAATACTACAGCGAGAATAAAAGTTATGCCTTCTTTCTTTGCGTGAACATTTGGGCGGCGTTATGCAAATCTTCCCACATCGTGACGTAGACATGTGGGGGCATGTTAGAACGAGCCGTTTTAGGTAGGCGTGGCTGACTCTTAACTTTTATAAAGAATATCTCTTTGGATTTGAGATTTTAGTCTTTGCAACTTTACAGATCTTCTTTATGCACCAAGAGCTTGTAACACTCCAAAAAGAAAGGAAAAATTGAAATCGCATCATATGACCCCTTTAAGGGTTAACTGCTTTGTGCAAATAATATAAGCCTTTTGTATTGACCAGACTGTCAATTATGAAAAAAAGGTCCTTTGAGCTTTTTTGTTCTGCATTTCATTCAATGTGCTAAAAGGCCTGCAACTGCCAATACGCACATAAAACTACAGAGAGATATAGAAAGAGAAAGGAAAGTGCAAAATATTATGTTGAGAGAGTAAAGAAATGTCATAAATTACTAGAGGTCTGCTATCTGACCCAAATTTGATGTGCCCTAAAAACACACAGGTTTTAGATTGGGATTGGGTCATTTATTTAATTTTTTTGATAAATAGCCTCTGGTTGGGTTCTGCGTTTTTAAGAAAAAAATATGCATTTAAAATATAGTTTTATCATTTTAACGCAACTTGCTTGCAAAGCAACTAGACTTGTGCCGGTATTCAGTAATGCGATATATCACGGTAATGAATATGCATGATATTGTTATCGTGGGCACTTCTAAATACCGTGAATAATTATATATTACAAATTATTCAGAATTTTTAATGCATTTTAAGAATACTTTACCCATCAACTGGTCAAAATGCACAACACAGCGCGGACGAGAAGCACCTGGACGGAACATGTGAGAGACGCTCTGGATGAAAGCGCACTTTCACTCTCTGACAGCAGAAATAATAATAATAATAATAATAATTCACTTAAATGCAGCCGTTACCCCGTAAACCCTGTAAACAAAGCAGCTGCACTACTTTCTGTTTCTGAATCGTGTTTAAATGATTTAAAGAGCCATTCAGATTTGTGTATTTACTATGATGTTCATCACAGTGCCAAATACTTAAATATTTAGACTTAATAGGCTATTTATTTTCAAACTTTTTTTACATTTTAATCTGGACTACAACATGCCCTAGATATTGTTTGAAAGTGTTTTGATTCTTTATTGTTCGGTCACATTTTACATTAGGGCTTCATTAGTTAACATTAGTTAATTCATTAGTTAACATAAACTGCCAATGAAAATTTATTTTGAACATTCATTAATATTAATTCCAATATTTAATAACAGGTTGTTAAAATCGAAAGTTGCAACTGTGTTATTTAATGAGCAAACATGAACTAAGATTAATAACTTCTGTAGCAAATGTAGCTATTGCTCATTGTGAATGTTAATGCATTAACTAAGGTTAACTAATGAGGTCTTATTGTAAAGTGATACCTATTGGTCTTTATAGTTCTTTTGCACTTTAATCTGTGTAAAATGTTTAACTCTATAAATTTTTCTGTATTGCTTTATTGCATTTAAATGTTCAGTTATTTTTGTTATAAGAAAAAAGTTATTAAACCTGTTATACTGTATTATGACAGAATTTTTTTTTAAACTAAATTCCAATATCGTGATAATACCGCATACCGTGATAAAAGCATTAGCAATTAATCGCAACATGAAAAATTGATACCGGCATATTCCTAAAAGCAACAGATGTCATGCACACCCCTTAGTGAACTTAGCAAGTTTTTCGTAATGAGTAATAAAACAAAAAATTTGCAAGGGAGAACTCATGATGACAAAGCATGTCATGGAGGATGAGAGGGATGTGTTGGGTTGATGAAATAATAACAGCAGAGTTTTCCCATTACTCTCAAGGCTGAGCAACCATGCAAGCTGAAGCAGTAGCAAGAGAAACTATAGAGCAAGAATGCAGTTGGACTTAGTTTTTTTTTATCAGACAAGGACAGTCACGGAACTGAAACCATTTACATTTTATTCATTTGGCAGACACTTTTATCCAAAGCGACTTAACTGAAATCATTAACTGTCAATGCAGTTCTCTATTTGAGCAAGTAATTGTGCAACAAATTCTGTTTTCAAAAAGTACAAGTTCCAAGAGGAATTTATGAGACTGTTTATGTAACTTACATCAGTTGGTCACCCAATATATTTGTATTAAACTGGTAACCATGTGCTATTCTCTCATTTGCTCTTATGTGCTAAGGGAGTCATTGTGCTTTGATGTAACCGTTTGTTTCAACCTAATCTCATGAGATACTGAATTTATGAACTGATGAGTTCTCAAGAAATTCTACGATTTGATGTACGAAAATGTGCAAATGAGACCAAAGTGATTAATTTGCCAAAATTTTAAATAATTATCACTTGCCATGAGAATTGCATGCAATCCTGATCAGGTCAAATGATCTTGGGTACAGACCGGGTTCAAGCTTCAATCTGAAGCCCACTGCACATTCACATTCGGTCAAATAACAGAACTAATAGCTGTCTAATAGACTGATCCGATAATAAACAGCCTGTATAAATCCCAGTATGGACAGAATCATTTTCTTGAAAATGACGTGGAATATTTCGTCGTCTTATTTTGCTCAGCTAAATTCGAGATTGGGACCGGCAAACTGCCAGGTATTAAACATGACCTGTAATTCTTGCTGTCCGTGATGTGAAACCTGGCAAAATAATAGCATGAACACTGAGGACTCTTTCTTCTGTGACAGTCCAAATAAGCTGTTATGAATACGTTGAAAAAGCAATTTGCCTTGATCACAGACATCCTCTGCAATAATCTTCCTTTAGACGAGAAGTGAAAAGAAGAACTGGATTAGTCATACTCTCGTCAGCGACCTGTAATTCTTGCTGTCCGTGATGTGAAACCTGGCAAAATAATAGCATGAACACTGAGGACTCTTTCTTCTGTGACAGTCCAAATAAGCTGTTATGAATACGTTGAAAAAGCAATTTGCCTTGATCACAGACATCCTCTGCAATAATCTTCCTTTAGACGAGAAGAGAAAAGAAGAACTGGATTAGTCATACTCTCGTCAGTTAAAAACCGATTACTTGATTGATTCGCGCTATGGACCCCAGTCACGTATTTCGTTCTATGACAGAGGTGAGAAATGACAAAAGTACTCTATAATTATCCCAAGCTGTTGCCATGCCAGCGAGATATTTAAACACCTTACATCCCAACTCAACATGCACAGTGCACATATATCTATTAAAGTGCATGTAATAACTCCTATCATCTCTACCTTTGTTGCATTCTCATATTGTGCGGCAGCTATTGAAAATCGACATAAATCATCCTTGGCTGTCACTCAAATTCTTTATAATCTTTTAAGACCGTTGTAATACAATGGAGGAAATAATGATGTGAATGACTTCGGTCCGAAAGACATTTTCTTCAGGTTCAGCAAGGTCTTAAGCTTCTACTGATACAGATGAAACATTGTCTTCCATATTCATGTCCTTGCCTAAAAGTTTTTCAAATGGATGTCCAAAAGAGTGCTGTATTACAAATTAAATTAATAAAATGAATAATTAATAAAAGTATTCATTATTAATGCGACAAAATACTTCTAAAGTACGGATTCTCTTTATGCACTTTAAATGAAGTAAGATATCCATTCCCTCAGATAGAACAGTCTGGATTTACACACACTGATTTGTTTACTATTTAGCTTTTTTTTTGAGAAAAAAAAAGCTATTAATTTCCCTTTAGAATGGCGTAGTGTTTCCATGGCACTGATTCACTTGAGTTGAGGTGCCAACAAACTTCTCTAATTAAGATCATCTAGATTAGTAGTACATGGTTATTAACTATTTATAAGGAATTAAATCCTGTGGAAATGGCAAAAAATGGCAAAAAACAAAATAATTATTATGGAAGAGAAACAGATTGTTAGGAAAACTAATACAAATTTTAATAAAAATAACTAAAATGTCTAAATGTAGTCCTTAAAATAACACAGAATAAGATGAATTCAATACTATTAGGACCAAACAATGGCCTGCGCCTTTCTTATTTCCTTAAAAGCAGCCCAGTCATTCTGCTTCTCATAGGACGCCATTGCCAAGACACTTCAAAAAAACTTTGAAAGGGTCGTAACTCTTGACTCATCTTAGTGAAGGTGTCCGTTTGAATATGATCAGAGGGATGTTTTAATCTTCTGCCGAAAATGAGTGCTCCTCCATGTCAGGCGGACTCAGGAAGCCACCTGCGTGACGGATGATCTGAGCTGTCACCTCCCCGCGGATGATATTAAGGGACAGCAGCCTGCCAGACACACATCTGCTACTTAGCCTCTACATAGACCCGTCTACCTGAAACAGCACTCTCTACGGGACCCGTGGCATACAGGAATGCAAGTACGATGTTTAGGCGCATGGCGATTTGGACTGGTACTGTGAAATGAGCAGATGAATAAACTGCAGAGGGCCTCGGCCCTTATCAGCAGCCCTGGGAAAATGATAATACTTGCAATGCACCGGAGAGTAAGGCAAGAGATAATGAGAGTTTTACAAATCACAAGCGAGCATTATGTCCTTAAACCTGTCATGATGAAGTGCTCAGCGGACTAAGCCTGTTTGATCATAAACTACATTCTTATTGTGAATCTAGTTTTCATAATTATGTTGACATGTCACAGAATCTACTGTGACAGAGGCTTCAACTAACAGCTCAGATTATTATTATAATTTATTAATTTATTCAAATATATTTACTTATTCTACCTTACATGACTGTTCATTTGGGGTCAGTTTATATTTATAAATTATTTATATTTATATATATATTGTTTATATTTACTTTATTTTTGATCAAATAACTGCAACCTTGGTCAAAACAACAACAACAAATGTCTTTCAAAAACATTTTAAAAAATCTTACAAACATCATACTTTTTAACAGCAGTGTATGTGTGTGAAATGATCTGTAATTACTTTGAATAAATCCGAAAATGAATCATTAACATAATTATATACTTTAAAAAAAACAAAGAAACCCAAACCAAAATTTAAACTGTCGGTTTCTTTAGACTCAAAGCAGTCTCGTCCTGTTGAAATGGGTGGTTAATTTATAGAATAAGCAGCAAAATGAACCAGACTTTACGTTGGCAGTCAAAAGTCTGACTAAACAAGACAGCAAAAGGCCAAGTTTTCAGAGAGGAACAGGAAGTGTTAAATGAATCCAAAAATAAATAAATTAATCCAAACACTTGAATACAATCTAGACATTAACTATATTCGATTTTCTGGCGGCGGTCTGAGGTGAAATTAGAATCAGCCTCAGGTCAGTAACATATTCCTCCGGTCAATTCATTCATCAGCGGCTTATCCTTGCTCCCTATTATTTTGCACCTAATTCCAAGGCATGTAAGTGTCTGGTTAGTGCTATGTCAGTCAGCCCCCTGCTGGGATCCTGTCGGAGCACACCGAAGCTCTTAATTGAATACTGTAATACCACTGTTTTCGCCGTAGGGTGCCCCCACGACACACAAGCTAGACGAAGGCAGCCGGCACGACCCCTCTTCTCCAGCCTCATTAATTACTACATCACATCCCTGCCTTCCACTCCTGTGCCGAAGGGCCCCTACCGGCAGCTCATGTAAAAGCCAGAGCAATGGAAACATCACAGAAAACTCCCTTGGATACCCACGAGGCTCTTCCACACCGGACAAAGGACAGGCAAAGTAATGATAAGACCATCCCGGAAGAGGACAGGGAATACTATTGACTTTAGCTATTTCCTGACTTGATCCTGACTGATTTTTTTCAAGCCGTTCACTGGCCTCAAACATCATTCTGCCACTGTGATCGAAAACAGAATAGCCATCAGGAAGTGGCTCTGGGAACTGACCAATCACTGCCCTCACAGGATCAAAGAGCAGGGATTCGGGTACGACGTTCCTGTTTGGGGACAAATGATATAATCATATCTGAACACACATCCTGTCTTTGGTTCTCACGGCCATGTACTGATCAACAGCCAGCAGATGAAGAGCACGTTGGAGCTTCAGAGAAAGAAAAAACAATCAAGAAAGAGGGGTTAAAACTGGGATTATTACTCTCAGGCTCTAAAACTGGACTTCTACTATGGATAGGAAACAAAACAAAAACTAGATATTATTTAGTAGTAGTAGTAGTAGTAGCATATTATATTTGTAATTACATTATATTAATATTGCTTAGTTGAGACACTTTAGAACTGGCTGTAATGAAATCTGATTAATTTGCTTAAAGGGGTCACACGATGCTGCTAAAAAGAACATTATTTGGTGTATTTGGTGTAATGAAATGTGTTTATGCGGTTTAAAGTAAAAAAAAACTTTGTGGTTATTTTCCACATACTGTACATTATTGTTTCTCCTCTATGCCCCGCCTTTTTGAAACGCATCGATTTTTACAAAGCTCATCGGTCTGAAAAAGCGAGGTGTGCTGTGATTGGCCAGCTATCCAGTGCGTTGTGATTGGCTGAATACCTCAAGCGTGAGACAGAAATGTTACGCCCCTCACATACTGTTGAGGCCGTGTCCGGCTGGAGCGACGAGACAAAAACATTAAAACCCATTACAAACGAGGCATTTGTTGCATCCAGTGGGGACATAATTACTGATTATAATGACTTATACTGTCTTTTTATGCATTGCGTTGCATCGCGCCGCGTAAACATAAAACTCTGTCTGCATTTGTGATCGGAGAAATGACAAACAACAAGTGCTACTCTACTGCCCAAAACTCGCGTTTGAATCATCAGTGGCAAATGATAAAAGAAAACGTACTTACGTGAGTCAGAACTGCCGGCATTTTAGTCTAACGTTACTCTACC
>NW_015505216.1:3218879-3241477 GCF_001515645.1 Sinocyclocheilus grahami | reverse complement strand
GTCGTCCATAAAATGTGCTGCACACATCTGAATATTTGGGTTGAAGGGTCCTTGAACAGTGTTGTAAATACAACTTAACCACTGATTTGTAGTCGTGTCCTCTTTTGGAAGACCAAACAAAGTAGTTTCGCTTTCACAATGAAAAACACAGCGGCCTAGCGTGAGGGGAAGCCCCGGCTTAGTGTGCGCTGAGGCCAGGCTAGAGTGAGCCGAGGCCTGGCTAGCGTGAGCCGAAGCCCCGGCTTAGCGTGCGCTGAGGCGGTGGGGTCGAGAACGGCGCGCCCGGCGGATGCGACGAATGAGAGGCAACCACATGTGACGACGCCGGGCTGGACTCCGCTTTGTCCTGGTGAAAGTTGATGTATTCCCTCAGCGACCAGCACAGATCAGCTCCAGGCATGACGAAGCGGATATCGTCCTCTTTTGGAAGATCAAACAAAGTAGTTTCGCTTTCACAATGAAGCACACAGCGCCTTCACGACACGGCTGCAGCGTCAACAATACTACAGTGAGAATAAAAGTTACTCCTTCTTTCTTTGCGTGAACATTTGGGCGGCGTTATGCAAATCTTCCCACATAGTGAGGTAGATATGTGGGGGCGTGTTAGAACGAGCCGTTTTAGGTAGGTGTGGCTGACTCTGAACTTTTATAAAGAATATCTCTTTGGATTTGAGACTTTAGTCTTTGCAACTTTACAGATCTTCTTTATGCACCAAGAGCTTGTAACACTCCAAAGAGAAAGGAAAAATTTAAATATGACCCCTTTAAACATTGTCTTCAATATCCAATGTATGTACTTGTGCATCAGTTGCTAAAGTAACAATGTAAGAGTTAGCATAATGGCAATAGACTTCCTCATGCAACAGCTCAAAGTAGCTGTTAAAGTGAAAAGAGACAAATAACTGGAAATGCTTCTCTACTCACGTCTATCATGACATCTCACTGAACTCACAAGGCCCAACATAAGGCCCAAGCAGCTGAGGGATTTTACACATTCATGCATACAGTATACTGTGTTGAGAAATGCTGAGTCATTCACTCATTCAATATTCACTACAGAGGAAATGTTACAAAGTTATACGAGAAAAGAGCAAATGAATAAGAGCACTCGGACAGATTTTTAGGCAGTATTGTACCATTTGTATTACATTATACATTTAGATGTTTAAGCGTCTCGAATGACACAAAGAAGCAACGGATCTTATCTGACCGTTTAGACAGAGACTACACTTCCATACAGAGACGAAACACTACTAGTAAGCAATATATTTAAAATCCATTTATTTCATACTAAGTATAGTTCAAATCTATTAACATATTTACTGATGTATCACTCGAGCCTTATTGATATAAAAGTTCTTAAAACTTTATTTGTAGTACTACTTGTGCACAATGCACATTTCTTAATATTAAGCCTAAATGTATTTTAATGTCACTACTGATGAGGATTGTATGATCTCTGTATAATATCAGTCTTTAAATGTAAGATATTTAAAGTGTACCTAAAGAATACTTGCAATAGTTCCACTTTAGCATAATCAAATATACTTCAGTATATCTTTATTTGTACTTCAGCACTACATTCACACAATTAAAGTGTATTAAGTACAAAATTAGTTGTTCCAGTTTAGCAGACTTTAAGTATCCCAGTTTAGTATACTATTGCAGGGTATTTTTTAAGTACATAAATATGTAAATGTATTTGTAGTACACTTAGCATTAAATAAATGTGTATTTATTTTTTACTAGGGACAGTAACTACACAGTTTGTCAAAAACTTCTGACATGGTCTTTAAAGACATGTTCACATTAATAATGTTTTGCTGGCAAAAAATGTCCACTGTCAATGGCATATTGATGCATGAATTTGATGCAGAGAATTTGTGCCAAATCTTCATGGCGAAATGTGACATGAAATTCAGATTATGTGAATTCCTATAGAAAAGACTGGATTTCGCCCACAAAACTTCACCGAGCGACAGTAAACTGTGACTATGTGATCTTTCCTGTGACACACATTTGGCTCAACTGCACTCATTATTAGACCAAATAAGTGTAAAAATAGATATCCGTTCCATCCAAAAACGTTGAATCCATTTCTCTCACTTTCAGTATATCACATGTGCTGAATTTTGCATGTTTGGCGAACTGAGACAAATCCGATTTTAATGTCTGTGCGAGCAAAGCAATATTCTTCTTAAAAGCCCGAAAGCATGTCCCATCTCATTCTAAAATTATAAGCACTGATTCGCTCATTTTTTCTTGATTCAAGTCTGTTATTCGCACAGTTTGCGCAGACATCTTTTAATTCAATTAGCTTTGACTCAGCTGAGAGACATATGTTCATCTATTGGAGTGTGGCAGGGCTTCAGATATATGTGCCAGGGGAACAGACTGCACATTTGAATATTTGCGGCCACTATATCTCCATGTTGAGCGAGGTATCACGAGAGTGCCAAGATGAGCGAGAAACAACGGGATCAGTCGGTTCAGCACTGTAGGCAGGGGCCTCTAACGAGCATCGTAGCACTTGGGATGAAAAGAAAAATAAACTATTTCTCATAATCCACTTTGAGTACAAGGAAGCATCTTTGTTTTCAGAAGCACTGGGAACAAAAACAAGTGGCATAAACAGCTTCAGAGGCGTTATTTGTGAAAGTCCTCCATTCGAACATGCCAACTCTCAGTGTGACCGAGAAAGGGAAGAAGTGGAAGATCCGGATCCACAGCAAGTCTTCCATTTCTCCATGTCAGCTGCAGCCTCTAGATGTGAGGTCTCGGTGCACTTCTTCAAGCCTTCAGTGCTTCTGAATCTGACAAGTCCAGGCAAGGCTGACAAAAGTTGTGAGACTGTTTCCTCGACATCAAACGTGCAGCATTGTGCCAGTGGTAGTGCTGGAAGGCTGTGAGAGACAGCCCAGTGAAACAAACAGCAGACAGTGCTCTTTTCCCAGAAATAGACCTGCCTCTGACTGACACCTCAGATACGTCTAATGAGTGTTTGCCTATGAATATGTAATACCTTTTCTTCTTTTTTGTCAATTTGAGCTCAAAGGGCTCTCGCTGAGACAATGGGGAAAGAAGATGTTTTAATGGGAACCTTGAATCTAGAGGCCGCTCTTTTGACTTTTAAAAAGTGACTCGTTCACCAGGCAACTGCCAAATGGTCTAGCCACATATGTGTGGTATTTGCTAAAAAAGAAGCAATTTTCAAAGGAAATGCGCTTTAATCAAGGAAAATGTGCCATCCAAATTATGCAGCCATCACAAGCTGACCTTTCACGGCTCTTTTTTAACATTAAATTTAAACAAACATGCCTCAGAGCATTCCCTTATTCAAAACCTGCCTTTCATCACATTCGGTCGGATTAACTAAAAATGCCTACTGTATGTGTGCATCAAGATTTTCAAGAAAAATAAATAATTCACAGATGCATATGCATGTAATTTTGTTAATTGTCATTGAAATATTGATTAATCTGGATTACTCTAAATGAGGAGGGATGGGTCTGCAGCAAATCATTTGCAAAATACACATCTAAACAATTTCCATATAGGTGCATACTATTCTGGAATAAGATAAACTTTTATTATTCATTATTATTAATAAAATATACATTATTTACATAGTTATTAATTTGATTATGAATTACATTTAATCTTTGTAATCTTTTACATATTGTGATATATGCTTATGGTGCTTAATAAACTGTGGATTCTTTTTTACAAGATTCTTTGACAAATAGAAAGTTCAAAAGAACAGCATTTATTTGAAATAGGAATGTTCTGTTATATTATAAAAGTCTATACTGTCATTTTTAATCAATTTAATGCATCCTTGTAGAATATAAGTATCGATTTCTTACTGACCCCAAACTTTTGAGCAACAGTGCATGTGATTTTACATTTAAAGTATGCAAGTGATCTCTGCGTGAAAATGTTCACACACAAGTTTTACACACAAATAAGATTTATTTCCTCTGTCAAAAAGAAAAATGGGGTTTGAACACTCTTCAGTCTCTCTTTGAAGTCTTTGTGGTTCTGTTCACAGACTTGAAGCTTGAAAATGAAATTGCTGAAATTAAATATACAAAAGTGTAATGAAAGTATATTACAAAAATTAATGAACCGTTATGTTTAAATGTTTTTGAATGAACAAATATTTACAAATATAATTGCTGAATTTGTGTTAAGGGTTTTAAAATGTGGTTTTAATATAAAAATATATTAAAAACATTTTCAAAAAAATGTAAAAGGTTATTTGTGAATAGCATGTTGTTTGTTCATTGTTAATCTATATAAAATTTACCAAGCAAAAAAAAAAAAGACAAAAGCATATTATTCCTCCAGGGGAGTTTGTGAACTACTCAAAGTACTATAAAACTACCATTTATTAAAAAAAATAAAAAATAAAAAAACATTGGTCTTCTTAAATGCTCTGTGATTCAAGGTAATTAACTATTTTTGCTGTTCATGCACAACATATATGCTAGCAGTATGTGAGCTAGCACTCATTCCTTTGATATTCACTCAAATAAGAGAGCTTTATGCCTAAAGGCTTCGATTGCAGTAATTGTCTGTACTCACCATGTAATCATCTGTTATGCTGACAAGCTAATTACTCAGTAAATGTCAATCAAAATCACAACAGACAGTAACAGATTAAACAGCCATGATTTTAACGTTAACAGTTAGTAATATCTTAGGATCCTTTGTTAATTTGTGTTGTGCTGAAACTGAGTTAGCACAGCAGGAGAATATCAAGCATGATTTTTCCCCAAGTGCTCTAAGAGCAAACACCGTGCGAAACGCTGCTGTTATGCAACACGGCTGATGTGTTCTTAAAGCTCAACTTGAATTACTTTGACAAAATGGGGGATATTCAAAAAATGTTTTGCCAGCAAGCCATTTTCTGACATTGCACACCTGCCCTCCGATCAGACGCTGATACTTCCTCAATCTGCGTGTCTGCTGAGGTTAAAGAGACTGCGGGATGAACCACGGCATTGATGCTGGGCCAGCAAAAGTCATTTCTGTTGCTGCGTAGATGATGAAAAGTGCAAGAAAGAGTTTATAACAGGAAGTTTGCGTGTGACACATTATCGATTCCATGATTCAGTGTACTGAATTACCTTCATGCCAGCTCGGTGGGGTTTACAAATGACATGGACTCGGGGGATACATATAGCACAAAGCCAAGACTAAAGGAAGAACCGAATGGACCTGGCTGCAGAGGAAGGAATGGATCATTTTGTCATCTTGCTTCTCTGTAAGCCATAGCCATGCTCTGTAATGAAAGAGTTGACCATTGCTCTCACCTATACTGTCTCAACACTCTTTCTTAGTGCACTCAGGGGAGCGGAAACGCAGAAAACTGTTGCGCTAGGTATGAGTCTGGGAATCTTGGGAAACATTCATATTTATGAGTGGCTCAGCAAGGAAACGAACAATCAGTTCACTTCGGTCACCACCCCTCGGCATAAGATAGACATTTTTTTTTTCAAAACCCATGCTGCCTACTGTATATATACTGTACACGGGCAAAAATTCATTACACAGTAAAACACTCAACTGATTTCAATAAATGCAATATGAGAGGAACAATGTGATGGTCTAATTCACATAATTTTCAAGCCTTTGGCAGATGCTTTTATAATCAACACATCATTCAATACATTAAGGTGCGTCACATTTACTGTTGTTCAGTGATTTTTTTTTTTTGCAGTCATTTTAGTAATCTGAGTTCACGCGAGGGTTGAAAGCTTTTCCTACGCAGATTTCACAATAGGTTCCTACATTGCTACAACAACAGGCAACAGTATTTTTTTGCCAAAAAATTTGCTAATGTGGCCGCACCTAAGGATACAGCAATATTACAATTCTGTTTGGTTTTTTTTGTGCAGAATTTCAGTATCTGCCATTTATCAGTTGTTGCCCATAACATGAAAATAATCAATGCTTTTCTTCCTGATACATGATTGTTAATATCAGTGTATCCCTTATGTTAACCATTTAACTTGCCCAGGGATGGCAGATGGATAATAGCCTTTGGCGCATTTACAGTAATGTTTATTAATGTCTTTTTTTACAAACATGCTATATGAAAGTGCTTTTACTACATCTTCACTGAGCTGCATTGCAATGGTGTGAATGTGCAGCGCTCCTACGCAGCAAAAGTGCACACAACCCCAGTCCTCCCCGAAGTTACCTTCCTGCCTCCGTGTGACAGCATGTGGCAGTGCTGGGAGGTCACGGATTAAGAAAAGCCAAACAGAATTCGGTGTGATGCTGTCAATAAACCGAGCGCTCTCCCTATAGGCCTAGAAAATGGCCAGCTCATGAATATGCATGGTGCTTGAGGAAAATCCCTCACAGAGTGAAAGGGGACTTCTCTGGAACGAGGCAGAAAAAGACAGATGGAGAAATACAGCATGCTTTGCACAACCATATATTACAGAGGAAGGAGTCTCTACTTCTCGCACCACATCATAACAAACCCAAGAGGCTGGAGACCATTAGTACTACCATTTGGATGTGGGCGATAACTTTCATGAGATGTTGCGGTGTGCTTTTGAAGGGTAAAGAAAAGTTAACCAGTAGTCAAGAACTAAATATATGGACCCATCATAGGAAAGAGCCCAGCCCGTTCACCATAAGCACAGACAATTGCCCTCAACCTCGAGCTCCTCATGAATAAATGCAAAAGTTTCTATGTTGCACTATACTATGATTTTGAGTGGCTCAATGGTATTCCGGCTCAGGTAGACATCACTCGAGCAAATTTCCCGACATCAGTTCTAGCACAGTGTCACATCTTGTTACTCTCACATGACACTAGAAAGCTGTTGGGATATGGCAGAAATATAACACATCTTTCAGCAGACCAGAGCTTTTTTTCCGAGGGTGTTTTGCTTTCGCCTACCAAAGAAAGTGGATGAAGAAACACAAGCAAGGTAAATCTATTTGATAGAATTGGTAATTGTGTGGTGTGCCCAGCAGTGCTGCTAAGAGCCGAAATGGATGGGCACCGTCAGCTCCTCTCTGTCATGCTGTCAGTTGTCCAAAGCCCCGGGGACCGAGGCCTCCTACTGACTCATTTCCATAGCCGCGCTCATGCAGGTAGGGCTGGAAGGGGGAGGTAGGATGGGTGAGTTAACCAGACACACCGGAGAACGGCCAGTGCTCCCAGGTGGAATTAAGCAAGCCAGGCAGGTCCGCCCAAGGTAAGTGAAAAACCTGTTCGGAATCTGCATGAACAAGGCCGGCTATGGATTTGTAAATCATCCCTGCCCTTGTTGATCAACCGCAGAGAGTAAATGTCACACGGCAGCTTGTTCTTTCATTCTCCTTGCCTCCAGAAATGAAACAAAAGTGTTGTGCAAAAAGCATGCTCGCATATCTACACGCCAGCAGATGAACATACAAACTGCGTTTGGAAAAACTGAAACATAACTGAAGTGGACTGCACTTAGCTGTTGATAAGGAAAGAAAGGAAGATTGAAGTATCGATGCTTGAGGCAACCCTTTGAGAATGTGTTTTTCACAGTACACAATTTCTGTACCTCCTGATGTGAATCTTATGGAAATATGTCCAGATCCCATTTGACCCCAAAACCAAAAGTACAATTTTGCATCAAGATAAATTGAAGGAAATTAAGTCCCTTTTCAGGATCATTAAGATAGTTTGTCTTGTGACATTCATTTTATGACAACGAAGCACCAAACTTTCTATTATTGCAATGAGCCTGATTTTTATTTTTTTCTGAATTGTCAACTATTAGGAAAATATTCTGGATAGATTTTATATTATACTATTTTGTACTACTTAAATTATTTAAACACTTCATAAATAGTAATAATAATAGTTTTTATTAAAAATAGCATGCACTATTTAAATGAAGTACTTCTGAAATATTTAAATTTATATAATGTTTAAGGAAAATTAGCATAATTGTAACAATAATTGGGCTAGAATTGGGATTCAGGATTGTAAAATTGCACTGGAAAAATATTTAAAATATTTTTATAAAACATTTTAATATATATATATATATATATATATATATATATATACACACACACACACACACACACACACAGCACGGGTATATTTGTAGCAATAGCCAACAAAACATGGGTCAAAAAGATATTATGTAAAGATCATGTTCCATGAAGATATTTTGTAAATTTCCTACCGTAAATATATCAAAACGTAATTTTTGATTAGTAATATGCATTGCTAAGAACTTCATTTAGACAACTTTAAAGGTGATTTTCTCAGTATTTAGATTTTTTTTGCACCCTCAGATTCCAGATTTTCAAATACTTGTATAAAATGAAAACATTTTTTTTATTATTAATTTAATTATAACCCAGAAATGTTGGTTCATGAGACTCACCCATCCATACTTGCATTCAAATAACAAAAGATTATCGTATGTTGGCTATACACAAACACACACACACACACACACACAACACAGCTTTTACTGAAGCAGTCATTATCTCTGCTGGATAAGACAGGTGTGATTAAGAACACTGCTCTAACAACAGATTGCAGGTAATTCATAACTGTGGTGGTCTTACCTAAAAGCAGGATGCATCAGCAGACAGCAGGGCGGCATAAAGGGGAAAAAGAAAAGAGAAATACAGATTAGAGGTCATGGATGTCATTACAGGACACATGAAGACTTTCACAGCCAGAGTGATTTTCACAGTCATATATGAAACTCGCCGTATGTCAGAAATATTCAGTGTTCAGAGATTCCTTATTTATTCCAAAGTTTACCTAGCTGACTTAGATAAAGCATTCTCATAATGCTCTGAAAACAAAAGCATGATACACACACATAGTAAAAACAAATAACAGCGAGATGAAAAGTCGCCCATGCGCACATCTGCGTGACCTCCGCTAAAAATGAACGGCCACACCACGACAGCTAAAAGAAATAACTCTGTCCGAGTGTAATGAACTTAGTGTGAACTCCCTACTTAGGCCAGACCTTCTGTCCCTCCACCCACCCCCTCTGAACACACACATGCTGCGGTCCAAAGTCACACACACGCTGGGTCTCTCGTCTAAAAGGAGGGGCGAGAGAGTTCCCTTCTATGTTCACAGCTGTCTGCCTGAATGTTCCTCCCTAGTCGAACCGCAGGAATGAAAAGCCTTTTCATTCCATTGAACACCAAGCCCTATAAAGTAGCTCCTTGATACGTTGCCGTCAACGATAAAGCTGAGATGGTCAATAACATATATCTTTTTATTCTACATCTATATAGTATATAGTGATGTTAGCCTTAGCAAATATATTACTACTGATCATACTTACAGTTGGAGATTTCAATGAACCCTTAAACCTAGTTTTTTTATGTGCAACTTGTCAGGCTCAATTTGTGCTACAGACTTGAATGATACATCAAATTGTGCGGCTTGCTGAGGACTTTTCTAAGCTGTCACACTTACTGCAAGGCAGATAAAGCAGGCTGAAGCAAAATCCCACAGAGCGATATTTAATGTTGTGCAGTAGTACAGCTATAAAAAAGTGAAGCTATTACTGTAGTTTAATTACATTTTTCAAAAGCTAGGTAGTAGTATTGTTAGCTAAAAACATGTATTAGTTCAAATTGCTGCTGACTAGGGCTGTGCAAAAAATCGACTGACAAACTACACAAAATCGCGTTCAAAATCGCCAATGAATCGCCTGCGATTTTGAATGCGATTTTGTGTAGCTTGTCAGTGAACTACGGCTCTGTGTAGTAAATGCCGCTCCATCTGAAAGCACATGCTGGAGATTTACTACTAATCACAGGAGCGGCTTCACTGACGAGATGCGCATGAAAATCGCATTCGATTTTTTTACACAGCCCTACTGCTGACTATTTGTAATATTTTGTTTATTAATAAGTGAAGTAGCATAAAGCTACTTTTCCCATGTTGTTTCTCTGAAAGGCAGCTCAGCTTATATTTTGGAATTTAGCATAGCATAGCTAGCTACACTTTTTGAACACACTGAAGGTATTGGATGGACTACTAAATTACACTCAACCCAATGAACCTTACTCCCATCCGGGTCACGGCACCAATTTAACTGGTCCTATTTGCACAACTTCCAGCGAGAGTTGAACCAGCGTCGAATGACATGGAAGGAGTGTGCTAACAAGTATGCTAAAGACTGCAGCCACTAGTATCAGTCGCTAGTGCGCCTCTTGAGGCCTGGGCAGTTGAGTTTACTTACACAGTTTTTAACAGCTGGCTTCCGTTACATTTACCCCCTAAACCTCATTCTCATCTGGGTCACGGCACCAATTTAGCTGGTCTTACATGCTCCAAGCGAGCAAGGGGGATGGACAAACTAACAAATGACGATAAAAACTGCAGCAATTCATCCAACATATAAAAATCATATCCTGTGTTTTTCACACAAAAATATATCTTATTGATTTCTCCACTATTTTAGCCTTCACATGGCTTCTAACTTTTCAACTAAGGTAAACATTTTTGGTTGGACATGCTTGATCGTTCACTCGCTAAAACATGACAAATTTTGACAGAAAAACAGTGTTAAAACTTTCAACATTTAACTTTCAAACCTGCATCTCCACAGGAGCACCACGGGCTGAAGTGTTGCAAGCATGTACGCTAGCACCACAGTACTGCAACCAGTTTACCAAAACTACCCCACATTACCCTTACGAATATTAACCATGGTTTTATTATAGTAAAAACGTAGTAACCATGTTTTTGGCGGACTGATTACCATTTGTAAATATAGCCAGTTTTACTGCAAATACCATGGATAAACTATGGTTAGTGTAGCAAAACATGGTTAATTTGTGGTTACCATGGTTTAACTTCAATAAACACGATTTCTGGTTTTAATTGTAGTAAAACAATAGTTAATTTTCGTAAGGATACTTTTCATAAAGATGTGTCCAAGATGCTAAAGCTGTTTGCTAATGCTAATCCTTCGAGAAAATCATTCTGAAGCACCTACAAGTTCTTTAAAAACCTGATTTCTAGGTTGTCCATGTTGGTTATCAACTATTAACATTAGCTGGTTGAATCGCCATTTTGTTCCAAAAACCCAGCTTAAGCTGGATTTTCCAGCAGGCACTGTGTTGTCACCGCACTCTATTAGAAAACTGTTACAAAATGACAGTATTTATAGTGCAGTGACAAATTTGGCTGTGGAGTTGATTTGATATTATTGGAGATGTGTGGGATATTGGAAAGGTAATCTGAGGGGACATCAGTGAGAGATTGCTTTCCTTGAGTGTGCTGAGAGTCGGTGTGTGATTGACGCGCGGCAGGTGGTGGGGGCGTCTTCTTATCAGGTGGCCTCAGGGGCAGGGTCAGAGGCGCGGTGCTAGTTCGCCCAACCGTGTACTGCAGATGGATTGGGGGGATCTTCAGGGAGCCCCATGCCTCAAAGTCTCATCGAACGAGGAGCTCCTCCATCTGTTGTTTGCCTACTAAGGCATGTTGTCAACTCAAAGAGCAACATTCAGGCTCCTGTCTGTTTGACGTAAAGCCTCTAACTATAGCTCCATCATTCTACAGGCTGGCAGGCTGAATTGTGTTTAATATTGAGTTTTTTTAAGGCTGCCATCTCTTAAAATACAAAAATCAAAATACAGAATTTCAAACATTAAAACAGTAATAGCCAATAAGCTTACGTTATGTCACACAACTTCTAATAGGTGGCAGGTGGTATTAAGTAAGGGAGAGCATCTGATTGGACAAAACGTGATTGGCCTTTTCAAGTCAATTATTTCATTAAATTTAGGCAGAAAACAATTTATCAAAAGAACTACATGTCCCGTCATTCTCTATGGCAACATGAGAATAATAAATTGCATTCATAGCATTGAATGCACACTTTGCTCTATTTTGTCACATAAGTGCTAAAATGCTTTCTGATTTTGTCAGGAAAATGAAAACGAAAGCACACAGAGCATTTTATTTAGACTAAAATCGAATTACAACACAATTACAATTTTCCAATTTGTAAGTAGGAACTTTTCAAGACTACCTGAACGCAGAATTAGTCAGCATGAGTGTAATTTAATTTGATCCGAAAAAAGGCTCTGAGGATTAGAAATACACTCACAATTTTCCCAATCAAATAAAAAAAAGGCATATTTTCAATGTTTCATCAGCTAAATGATAGGCATCCAGGTGTATACTAACATATGATATTGAATGGACTTTACCATAATTCACACTACCATTCAAAATCTTGGAGTCAGTAAGATATTCATTTTTATTCAGCAAGAATGTGCAGTGACAGTAAAGACACTTATAATGAATAATCATTTGTATTTCAAGTAAATGCTATTCTTTTGAACTTTCTATTCATCAGAACATCCTGAAAAAAAGTATCATGGTTTCCACAAAAATATTAAGCAGCAGAACTGTTTTCAACATTGATAAAAATAAGAAATGTTTCTTGAGCAGCAAATCACCATATTAGACTGATTTCTGAAGGACCATGTGACACTGAAGACCGATGCTGAAAACTCAGCTTTGCATCACAGGAATAACAAAAACGTTCATATATATTCAAATAAAAAAGCAGTTATTTTAAACTGCAAAAACATTTGTAATGTTTTCATTGTTTTGCTTCAGTGAGCATAAAATACGTCTTTCAAAAACATTAAAATCTTACCAACTCCAAAACTGTGAATTAAATGTTCTACATGCTTCTGGTGTATTCATGCCTTATAAAAACATACAAAGTTGTGTGTGTATATAGTGTTAAAACAAACTTACAAAATGCTTCTGAGATTGGTGGTGATTTTCTCTGGCTTTCTTCTGGCTTTAAAGTGGTAAATCTGAGTTAACTCATAAAAAGATCAAACAGTTCAACTCTCTACATGTGTCTGATATTTGTTCAATGTCCAACTTCAAACAACTTTAACAACCTTTCAGCCAACTAAACGTGAAGCAGGGAACTCATGTCTCCATTTTCATGTCAACGTACACTTTCATAGAATAAACCTAAACTAAAATCACATCTGCTATGAAAAAAACAGCTTTAAAGAAAGTAATTGAAAGAAAGTGTTAGAAGAAATCTTTGTGCATAAGAGATTCTGGTGCTGGTAATCTAACAACACTGCTTGCTTCAAAAAGCTTCTGTGAAGAAAGCTGTTTGACGTATAGACCTGTATCATGCGCTTCAATGTATCCAGCTCAGAGGACTAGTGTATCTCATCTCTTTCATTAATAATAGACTTTGTTCACCCACCATTCAAAGCTTTACACGAGATATGGGACTTTGCTGAAGAGAATCTAAACCGCTATTGACTGTTTTTCAATATATTACACAGCAATGTGGGCTGTGAAAAAGAGCCGTAACTCTAAATCATTTAATAATCTCACTCAAGACCACATGGCCAGACAAATAAGCTAAAATTGCAAGAATGTGTATATTGCAGCGGCACACATTGGATTCACCAGCGGCATTTTCTTTTTCCCTCTTACACTGAGTTTGTTATACTCATTTTCTCAAAGATTTCATTTTACTGTTCTTCAGACTACACAGGCAGTTCAAAGACGTCCCTCTCAATTCCTCAAATGCCCTAAATTATGAGCAGCCTCTTCGATAACCACTAAACCACAAGACAGGCCTTCCCCTTTCATTTCAATCTAATAAGAATTTCAGAGATGTTTCAAAACTGTTCAGTGTTAAAAAAAAGCGAGCAGGTTTGCAAAAGAGTGACCCATAATTTAGCTGCCAGTGAAATGTAAGAGTAGTGCACAACATTTGCTGATGATATCAGCTTCTCTGACTCAATAGAGCAGCTGCAGTAAGTGAGATGCTTGATAACATCATGTTCTTAGCCCGAATTGTGAAACTGCAATAAGTGGAACACCAAGAATGAAATTACTGTGATTGTGAGAACAGATCTCAGTCTTAAATTTTACACAAAGGAGCTGAGATAAAGAGAAAACAATCTACAAAGGCAGATCAGCATACATGTATAAAGCCCAGTGCTACTTTGCCGTCTCAGAAAATTTCAGGATTTCATTCACTTTAGGGCAAAATCTGCAGTCGTTCATCGCTTAGTGCAACTGTTTCTGTGATGGTCAGTAAGATTTTTTTTTTTAATGAATTTGAAAGAAGTCTCTTAAGTTCACAAAGTCTGCATTTATTACAGGATAAAAAAATGCAGTACGAACAATAGCTTGTGTGCATGTGTTGTTTTTAGGTTTGATTTAGTAGCAATATTTAAAAAAAGCGAGCAGGTTTGCAAAAGAGTGACCCATAATTTAGCTGCCAGTGAAATGTAAGAGTAGTGCACAACATTTGCTGATGATATCAGCTTCTCTGACTCAATAGAGCAGCTGCAGTAAGTGAGATGCTTGATAACATCATGTTCTTAGCCCGAATTGTGAAACTGCAATAAGTGGAACACCAAGAATGAAATTACTGTGATTGTGAGAACAGATCTCAGTCTTAAATTTTACACAAAGGAGCTGAGATAAAGAGAAAACAATCTACAAAGGCAGATCAGCATACATGTATAAAGCCCAGTGCTACTTTGCTGTCTCAGAAAATTTCAGGATTTCATTCACTTTAGGGCAAAATCTGCAGTCGTTCATCGCTTAGTGCAACTGTTTCTGTGATGGTCAGTAAGATTTTTTTTTTTAATGAATGAATGAATACTTTTATTCAGCAAGTATGAAAAGTGACAGTAAAGACTTTTATAATGTTACAAAAAAAAAAAGATTTCTATATTCCTTTATATAAATATCACAATATGTGACCCTGGGCCACAAAACTTAAGTCTTAAGTCGCATGGGTATATTTGTAGCAATAGCCAACAATACATTGCATGGTCCAAAATGACATATTTTTCTTTTATGTCATAACATGTTGGTTATGATTTTTTTGCACCCTCAGATTCCAGATTTTCAAATAGTTGTATCTCGGCCAAATGTTGTCCAATCCTAACAAACCATACCTCAATGGAAAGCTTATTTATTCAGCTTCCAGGTGATGTATACATCTCAATTTTAAAAAAATTGACCCTTATGACTGGTTTTGTGGTCCAGGGTCACAATTCTTCATGTGACACTGAAGACTGGAGTAATGATGCTGAAAACTCAACTTTGCCATCACAGGAATACATTTCATTTTAAATGATCTAAAAATACAAAACAATCATTTTACTGAATTACTGTTTTACTGAATTTTTGATCAAATAACTGCAATTTTAGTGAATATAAGAGACTTCCATGAAAAACCTTAAAAAATCATACCAACTCAAACTTCTGAACAGCAGTGCAAAATACATCATAATTTATTTATGATTGTACATTATAACTGATCTAGATTTACCTTTAAGTTTTTCAAATCGTTTTACTATCATTTTTCATTATATTATTATTATTAGAGTACATTTTTGCTTGGATTTTAGAGATCATTTCAATTTCGCATGTAAATGTGGATGTCTGTACACAGACTGGTGAATTGCAATTCCCAGTCAACACCGTCAATCATGATCAAATTCTTCACTAGAATGATTATCATATGTCCGACATAAAAGATGTTGATTTCACATGTCTGCCTCTGCTTCGCCAGTGACACTGTACAATCTGAGTAGCAACAACCGTGAAAAACAGAAAAAAGTCACAGTGTGAGCCTTGCAAGGTACAAACTTTAAATCAAAAGTCTAAAACACATTAAATCATGATTTGTTACTCCCTATCATTTGTGCCCAGTCCCTTGATCACCTCTAATTGGCTGGAAAAAGTACTTCCTGTTGGGCAGAGAGTGAAAGCCAGGGGCTTTCAGCACCGTCAGCAGGTCACAAAGAGAAAAGAACTTGCACAACACGCACAAAAGTTGCTTGTTTCAGCTGAGAATAAAACAAACTCCTACATCCAACAATGGAAAGATAAAAATCAACCGAACAGCAGCACGTTGGGATTTTAATTCACCTTTTGACGTCTATGGAGCCTTGTTTATTCACCTTTCACTTAACTAATACATCACTGCGGAGTGATGTATTGCTACGACAAGAATTTGCAAATCAAACCATAAGTATTTCACAAACATGAAACGTTACAATGGCTTACAGCAGGATCAACAGAAATACAACACTGGGGAGTCGTAAAGTAATCCAGCGGGAGCGTGTGCGTCACAGGAAGGCCGAATCTAGCCCTAATCCTCTGTGAATCACAGATAATGACACGTCTTTAAAGCTGCAGTGTTTGAAGCAATCATAATCGCTATAGAAAACAGCCCATTTTTTTTAGATGAGTAATTAACCCGGCTCCTGCGAGGCACATCAAGCTTCCTATAAAAGTTGTCTGATCTCTTTCAAAGTTGTCCATCACCTGTCAGTCAGCGCACGTACGCCGACAGCCTCGTCAAGCAGGAATTAGCGCACCCTTGTCTGCTTAACTACCTGTGCGAGACGAGAAGGCCAGGACAGGAATTTCTGATTCGCTGCTCAGTTCCTGACAACTTTCTCACAACTCTTTCAAGGGCCTCGGCGGTGAGATTGAATCTTTGCGTGAAGGTCTGCGGTTGGACAATAGCCAGGCATGCCATGCTCGTTTTCTCGGCATGAAGAATGGGGCTGACAAAGCGTGCAAAGAAAACCCCCAAGTGCAGTCAGAGGTGCGAGTGCATGAGAGTGTGTGATCACAGACCAGATATAGCTATAAGAAAAAGTAACGTAAGTGAAACGGTAACTTTAGTTTGTATACTGTGTGACTGACAGCTGCGCGAAACAAATTCGTAATCACATGTAGCCGTCTGCTTTAAACGTAATGAGTAAAAATAAGCCCTTTAAATGTATCTTCGGCAGCGAACAATGGTTCACAGCTACAGTTGTGCTGCTAGTTCTGCCGTCCTGGTGATAATGAGAGAAAGATCAATAGCTTCTGGAGGGGTAAAAGCAGACATACAGACACATACAGAATATTGTTGTTAGCTGGGAGTTTTCTGTTTCAACCCAGAGGTTAAATGAGGTGCAGAGATGAATGCTGGACAATGGAATCGTGTCTGGGCTGCTTCACTTTCACTTAAAATTCAATATTTGGATGATACCAAACACTTTTAGCAAGCAAACTGGGTTGTTTTAAAGCAAAACAGAAACAAAAAGGTCTGCTAGTATTGTCAACCACTGTTTTCAGCTGTGTTTCCTGAGTTTAATAGTAATTCTCGTTTCCTATTACAGCTGGAGTTTTCAAAACATATTTAAATTATAACGTTAACATTCCTATAACATTAGCTTCCTATTTTAATATATTTTAAATGTAATTTATTGTGATGCAAAGCTGAATTTTCAGCATCATTACTCTCAAATTAGTCTTCAGTGTAGGGGTGTGCAATATTAACAAAAAATAATATCTCGATATTTTCTGGGATTTTATCGATAACGATAATTAGACAATATTTTGCTGAGTGTGTTATTGTGCTGGTATCTTAAGGACTGCCGTTGACAGCTGACTTGATATTCTTCATATTCTGTGCAGTGGTCAGTTCACACTGATAGAAATAAATCTTTTCCAATAAGTTTTAACTGATTTTTACATTTTATGGGCATTTTGACCTTTATAAAGCCTTTTTTTTCTAAAAGTGTCCATTATCTTTTGAATACTGGTATTTGAAATTATTTAAATAATAAAAGATACTCTGAATGTGAAATTAAAACGGCCAATTGGTGGCAGCAAGTCACTGTTAATAAGTGATTCAAAGCGAACAAGGAACAAAACAGCGTCATGTTGCTCAGAGACGCAAAACATCGCTGTGGTTGTGTTTGGAATCATTTTTTGTTGTCGAAATAGCGCAAAAACAGGAAATATGGTGTCTAAAGCGTAAGTCTCTTAATTTAACTTCTTGTTTACTGAACTGTTGTAAAAAATCAATATCACATTTGTAATCTTGGGAAGATTACATTTGGAAAAAACGGCACTCTTCGTGTGAAATTGATTAACTAGGCTATTTGAAGTGGTATACATTATATACATTTTCTGCCCCCATGTCTTGAATTTGTGATCATTCTAAATGTATTGTAATAGACTGGATCATCAGCACTCTAAATGTGCGCGCGCACTAGTCTAGACTTCCAGTAATGTATGCGTGCACTCTGTAGGGGTGCTTTGAAAGTTTTTTGCAAAATACTCGATAATGTCAAATCGCACATCGTTAAAACAACAATTACGATATTATCGCAAACTATATATATCGCACGCCCCTACTTCAGTGTCACATGATCCTTCAGAAATCATTCTAATATGCGGATTTGCTGCTCAAGAAACATTTCATCTTCTTCTCATTATTATTTATTAAACCAATAGTACTGTTTAATATGTTTGAGGAAACCATGATATATTTTTCATCATCCCATTGATGAATAAAATGTTCAAAACAACAGTATTTATTTGAAATAGTCTTTTGTGACATGTCAAATGTGTCACTGATTAATAAGAACTATTATTAATAGCATACAACTTCCTGGGCATCAGTTTGCAAACCCCTGGCTAACGCAAATTAAAGAAGTACATTTGAGTATTCATGAAGGTAAATACAACAGCATTTAAAGTTGTCTTCATTTGCCATTCAAATATGTGCCTCACTGAACGCAACATCAGCATCTTAAGTTACAGGGACAATTCTACTGGGATCGCTCAAGGATCGTCTCTTGCTGGGTTTGAATCAATAAGCTTTTAGTTGTCAGTTCAGATCTTTAACCAGATTAGTTTAGCAGATCTCAAAAAGACCCAATGAGACCTCTCTAGTAGCATTTAAAAGGAATTTCTGACCACGAGAATCTTGAGCAATACTCTCTTCAGCAGCACCAACATCTGTTTAGCAGCTTGAGGAGATAGCCATGTCTAAATGGCTCGTTCCTGCGGGACAGCATCTACACAGTAATGGGCACAATGTTCTATGTGAACTGCTGCCGGCTCATTTTGAATAACTGAGACTGCGCCACTCCTCATCTGGCACGTCCCTGATGCATGAGAACCCAGGAGAGATGCCAACTTCATCCTGCCCATGGCGCTCATATCCAAAAACACACCATTCTCTGAGCTACACTTTTCCATGCAGTCACCACTGGGACTGGGATGGTTGTTCCATATCAATGCCAGCCTGAAAGTGAACCCCAAACACTGGTTCATAGCTGGCTGATTATTTCATCAAGGAACAAAGAAAGAAGAAGAAATGCACCAGATACTTTATAAACCCTCAACACAGTTCTTAGAAGGGATGTGCAAAACTGCCTGACTTCAAAATTGATTAATCGGTGGTTTGCATGCATGAACTACAAAATGTTACAGGAAGAAAAAGTCCATTGTTGCATGACCAACTTAAAACCATTGTGAATCCTGTGTGGACAAATCATTCACCCTCACGTGAATCCGGATTGCATGGATTCCTATTGAAATGATTGGATTTCACCCATGAAATCTTACAGAACAACAGTAAATGTGACTGCATCTTAAGCCAGATTTTGCAGGAAAAAAGTCCCTGTCCATTGTCAGTAGTGTAGCAAAGTATGAAGATGTCACTTTCAAACCAAGCAGCTTTCTATTGGTCAAAGTGGGAAATTTTCATGATCGACTTGAATCCACTGAAAAAACTGCACATGGAAATCTTTTTCCAATAGGGGTTGCTAAAGATTTAAAAGGGGTCGCTGAGCTCACTCTAGTTCGAGGGTTATAAATAGTGATGAATCGGTTACAGTTTGATGACAAACCACGATAAAATTCCAGATGGTTAGTATAACCATTTAATATTTTAATTATCAATAAACTGTATATGATTACCATGATTTAAAAAACTCAGAGTAAATGCTCTCCAACATTAAACAAAGTGAGTAACAATGTAGGTTTCATTTTGTATAAAAAAATGGCAGAAAGTAGTGATAGGTTTTACAGAGGGAAATTATATGAATTAAAATATGAATGAATTATATGAATGTATTTATGAAGGGAACTGACTGCCTTGAGGAAAGTTTAAATGACATTTTCTTTTCATCTTAACTCAGCACGCTGCCTGATAAAGCAGTGTTTGTAAGCACAGTGCTGCTTTGTTTACAGCAGTTACCGGGAAACAGCTCTATTTCTGCTGTTCCATAAGTGCCACCTGCTGTCAGTGAGTGTATTTATATTTTTATTCAGCCTGTCTGACGTTTTTGTTCAAACCAATGCAAAAACAGACCGAATTTTTATGCACTGTTGTAAATTTTCAACAAAAGAAACAATAAATAAAAAAGGTAATTAAGCTAATGTGCGCTTTAAAAATCTAAAAAACTTGAATAATAAGGCATCTGAATTATTAACAGAGCAGATAAAACAAACAGATTTGTCCTCACTCACAGTCAAAAAAAGTATACTTTTGAAAGGCTTGCATGCTTAGCTCTGCACAAGGCGAAGGGGAAAGTAGAAAATTTAATATATCTGAGCTTTTAACAATCCTATTCCTGTCTTCAAAGGTGACTTTGGACTTGTAACAATATGTTGCATTGTAAGTGTACCTGAGGAATGTAGGAACATGGCACACGCCGTGAGAAGTCGCAGGTGTTGAGAACAGCCCCGTTCTACCCACCAGCTCTGTCAGGAAGAAAACTACTCTCCCTTTGAAGAAATTGATGAAAAGCAGATGAGAGAGTTAACCTCCAGCCACACTTGCCTGAGTCTTTTGATGTCTATCAAGGCATGTTTATTCACCTTGCATTCATGCTACGAAAATCTCATTTTAAAGAACAGAGGGCAGACCTGCCAGGCATTGCAGAGAACAGATAAAAGCAGATAGGAGGTGTCCAGAAGAAATGGCTTCCTGTGTTATCTTATTCCAGGACAAATTAGCTCTAGTCAGGGGAGGTTGTATGGGCATGGAGACATCATGCTCTCAGACGAGGCGGCGTTGTTCATGTCGCATTGTATCGCCATACATCTTGGGGACAATACGCCATTGCTATTGACATAAACAGCAGGCTTGACGTTATCTATCCCGGCTAAATCTTCTGCATCGGGGGAAACATATCTAAATACTAACGCGCCACTTGAAAGCATCTAATTGAGATTATCAATGGAGTACCTTTCCATTGGGATTGAAATTGAGTCATTTCATGCCTATGAATAAAAAAAGAAATACAAACAGAAATACAAGCAAAGATATCATTTATTTAAGAGGCAGGTGGTAAAAGAAGCCACTGATGTTCATATGTGAAGTCAGTATTTCATCTGCTGCCTGTGCTCATCTCTTTATCTGAAGGAGGAAGGGTGATCATCGAGAGGGAAGTCAAGAATTATTCACAGAGAGGCGCATCAAGAAAATATGGCATGCCAACTGGGGCCAACTAGGCCAAATGTGACTTGCAAACTGACATAATGGCAGGAGTGCAGGACTACACATTTAATAGAATAAATAATAGAGATTACAATTACAGTAAAATAAGCAAGCCTCCAGAGTAAAAAAAAAAGACTAGGGAGCTGTTGGCACTTAAAAATAAACCTTTGTTTGATGAAGGTGGTTTAGCTGCCATTTGATGATCTAGTCCAGATTGTATTTGTGCCATATAAAACATTTTTTGTAAGAATATTTGTTTGAAAGAAGCCAAACATTGTGTTGACTATGGCAGGGGTTTTCAAATTAGCCAAAAAGGAATGCTAAGTGGTCCTTGGAAAATTTTAGAGAAAGAGTGTATATATAAGTAATAAATGATAAAAAAAAATTCCATTTTACCTAGCTAACTAAATAAATAAATAACCTTGCAGGTTTGTTCCCAAATAAAGTTCCCTTTACAACTGGTTCAACATGATCTCATTATACTAAACAATGACCGATAAATAATATTTAGACTAACATTTATTAAAACAAAACTATGTTGTGAATATATATCTTTAATTTCAAGTAACATTTTACAGTTCATTTAGAATAGGACACACCTTAAAAATGATTCGCTAACCAAGTGAGAGAGTCAGTTCGGTTCAGCATCTGAACAATTCGCTGCCTGAATATGTGAATCTTTATGACTAAATGGGTTCATAAAAGTAATCTGTTTGCAAATTTCATTGATCAATGCAGGAAACACTAAATCCACCAAATGAATACGAATGAATACACACAAACTATCCTGGACTGTCACCAATGACGACTAGATTTTAAATCGTTCTCACAAGTTTATTTTAGTTGAATCTAATACATCTCTCCTGGCAAGAGATGTACTGTACAGTGTCGACAGCTACTTTATAACAGGAGTGTTTGTGAGAACTGTGCTGTGCATTAATAGGTCTATTAATCAAAATTGATAATCACCATTACAGTATCAATGGTAACGGACAATTTCGATTTTTCCTCATAATCATGCAGACCTACACAATCGCTCCGTGCCACTGAGATTTCTTCAGTGTACCTCCAATGAAGAGGAAGTGAGAGTGGCCGATCTGACAGCTCGAGAAGCAACTTCTCTAATTTGCAAGTCTTTACTAGTCAGTCATGGGTGTTAATTGCTAAAGACAGGAAGACTCAAGAGTGAAAGGACAGTGTTACTGTGTATTCCAGCAAACAGCACACAATTAAAAAAATAAATAAATAAATAAATAAATATATATATATATATATATATATATA
>NW_015505216.1:3206226-3218730 GCF_001515645.1 Sinocyclocheilus grahami | reverse complement strand
ATTTGAAGGTCCTGGAGTGGCCTAGCCAGTCTCCCGATCTCAACCCCATAGAAAATCTTTGGAGGGAGTTGAAAATCCGTGTTGCCCAGCGACAGCCCCAAAACATTACTGCTCTAGAGGAGATCTGCATGGAGGAATGGGCCAAAATACCAGCAACAGTGTGTGAAAACCTTGTGAAGACTTACAGAAAACGTTTGACCTCTGTCATTGCCAACAAAGGGTATATAACAAAGTATTGAGATGAAATTTTGTAATTGACCAAATACTTATTTTCCACCATAATTTGCAAATAAATTCGTTAAAAATCCTACAATGTGATTTTCTGGATTTTTTTTTCTCATTTTGTCTCTCATAGTTGAGGTATACCTATGATGAAAATTACAGGCCTCTCTCATCTTTTTAAGTGGGAGAACTTGCACAATTGGTGGCTGACTAAATACTTTTTTTCCCCACTGTATATATATCTGCTGCAAAATCATGCAATGTGATGATATTTTTGACATGGTGCTTCTTTAATTTAGCAGCAGCACTCCATGACAATATGTCTAATCGAATGCGTTCAACTGCACACATTAGCTGCTCACTTGGTTAGACACCAAATCATTCATCAATTCTGCCAATGGTGAAAAGGCTCAAACATCATTATGGGTTCAAATAAGCAAACAACAGGAGCTCTTGCACTGTGAAAAATGTCTAACCGAACCCCTCCAACAGCTAATTGCACATTTGAAGCAAAACAAAACGCCTAATGCCCACATTCAGTGTGCATCAATACTTGACCAAATAACTCATTTGACATTAATAAATGTAAATTTCTTCTGACATTTAGAAATGATATCAAATTAATTTCCAATGCGTCTGAATGGGACTTTATATTTGAAAATCACTCACAATTAAAGTGCCAATATGTGTTTTCGGGCTGCCACTCATTCGGCAATGAATCAAATTAAAATGCCAATATGAGTACAAATGAAGTCCTTATAGAAAAAAAAAATCCAAAGCTGATGTAAAATAAAAAACTTTCTGTGAAGAATCTGTCATCCACAGCTACTGTACACCCGTACCGAATACAAATGAAGGTGGAGGTTCTTAAAGAATCTCTGTAGAAAATTCTGATTGTTGGCAAAAGATGGCAGTTATTCCTAAATAAGTGACTACTTGATATTAATCTGATATTGATTATTACAAGAAATGTGTGTAAATGCTAATAATAAAATAAACAACCATAAGTAAATCTGTAAGTTGAAAATTAAAATTATTATCATTTATTCACCATCACCGTCCCATGCTTCTTCTATTGAACATAAAATAATGTATTTGGAACAATTTTGACAACTAAACCGTTACAATGCAAACAAAAAAACTAAACAAAAAACTGGGATATAAACACTGGCTTAACCAATGGCATAAATCTGGGGCGGGACTATCCATCTGTCCAACCAATAGAAAGACATGTGTACAAAAAGCATCTTATTGCCTTGTTTTCTGTGTTTTCAGACTAAATACTTAATTGCAAGCAGCATATATATTGCTAATATTTCATTATACTATAAAAAATGAATAAAAAAATCACCACTGCCACACCAGTTATTATTTTTGCAATTCCATTTGGAGGTACAGAAATACATACACCACCTTTCCTTTAATATTGCTTTTAACAGAATTACATTATATATATTATATTATATATAATCTGAACTACAGCACATGTATGTTATTTCTGAAGAAAAAACGAAGACTGCATCAGGGACAGTGACCAAGGCTTCACCAATAAACAAAGCCCAAAAGAGGTCACTTGTATCTCCATCAGACTGCAAGGCACACACAATTCAGCAGACGAGCGATATTTACAGCATGACAAAGTCCTTGAGCATACACCGAGACGTCAGACCTTGGCAACCCATATGGATGTCAAGCAACTGTTGTTTTTTCCCCCCACTTGTTATTTTTCTTCATCTGTGCTCAGATTGACTGCTTGAAAATGAGAACTGCTGAGGCTCTCAGTGCCGAGTAGCTTGAAATTGACAGTGCAAATTGAACTGAAAACTTTAGGTATTTCCTCACGGGAGAACATACGCTGAAGAGAAACCTCTGATGGTTTGCCTTGCAGTGTTAATTGATGCGTTTCTGCACTTAATGCTGATCATCTGTATTTGTGTCATTCTGTTAGTTTTGTTTTGTTTTTAGGTATAACGTCAACATAAAAATCAGCATGCATCTTTCATAAGAAGTTCTGGGAATCCAACCACAAGGTCATCATATAAAGGTACCAGCATGTTCTTCGTCTCTGTGAATCCTAATGAAATCCTCAGCGGTTGGGTTGCCTAAGAGAGAGAAGCAGTGCTAGTGAATGAATAGGAAAGAGGACTGCTTGGAATTCTGCTCCGAGATTAAGCCAAGCCGGGCCGGGCCGGGCCGGGCCGAGGGGTCACCGAGGCTGAGGGAGATGGGAGGATTCGCCATCCCGCCTTTCAGCTCTGCTGGGTCAGAAATTGAAATCCAACGGTACAGATGGATCTGAAATTGGAAGTAGCTTTACAGATGGAAAAGATGAAAACCTAGTTTGGGGAGTCCTGTAAGCTCTTGACAAGTGAAAGAATCAAATTAACCTCTGTGGCGGTTCTAGTAGAATCGGCTTTACCTGCTCATTGAGACGCCCCCCGCCCCCCATCTCACGTGATGAGCTGAAGTCCTGTGAAGTTGTGTAATGAGAAATTAACCTGAGTTTAATGGGCCTGGATATCTGAGGCACGGCCTGACAGAACAGACGTGTGGACGGCAGTAACTAGATGAACTCTGATATATTCGCCTATCAGATTTCATCTAGTTGAGTCAGGGTGATCTAGTACTTTTTGGACTCTTATAATGGCTTTAAATTAATATAATACAAAACTGTACGTTAGAATAAAAGAGTGTTTTGGTAATGTCAATGCTAGTTATTGCATACGTTTAACATTCATTTATAAAACATGTTAATTCATAATAGATCATTTAATCATTACTTTAACATTAATTTATACAGTGTAATAAATATATTAAATAAAGTTTATATAATTAATTTTAATGAGTAAAAAAACAGTAAACAAACTAAATTAACCTAGGTTCATAAATGCAGTAAAGGTATTTTAAACTGCATAACAATGTTAGTTCATGATACTAATGCATTAATTAATGTTAACACGTTCTTGCCATTACTTCTTTTCACAATCAACCCTGTGCTACTAGATGGTAGGGATGTCAAAAGTTGGTCTGCTTTGCTACCAAGTTAGTCAGGGTGTGAATTACACAGTGACCTTTAGAGGGGTCAGTAATGTTAGAAGAAGAAGAAAAAGAAAACTGTATATATTACCTATTTGCACACATAGCATATTACATTCTAACTAAGACATCAAGAATTAATGAATATCTTTTTCACACATTTCTCTATTTAGAGTATAAACATACTCTTTTCCATTATTAGATCATGTTAGTTCTTAATTATGCTACATAACTTTTTTTAATGAAATAAAACAGGAATGGACTGTTGCTAATGAACGTAATGTTCTTGTGCATCTGATCGAATAGATAAACTGTGCTTTCGGTGTCGTTTGTAATTCTGTGGATATTTCAGCAAAGATATGCTTTGCACATTCAGTTTAACCGCATTCATTTTTAGAGGGTAAACTTACCATTCAACTGAACTGTGCACCTGCATTTTACAGACACTTACGTGACATTTTTGGAATAAATGCATGTCCTTGAAAGACTGGCGATTTCTAGTAAATACTTCTACTTCTCAGGTAACGTCAATGGTATTGGACTCATTTCTATTTAAATTGCCATTTAAAATCAGTCAGAGCTATAGAAATGTATCCTTATATTTACAAGTAAAGTACTTATACAATAAAAAGTAAAGTCATCTGTGAGTGGTGATGCGTTATGTTGCATCACACCGTTTTACAGTCATATGTGACTTATATGAATATAAACAAAAAACAAAAAATGTTTAAAATTATAGAGTAATATGTATTCACCATACCAGGTTTAATATGTTCATAACTGAAAAATCACATACGGTACAAACTCAAAATAAAAAGAAAACATGAAGTTGCTAATTTGTAATTGAATATAAAAACGCAGAATGGCGCGATGGAGTCCATGATAGCTCAAAATAACAGTACTAGACGTATGTAAATGACAGATATTAGCACCTGTGAGTCACAGAGCTTGTGATTTCAGCATTAGGATTATAATAACTCTTGGCAATGGCTTAGCCTAATGCATCCTGCCTCTCATTGATAACTGCAAACCTGTGCCTTGACTGCAGCACCCTAACAGCCTGCTAAGCCACATCATTAGGTTTTCATGGTCTCTTAAATTATCACAGTGTAATTTTCTCTATTTCTATAAACTGTAAAAACCCACAATGGACTCCAGCATCAGTCAGAGAAAATAGCAGTGACGCATTTATAATCATACTCACTGCCGTAGATTCAGTTCACAGTATAGTATGTACAAAATACGCATTTTAAAAGTCGACTGGTCGTGTTATCATCTCAACTGCTAGGCGGGCTTTATGATCCGTTTCTACTCAGATTAGCGAGATGGCAAAAGCTCCTAGAAGTCCTCAACAATACCCATGAAACAAGGCTTAAATTGTGAATGTAAGAAGGAACAAAAGACAAATATGTAACATTCGTAAAACAAAGTCGTTAATGTTCTGGAGTCACATTCTCTCCTCACGGAGTGAATCATCAAGGGAGTGGGAGCACCTGCTGCGGGAACCACATTAAGCTAATTTTAGTTAAAATGTTTAAAAACATGCAGGTTTATCAGGCAGACAAATGTCATTTCTGCAGAGAAGCTCATCACTCATCCCAGCATGCTCTCTGTTTGAGATTACTCTCCGGCTGTCGGCGGCCTCGCTCAGCCATTCTTCCTTAACACAATTAGCACGGCTCAATGCTGTCATGACATATTCTCATGATTTCAGATAATAACAGTTTATGAAAGAGGTCTTGCGACTATAAGTTTGTGTGCTGTGCTGTCTTTGATGTGGTTTGGTTCAGGAATAGTTCACACAAAAATGATGGGAGTTTGACAGGCGATCTGACCAATCATAATGCAGAATCTGCCATTTTGTCCGACAAACAAGCCAGACAGTGTCAGTGGACTTGAACTTGAAAAACGGTGTATTGACGTCTTTCCGTGGTTGAAACAAGGTGCCTTCTGATGTTCATTCATGTTTATTTTGCGCTATAACTAGTAAAGAGGAAGAGACGATCGGTTCACGTGCCGCTTAAACTGGGGCGCTACAGTGATCTGTCATGACACATTAAAGAGCCACAAAACACTATTTATTGTTTGAATTTCTTTGTTTCATACAAAAAGTAACCTGCTCTGTCTTGTCTGTCGGCACGTTGTCAGTTTCCTCTTTGCTTTTCTATGTATTTTTCACTGTGTGGCATGAGAGCGCCATGGCTTGTCGGACATAGCAACAGTAACTAAGGCAAAGGGTCAGTTCTGTCATCATTTACTCACCCTCATGTCATTCCAAGCCTTATGACTTTCTTTCCTCTGTGGAACAGAATATTGTGAAGAATGTTGATTTGATGACCATTGACTTCCATTGTGTGGACAAAAAAAACCACACACATTTCTCAAAACATCTTTTGTATTCCACACAAGAAAGTAAGAAAGAGGTTTGAAATGACATGGGGTGAGTAAATATTGACAGAATTTTCATTTGTGGGTATACTATCCTTTTTAAAGGGAAATGGTAGTTCTAAGTTTTAGCTAGAGGTAGTTGAAGGGTCAAGTGATAGTTCACCCCAAAATGAAAATGTTGTCATTATTTCGTTTCATGTCATTCCTAACCTCCATGATTTTGTTTCTTTTGGAGAAATTTTGTAAATCGGCCATTCTTTTCCATGAAATTACAATAAATGGAGCTTTTCTTACAGTATATATTATACTCATCTTACAGTATATTCCAAGTCTACTGAAGCCATATAGCTTTGTTTGATGAACAACCCGAAATATAAATAATATTTCTGTCACTGCTAATTGCTGTTAACCACTGAGAGCAGATCAGTGAGCTGAACTGTAGAATCAAATCTGTCAAATTAGTAAATGATTAATTCAGATTCGGTTTTGTGATCCACATTAAAAAAAAATTACTCAAATGAATAAGCTGACAGATTAAGATTCTCCTGAATGCAAAATATTCAGTGAATAATGACTTAAATGTTGGTGTTTTTCTCACACAAAGCGATCTATGACTTCAGAAGACTTTGAATATGGAACACAAGAGGTAAAAAACAGTTTTATGATACTTTTATGGTGTTCTGATTTCCACATTATCCTTCAGAAAACCCTCGTTCTGTGCTCCACTGAAGAAATAGTCATACAGGTTTGAAACAGCATGAGGGGGAGTACTATTTTCTTTAACCATAGAATGAAAGTCAAGTTGTTCTTTGCAATTAAACTCACCACGTACAAATACCCTGAGCTTAACTCAACAATAATTACAATTCAAAGTTTCTGAGCTCTGGGTTATACATATTTAATAACTTCTGTTTGCAGATTTTACTCAGTGAAAAGCTCAAATAAAAAAAATCAATCAATGCCTCAGACCTTAATAGCATGCTATTTAAAACAAACCATACTGATTTTGCCTGCTAAAATCAAACTAAATCAAAACCAAACCCTGGAATTAAAACCAATATCTGACCCTTCCTATCGAAGAATGCTCTGAAATGCTGTTGTTTTCGTTGGTTTTTGCCTTCTCAGGTGATGGCGTCTCACAGTAACTGCTAGCCTCAGCAGGTCGCCGCATTCAGAAAGGCAATAAACTCCCACAGTGCAATCCTGAGCCAGGCTTCATTTGATTCCAAATCTGATTTGAACACACTGGCGTATGACTTGTTTGTGGGGCAGAATAAAGACATTCTATCCATCAAAATATCCACGGTGTCTTTCCTGAAACTGGGAAGCCATCCCACGAGACAATTAATCTGATTTGAAATGTATGGCACCATCCCAGACGCTTATGTGAATGCTTATTGATTTACTGTACACCACACATCCATATTCTTTCGGTGGACGCTGAATATGCATGTCATCTAATACCTTTCGATATGTGTGTTTACCAAACTCTATGTGTATGAGTGTGTGTGTTGTGAGAGAGAGAGTGAATGAGTAAAGGAAGAGCAAATGGGTTTGGTGTCAGTGAGAGAGAGACGGGTCGAGTTTTCTTTCAGTGGTCAGAGCTGTGGTCCGCATTAGGGCATTTGCTCAGTGCAGAGCCGCATTTAAAATGACTCAATCATTTGTTTGTTATAACAGAATGCAAATATGAAATGATGCCATATGAAATATTAGACGGCGGGGTATGGCAATAACAAAGGGAAAGAAAGATTTTAACTGAGTGCAATGAAGCCTAATCTGAAGCAGAACCATTTATTTGTTGGCTAATGGGCTATTTGCTATTCTATTGGTCTGATACTGCACTATGATACAGTCATGAGCAAAGGTTTGTGAGCTCTTGAAAATGAACTGGAGCTTTGCATCAGTAGATTCTGATTGTGGCCTGATCATCAAAATCATAACATTAAAACAAAGTTTAAGAATACAGTGAATCAAAAAAATGAGAAGTACACAAAATTTATGTACTATTCAACTATTAATATAAAACGTGTTTAACTCTCGGTACTGTTCAAAAGTTTGGGGTCAGTAAGATTTCTTTGTATTATTATTTTAAATGCATTTTATTTATTTATTTTTTGAAAAATGTTATATATAATTCTTAAAATTATTTGTATTATTCTTATATTATTAGTCAAACTTTTACTAATGATTTAACAATGATTAATAGAACGTTCTTTTGAACTTTTAACCTTTTTGAACTTTCTTGAACTTTTCTTTTGAACATCAAAGAATCCTGAAACAAATCTAAATAGTACCTGGGTTTTTGTTTTCAGTTTCTGTGTAAGTCTTGTGTTTTGTAACTGATTATCAAAATTTAATGTAAAAAAAATATATTAAAATGATTACATTATTTAATAATTATGCACCTGCATTATGTATTTATAAAATATATTCAAAGTTATAGATGATATTTTTAGTGGAATTAAGACATTTATGCATCAAAATATGAATATGATTGCATTGCATATATAGGTCTACTATTATTCGAAGGTTTGAGTCTATTCGTTTTTTCTTATGTTTTGAAAGAAGTCTCTTTTGCTCATATAGGCTGCATTTATTTCATCAAAAATAGAGTAAAATAGTAATATTGTGAAATATATTAAAATAGCGGTTTTCTATTTCAATATACTTTAAGAAGTATTTCCACATTATCCTTCAGAATCGAATATATGCTGATTTGGTCAGCTGCAATTGTGCTGCTTAATGTGTTTGTGGAAATAGTGATACATTTTGTTTTACACATGATTTAAAATGTTTTTGTTTCTCTTTTGTTTCTATTTGATAGTCACCTCAATGTCACACCGTTTACTTTCTTACTGAGTAAGCAATAAATGTGTCTGTCATCACTGACAGGAAGCCTCCTTGTTGCCTCTTCTTGCCTTTAACCCTGACAGACATAACGGTGATATAAAACAAATCATGACAGGTTGCTGCTTTGCTGTTCACAAATATTAACCATGACAGAGCCCTTTACATCCACATTCACACATGAGATAATTAATGGCTGAACCTGATGATGATATTGATGATGATGGCAACAGATTCCCTCGAACTTGTGAAGTGGAGTACATTGGACAGGCAAAGAGCAGCCTGTTAAGAAAAGATATGGACTCCCTGAACCGTTAGAGTTCAGATGCTGTTTGGCTTTAGAAAGCAGAATATCTCCCCTGCAGTGATAACTGGGTCGTCAGCTCTACCTCCAGCAAAGCAAAGCCCCGAGCTACCAGCAGGAGTCCAGACGGCTCCAGCATGCAGAACTTCATGAGATGTCAGCAGGAGTAGACAGCTGGGAGGAAGTTATTAGGCATTACATTCTGCTTATGGGTGGCTCCCGAAAATTTTATAAAACGGTATAAGAGCGATTCCACAGTTTGTGTCCACAAGGGGTGTAATGAACAATATAGATCGAATAATACCCAGTTGTTGTCATTTTTTTATTTTTAGTTCACTATTTTGTTTAAGATAGATGTAAGAAATAATAAAGTTAATTTTATCCCACTAAGCCTTGGCATTATTGTGTAATGAGACTTTATTTTATTTCCGCCCCCAGAAATTGCACTTTCTGCTTGAATTTACACTGTTTTTCCGTCCATGTTACATACGTTAAATTTTACATCAACTCAACTTTGATCAAATTTTACTAGTTTACCATTGCCAGATTTATCCTGCTTTTCACACAGCTGTACCCCAGGTTTTCTCAGGATGTTAACCTGAGGACAATGGCTTTCTCCATGAAGATTGATTTTGCAGGCTATTGTCCTTGCAATTAGGCCTAAACTGTGGAATCGCCCATAAAGCCTCTTTGCCAAATGCAAAAACCCATGAATTATTAGTTAATCAAATACATATCTCACAAAAATCATCTGCCATAGGAATATGTCACACGAGAGGTTGTGAACTAAACCAAGCTGGAACAAGGTGAGCAATTGTAGCTAAAAAAAATTATCTAATTTTTTATTTCTTTCTGAAAATGACTGATCAGATCACAAGAGAAGACTCTTTATTGGCTGTGGTCGTGTGGGTTACTTTAAAGCTGCCAAAATATGGATTTTGCATGGTCTATGTTGAGCCCCGTTCACTTGCAATTGATGGAGACTAGGACTGCTTGATTATGGCAAAAATCATAATCACGAATATTTTGGTCAATATTGTAATCATGATTATTTAACATGATTATGAGTGGGTCATATGACCAAAACTTTTTTTTTTTATTAAAGATAGCAATATATATTAATAAATATACATTTATTAATATAGGGTTAACATCTACATTTTAGCGACCAGCTAAATTTCCCAATTATCAATACAACAGCAGAATACTAGGGTAATTTATAAGAAAAAAAGTCCACAAATTAATGAAAAATAAATCAATAGTCAGTAATACAATAACAAGCAAAGGTAAAATACAACAGAAAAAAAGATACAAATGAAACAAACAGTGCTTTAAGTTTTTTTTTTATGCAAGTCTAAAGTATTCAGCTAACAGCCTACTCCAGAAATTGAATAATCTAATGTAAAATAAAACGGCATAGTCTTCACTGTAAGAATTAAACTTGATTTGTTTCTTATTAAAGCTACGAAAGTTGTTCAGTCAAGAGCAGAGAGTAATTTTCTCTTTGTATTTTGTTGTTTGATTAACATTAAGCACACAGATGGCAGAAGGAATATACCTGCTGTCGCTTTAAGAGCTGCATGGATCCAATATACGGTTACACACTATTTACTATTTACTATTTACAACTACTTACGTTCACTTAAGACATAACTGACGAGGGTTTACGTGAATAATCACCAAGCACTGCATTTTGACACATTTGACCATTTAGGCGCACATCTTAAGCTAAACTTTCACTTTACTGCTCTCTTCCGTGTTCTCTTCCGTGTCTGAGCAAATGCACAGAACAGCGCAAGTTCATTTTCTCCCTTTTAAAAACAAAAAATCCAATAAATATTAATAAATCAAGCACGTCCCATTTTGTGAAAGTCATGTTGCATGATTTTACTGATTTGCACATGAAATTTGGACTTTCATGGAGGAGCAAAACTGAACTGCTTGAAAGGGGCAGAATAGGGTACAATAATCGTTTTATCTCGATTATTGTATTTTTGTAATCGTAGGAAGCCGAAATCGAAACTGTATTTCAATTAGTTGCACAGCTCTAATGGAGACAAATCTTTGCATGTTTTCTTTCAAAACATTTATTTCTCTTCGACTGAAGAAAGGAAGTCATACACATCTTGGATGGCATGGGTTGTAACAATAGGTCCACTGAAGGCGAGTTTGAGAACCCAAGTGCAGCTTTATTCCAAAAGTAATCCAAAATACAAACATAATCCAAACAGAGACTTGACTTGGCATGGCATGAACAGACTTGACTCACCAACAGCAGGTTACAACATCAATACACAACAAGAGACAAAGGCTATATGAGGGCTATATATACAAAACAATCAGGGTCACATGACACAATCCATCCAATGAGGAACAAGACACATGAATTAAACAACCAATCAGAACATGACACAATGAACAAAGGAACCAATAGCAGGAATACAAGAGGGCAAAGGAACCACATGACTAGACAGGAACCATCACTAAACTCCAAAATAAAAGACACGAGAGCAATGAACAAAAACACAAACAAAACCCAAACTCCACATTACAGGGGTTAGTAAATAATCAGGAAATGCTCATTTTTGGATGAACTAGTGATGGGAGAATCGGAGCTTCTCGAAGCATTGAATCAATTGCTTCGAAAAATTATTCGACGTTTCGAAGCACTTGAAACTGCACATGCTGGCGACACCTGCTGGTGAAAACGTTGTAAAAGCATCAAGAACTCAGACCAAACGTACAAATCAAATGGAGATGTTTTTTTAGGAATACCATTTTTTAAAATAAACAATAAACACTTAAACACTATTAAATATTAGTGCTTGTGTTATGTGTTTTATTTAAGTATAATCAAACCCTTAACACACAATGAACTAAATTAATTATTTAATTAATTAATTGATTTATGTAATTTTTTAATTAATTAAGTGTTTTCATTAGAGCTATCTATAAAAACCAGCAGGCAAGAGTAGTGTTTATCAGTCAGGAGAAGGAGGTGGATTTAATTCTATCGTAAGCTCATTTTGTTATTTTTAAGGTATGTGATTTGTAGGTTGAAAGTATTGAATGTCTTTACACATTTTTTAAAGGGGTCATATGATGCTGCTAAAAAGAACATTATTTAGTGTATTTGGTGTAATGAAATGTGTTTATGCGGTTTAAGGTAAAAAAAAACACATTATTTTCCACATACTGTACAAAGTTGATGTATTTCCTCAGCGACCAGCACGGATCAGCTCCAGGTATGACGAAGCGATATCGTCCTCTTTTGAAAGGCCAAACATAGTTTCGCTTTCACAACGAAGCACACAGTGCCTTCATGACATGACGGCGGCGGCAACAATACTACAGTGAGAATAAAAGTTACGCCTTCTATCTTTGCGTGAACATTTGGCGGCGTTTTGCAAATCTTCCCAGATAGTGACGTAGGTATGTGGGGGCGTGTTAGAACTAGCCGTTTTAGGTAGGGCGTTATGCAAATCTTCCCACATAGTGAGGTAGACATGTGGGGCGTGTTAGAACGAGCCGTTTTAGGAGGGTGTGGCTGACTCTTAACTTTTATAAAGAATATCTCTTTGGATTTGAGACTTTAGTCTTTGCAACTTTACAGATCTTCTTTATGCACCAAGAGCTTGTAACACTCCAAAGAGAAAGGACAAATTGAAATCGCATCATATGACCCCTTTAAACTATATAGCCAT
>NW_015505216.1:3178037-3204919 GCF_001515645.1 Sinocyclocheilus grahami | reverse complement strand
ATATTGTGATGCCTGTGGCAACCACATGTGACGACCCCGGGCTGGACACAGCGCGAAGTTGATGTATTCCCTGAGCGACCAGCACGGATCAGCTCCAGGTATGACGAAGCGATATCGTCCTCTTTTGAAAGGCCAAACATAGTTTCGCTTTCACAACGAAGCACACAGTGCCTTCATGACATGACGGCGGCGGCAACAATACTACAGTGAGAATAAAAGTTACGCCTTCTATCTTTGCGTGAACATTTGGCGGCGTTTTGCAAATCTTCCCAGATAGTGACGTAGGTATGTGGGGGCGTGTTAGAACTAGCCGTTTTAGGTAGGTGTGGCTGACTCTTAACTTTTATAAAGAATATCTCTTTGGATTTGAGACTTTAGTCTTTGCAACTTTACAGATCTTCTTTATGCACCAAGAGCTTGTAACACTCCAAAGAGAAAGGACAAATTGAAATCGCATCATATGACCCCTCTAAACTATATAGCCATCTGTGTTAAAGGGAAGTTATCTTTTGTTTAACCCACAACATCTGGCCCTGAATTCTTTATTTTTTATAGTAAAATTTCGTGGGATTTCATCTCACATAATTAACTGGGCAACCAGAAGTGGTTCACGGGCTCACTTCAACACCCCCTAGTGGTAAACCATCGGAGTTTCGAAACGATTCGAAACAGTGTGACGTAACAAAGCTTTGTTTGCTAAAATCACGTGACCTGGCCAGTTTGATACGTGGTCCGAAACACTGATTCGAAACAAAAGATGCACAAATGTTTCGAAGCTTTGTGAAGCAGTGTTTCAAACGCGCCCATCACTAGGATGAACTATTCCTTTAAATCTCAGATGTACTTGCATTTGAATAAAATATTCAAGCATGTCTCATCGCAATCAGTTATTAAGATCGTAAGGACCAGTAATGTTTGGCATCACAGACATTGTGCTGCATCTGGAGGTTTGAATGGGCACAAGCCTGAAGATTTTCTGCAAATGACTAAAAACATCATCTGATTTAAATTTAAATAAAAAAGGCATCTTGCAAAAAGAAACAGCATTTTGAAAAAGCTATTCCAACTGCAAGCATATTGGCTTCTTATACCAAAAGATCTGCGTAACACAGTTCAAGTGCACACACACACATGTATTCCCATATAAAAGCATCAAAGAACATTCAGTGGTGAATGAATTGATTAGTTCAACTGTCTCGTATCATATTGTGTCCCTGCATACTAAAGGTGCAATAAAAGAAAACCTGCACAGCTTGTGATTTGTCAGAGGTACGGTACTGTACGTGGCAGTGAAAAGGGCAGAGCAGATACAGTAGCAGCCAATAAAGACGGTAAGTGGTGTGAAATCCAGATCAAAAGGCCTTCAAAATCCTCCCCGGTGGAAGTGTAGGACAGCCCTGATTAGAGCACTGAGCCTCTCGTGTGGGGATTTTGGGTAAAGATGCAGATTAGCGTGATTATGACACATGAATGCCTCCCTTGATTTTGGATTAATCACTTAGAAATGGAAATTACCTCTGCTATTTAGACCGAAATGATTAACATTTCATAAATCAAGGGTATTTTGTATAAGGGTTGTTATGGAAGAAAACAAGAGAACGTCTTCATCATCAGTTATTGAGATGTTATTGTTGTATACAAAGCACAAACTGCCAATGGCAATAACTCTAACAAACACACCCACGCTTTATAATTCACAATATCTATCATATTTAATGACACCAGCATAATATTTACATAATTTCATTTAATAATTAGAAAATTACATGAGGAAATGCAAAATCTGAGACACCCCATGGACAGCATTTCTTCGGGGACTTTCAAGTTCAGTCTCCATCTGTTAGCCGTAAACAGTGAGAATACCAGAGGCGCATTATTTTACCTGACTACAGTTATATTTTGCATGCTAACATGGATGCCTGTCTGTTTTAATTGTGCTAATTAATGCCAGAACAATGACGTTATTAAAAGCTGTTGGCAGAGCTAAACATTGTACCAACTTTTGTCCTCTTATCAGAGTAATTGCTCTTGCAACTCAATGTAAATTGGCTTTTAATTAAAGATAACCATTTCTTAACGGTCACATGTGGTTGGGTTAAACAATAACCCAACAACAACTCAGAGAAATCAACTGAAGCAACTTTTGCTGTTGAAACCTAGCTCACTCACTAGTTGTGAAACTGGTGGAAACCTAAGGGGTTAAAAAATCACGACACCATTCACAGCCATGCTTATTCTTACACTGCTAGCAAAAACAACAGTAATATATTATAAATATTCAATATATTGCCTAGTTTATCTATATGCTGGTTTAAAATCAGCTTTCATCATGTAATGTCATTCCTGATCTTCCTTCCCATAGTTTCCCGTTTCATCTCTACTGTCTAGATCAGTGTTTCCCAATCGGGGTGCCGCGTGTTCTTATTTTATTACTGACTGCTTACTTGTCATTTTTTATTCAATTCAAAGTTTGAAATCAAGCTATCTCATGCTACTGCACCAAAATTACCCCACTGTAAAATTAAAAAAACACTGAGTGAGCAAAAATTTGTGAGATAGCTAGTTATAATGGTAATTAAATAATGTTTACATATGTATAAAAGCCTACATTAAAATCTGTCCTATAAATTGGTCTCTTCATTAGAAATAAGCCTACTGATTGCCACCATTGATGGACAACATTTTTTAATAATATAAAAAATATCTGTATGACATTATATTCTTAAGTTCTTCCCTATTGTACCGAATATCTATACTTTTCAAATTATCATATCGATGTTAGAAATTCAAATATTGTGACAAAATTAATTTTGTAGGGTGACACAAGTTTGTTAAAATTTCCAAAGGGTGCCGCAACTAAAAAAAGGTTGGGAAACACTGGTCTAGATCAAGGGTTTTCAAACTGAGGTCCTTTTTGAGTTTTTTTTTACTCAACGTCCCCTAATGGAACAAACATCTGAAAGCCCCCCATACTGGATAAGAATAAATATTTGTTCTGTAATTATGACAATGCTGCTTGTTGAGTATTATTTAAAAATGTATTAAACACGATTCATTTAGAAATTTCATAAGATCTGAGAATCTATTTATTTATTCAATAAAAATGGTTATAAAAAATGAAATATTAGAAACATTAAAGGAATTTTTGTATTTTATTTTTTATCATTTTAATTAAGTTTTTTTTCTTTAATACTAAATAATTTTAAGCCATCTTTTGGCCCCTTGGAAGTTGTTGTAGGGTGTCCATGGGGGGGAAAAATAAGATTTTCAGGGCAATTAAATAATATAAAAAATTTGGTACATGTTTTTAAATGTTTTATTAGTTTTTAAATTATTAGCTTTTCATTCTTTCTAGTCTAAATCCTGACAACATTTTTTCTAATATATATATATATATATATATATATATATATATATATATATATATATATATATATATATATATATATATATATTAGCTGATGAGCAAGGAGCGCAATCACGTCTAATGCAAGTCCGTCAATGTGACAATTGTGTAGTGTATGGACATCTATTTAAAGTTGTAGGTGGACAGAAGGCCATCGGGTGTTTTGTGCCTTACAGCCCTTAATTACTTTCGATGTAAACTAATAATCTCAATCAGAGAGGTTTCATTTCCATTACGTTAATGTATTCGCCATCTGGCTGCATGACTCAAACGTGCCTATTGTGTAAAACACACAGGCCAAAGACATGAGGCAGCTGGGCCCTGCCAACATCACAAGTGTGAAAAAAGCCAAAGCTACAAGCTGGTTTAACTGGTGCACTAAGTGTTTTACCTGGTTTAGCTTGTAAGGCAGCTGAACGGTGCCTAAAACCCCTCAAAAGCTAGAAAACCCTGGTCTGGTTCAGTTGTAGAGAGGTTTCGGGCACTAAGACTCTAAAACCAGCTTTTTTGCTTTTGTTTGTTTGAGCACGGATGGAGTCAGCAGATATCAAGACCCAGCTCTTTCTAAACACACTGACATGAGCTAGACTTTAAAATGCATCTGCAACATTTATCACCCTTCAAAAAGCTGCAAGTTCCTCTCATGGATTTTGATATCACACCACCTCATGACATCAGCAGAAGGATGACACACAAATATGTGTCAGAAAAACGATGCTGAAAGATATTATTGCACTTGTGATGTATTGGAGGAAAAGGACAGGCCAGGGATGAGACAGTTACATTTTTCTTGACGAATATCATAACGGTAAATCATCTAGCGTGGGTACGGACAGAGCTTCCCGCCAAAAAGAGAGAGATTGGCTAGGTGACCTTATCTTTGATTAGCCAAAACACTAACGGCAATACAATGCAGATGTCGTTCGCTTTTATGGCTGAAGAATTAAAAACAAAGATCCTGCTCTGAGTTTCAATAATCGTAATGTGAATTTACTAGCTAGCAAAAATATTCTACTAAATAAATGTACAATGAGGCTGTATTTATGAGCCTTTATCTTGCTGTTAACAGCATCTGCGTTCACTGCACTGACATACAAAACAGCAATGGAGAGAGGTGAAGGAAACTTTCTGAAGATCTGAGGAGCAGACATTAGCATTCACAGAGCAAAGGAGGCATAAGCCAAGCATTATGAGACTTTCATGGCCCAGAAAATTTGTGCAGATTTGATACCTCAGATTAAAAAGCCAAAAGCCCCTTCCCGAAGAGCTGAGTCTAAGTGTGGACTGACTGGCATGTTAAATGTCTCAGAGGTGGTGGTGGGTGGCATGACTGGAATCATATATGACAGTATGGCTGATGATACACGGGGCAACTTTTTGAGCAATGTTGCCTGGCAACTTTGACCTATGTTGCCTTTAACGGGCAACTAGACGAGACACAGGGCCCACGGCCGATCTAAAGTGTCCAGATAGACATTTGTTATCAATTCTCAATGTGAAAGTGCCCAAGCAACATTGTTAAAAAAAAGTTGCCCCATGTATCAACAGCCTATGAGTAAATTAATATCAGGGTAAAGGTATATACCACATATGAAGTTACTTTTTGCTGGAAAATCAACCCCCAAATGTTTTATATACTGCATAGCAATAAAGTAATGTCTATGTTTAAATATTTGAGTGTCTATAATACATAAAAACACATGTTGTGCTTAGTGACAGAAGCTTTAAGTTGTGCCATATGCATACATATTTACAGGTTTAAAACATACAGGTTTAAAACATACACGACGTTCAAAAGTTTAGCGTCTGTTTGAAAGAAGACACTTCTGCTCACTGAGGCTGCATTTACTTGCTCAAAAATTCAATAAAATCTGTAATATTGTGAAATATTATTTCAATTTGAAATATCTAGTTTCTGTTTTAATATATTTAATATATTTTAAAAGTAATTTATTAAGCTGAATTTTCAGCATCATTACTCCAGTCTAATATGCTGATTTCCTGCTCAAGAAACATTTCTGATTAATATCAGTGTTGAAAACAGTTGAAAACAGTTATGCTGCTTAAAATTTTTGTGGAAACTGCAATACATTTTGTCAGGATTCATTGGTGAATAGAAAGTTTACAGCATTTATTTGAAATAGAATTCTTTTCTAACACTATAAATGTCTTTACTGTCACTTTTGATCAATGTGATACAATTAAAAGCATTAATTTCTTCTTTTGTCTTCTTAAGCTTACTGACCACAAACCTTTGAAAAGTAGTGTTCATCCATTAAAGAATGGACATCCTGGAACATTTGTGTAAGTAAACAATCATAATGCACCACTAAGACAAAATTTACACCACTATGTAATACAATTTAATGTTTGCACATCTTGTTTATATAATTTTGACTTTTAGCAATGAGAATATTTAGTAGTCAGTATTTAGCACATGCCAGATGTATAATTCTCAACTGTGTACTAAAGATAAAAGTGCATAGGGCTGTCATAGTTCACAGGTTAACTTATGTTACCTTTGCAAGAGCACATGAATTTTAACAAGAGTAAAGCCATTTTACTTTTGCAACGTCATTTATTTAATACAAGGAATACAAACAATGTTGGGTGAAATAGATTTTTTTGTGAGAAAACTGTAACACAACCATTTTAAACAGGGATGTAAATTAGACGCCTCAAAATTGGATTCCAATTGAGGAGTCCTGATCCAATTCCAACATGACTGTATGCCTAAATCTTTGGAGATCCAATGTCCAAAATGTAAATTTGATATTTATTGTGATTTACAACATAAATTAGATTGATCAGGGTTATTCTTTTAATTTACTGACAAGCCTAAAAAACATAATTACTTCAGCCCACACTTTAACTACTTTAATGTGTATGTTTGACACATTCTGTCCAGATGAAAGATCAGCCTCTCTAATAGCTCTTATGCAAACGGCTACTGTACTCATCCCTGGGGAAATCAAAGCTATTGAATCAGTCTCAGACAGCTGAAGTCATCCATGTCTGCAGCAGTGGGACTGAGAGTTAAAGCTTATCCATGGTTCAAACCGCCTCGTGCCAATCAGGATAAATACAGTGCTGAGAAAGAGCAAGACAACTTCACAATAACCTCCCCTTCATTGCAATCCATGTTCCAGAGCAAACATCCAGTTATGATTATTTTTACCGATTAGAATGTCATAGTGTTATAAAACACCACAGCCACGCATAACAATCTTCACATCAAGATAAAAAAATGCATTATATTGACATTGTTAAATTGGACAAAATGCACTTTAACAATACTGAGATAAGTAAAATAAATAAATAAATAAATAATCTGACAAATTTACTCATCCTATGTTGTTCTGAATGCATATGATAATGTGCATTTTTTTTAGCTTTTTTAAAGCCAGGAAATCTAAATTGACATGCAAACACAAAATTTCATCGCAGCAGTAAGCAAACAACAGCGATCCAACGATTGATCCAATTATCAAAGAACAAAATCAAGTCCCACTCTATTTTTTATTTTCTTGTTAAATAAGTAATATCAATTGGTTACAAGTCACAGTATAGGGAAGAAAATAACGTTATTTCTAGTGGTCGACCGATATTGTTTTTTTGACAGCCGATGCCGATATCTTGGAAAGCAGGGTGGCCGATGGCCGATATAAAGCCGATATAATTGTATTTATTTTAATTAATATTTAAGAAATTTGAAATCATTTGAAAATGGATTAAAAAACAAATGTGTAAAATAAACATACTTATACTTTAGATAAATGTATTTTTCACACATAAATAAATATTTAATAAAAAGTCAACATTGTAACCAACAGGGCACTAAGTAATCTGGGAAGTTTGTGTGCATTGGGAATCATATTTTTTCAAATACAGCCAAGGTAACAGTCATTTTACATACAGCACACAGTGAAAATGACATGAATATGACAGTGGGCAAATGGATAAAGTGCAGCATAATTTGAAATCACGAGTTAAAATTTTGTCGATTGCGCATCTCCAGTGAGGCTGAACTCTTCTGTTCGCATTCAATTCGCACAGACCGTCCGTCACACAGAGCACACGAGATCATGCAGGAGACAAATGCACACTTCACAAGATCTCAACTAGATTCAACTACGTTTGTAAGGTTTGTGAAATTAAATGTTCATTAATAGACATTCAAAGATTTGTTCAAATGATTTAAATGCGTATTTGCTGAATGCGGACCGCAAACGAGACAGTGTTATATTGTTTGCTTTTCTATTACTAATAATATAAAAGCAATCGTTATAGTACTTTTTTGTATACATTTTAATACCTTTGTTAGACAGACTTCTATCCGTATTAGACAGAACTAGGGTTGGGCAATTTTGCAAAAAATTTAAATCTCCATTTTTCTAGAATGTTTGACCGATTCTCGATTTTTTAAGATTTTTAACTAGTCAACTTGAAAATGTAACTACAACATGATTCAAGTTACTTTTTCTTTATTAATCCTTTAGTTAAAGAAAATTCTATTCTAAGTGCAGCACACATGAAGTTGTCAACATGATGTAAATGTTACACAAATCACTTGTTAAATATCTTTGCAGAAAAGATGCATAAACTACAAGTACATATTGTACAAACTTGTCTTATACATATTATGTGTTCAGAAAAATGCTTTTAAAAATTTTCAAAAGTCAGGGTAATTCAAATTCAAAATGACTGAAGGTTAACAACAGTAGACTATCATTAACTATAAATGTTCTGTAAAAACAACAGCAGCTTTCAGCCTGTCACCATGATGCAAACATGAAATATCAGACATACAGTAGTAGTTCTTTACAGGTTTTATATTCAATTGCGCTGCTTTTCAATTGTTTTTTCTGTGTAAACATGGATGTGTTTGACTGTTGCGTTTGCGTCTCTTGCAGTGTCTCATGCATGAAACGCCATTCTAAAAACACTGTGCTCAAGTTAAAAGAAGTTCACTTGCATGTTTTACCTATTCCACTGCCCGCGTCGCATCTTTGTCAACACAAAAGCACATTCTATGTGAATGGCGCTTAGCGCTATATTAATGGTCCTTTACAGAGCGTGTCACACGTGAGCGATTAATCACGTGTGCCGACATGCGGTTGGATAATTAGTTTCTCTTTACTGTTATCACCGGCATATTGTCAAAGTGTCTAATTCTAACATTTGGTAATATTTCTATTCAAAATCGTGATTCCTCGATTTCTAAAAAATTAAATCGTGGCAAAACAATAAATTCGAATTAATCGATAAAATCTGGAAAATCGCCCAGCCCTAGACAGAACTGTTAACGACGACAGCGAACAAGAGGGATAATGTGAGCACTGTGTGCCCAGATGCTGCCATTCTCAGCGCCGTCAAAATAAAAGTCCCACCTCGAACTTATCGGCCGATGCCGATATTTGAAAAATCGCAAATATCGGACGATATATCGGTCTTAAACGATATATTCGTCGACCATTAGTTATTTCCATTTTATACTGAGTCAATATTCACAAAATGGTGATTGCTTGTTGAACATGTACATTTATGTACATAAACGTACTTCTAAATTTCTCCTTTTGAGTTGCACTGAAAAAACAAAAACAGAAACAGGCTTGAAACAATATGAGGGTGAGTAAATAACTGAATTTTCATTTGTGGATGAACTATCGCTTCAAAAGTAAATGTAAATCTTCAGGCAAACAATTGAAGAAGACCTTCCAGCAACAGCTGCACACTAGAGCAGAATGCCGCTTTCCTGCCGACGATTATTAACAGCAGAAAAGAAATTGTGTAAGCTTGTTTTAATCTACTCGTATCTATGCCATTACAAACAAAGGAATTGCAGCCTTGAAATATTCATCCAATCTAGTGATCTGCACAGACTCTGATATTATCCCCACGGCAGCATGTTGTAGTTGTTGTTCCAGCATTCTTTAAGCACTCTCGATTAGACTTTCCCTTCAGCTCAAACCATTCTAAACTGCCATCAAATGCTCCAATCTACCCCACTGTCAGTACATAACAGTGGGCATCAATGGCGTCCTAAAATGATATGCAAAATGTCACGGTGAAATTAATAATGACATTCATGTTTCTGCAAATGCTGCTATTACACCGCTGGAAACCACGAGATGCAGAAAACCTCCTCGCCGCTTACAGTTAACGACAGTTTCCGACTGACATTATTCCAGCCTTCTCAAAAGTACTCTTCAAGACTGAACTGCAGACACGTTCTGACATTTCAGATTTGTAGACATTTGAGCTGTCAAAAAAAACGTTGAGTTCTGGCGCACTACTTAAAAGTCATTACCTGCTAAACTTGGGGTCCTACGGCAAATACCAAGGTCACGGATTTCAATCGCCTTCTACAAGGATTCGCCTGTCAGTCTGAAATGAGAAGTTCGCTCAACGGCAACAAGTCGACGTACACAAAAAAAAGATAACTGAACATAGATCCAATCAAAGCAAAGTCGTTTGAACTCCTGAAAGGTCTACAATAAGAGCAATGGATTATTGTATTTCCAAAAGCGAATCATTTTTCTATTTAAATAATGATAAGTACATCAGTGACCTTTAGAAGTCATTAAAAATGGAATTTACCACCTCATTTAATCTATCATTAGGCGAATGGAGTTTTCAAATAAATGGCTCACGCAATACGACATCGATACAGACATCAGTCTTTGTCTTCCATTCGTGGCGTTGAAAATATCACGAGGGCAAAGCAGAGTAGGGGTCAATGAGAATCACTCCCAACAGTTTAATAATAACGGTTCAATACGGCATTAGCCGTTATGGACTCTTTTATGACAGCTGTGGTGCCGCTGAATGCACGTCATTGTTGTTCAGGCCGCTCTTTTTTGTCTTTGTCCACTCTTGCCTCCTAGCAACCCGTGTAATGCTACACCGTGTCGGTTTGTTGCGAGGTGCACACCCCACCTTTAGACGCTGGCGCTTGAATGGTGACCCAGTCTCTGTTTGAATACCAATGTTAGCGCACATAAAAGAGCTATTCAACAAGTATCAGCACATCCCCCCATCATTTAAAAAGCTTTGATCTGTGCCACATCACCACGTGGCTAATCTTCAATGTCACTGCTGTGTCACCACATCATACAGCAGCCTAAAGAGTGTGTAGCTGCCTGAGACTGGTTAAAAATTCAAAGAGTGGCAGGAAATTAGACACCATTGTCTGACAGGTGTGTCTGTGGTAGGGGCACGGACATGTATGTGCATGTTTATGCACGTTTAGCACTTCCCATGGCACTGGTTTTCCCTGACCAAGGTCAATTTGTGTTTCACTGGCATCTAATTAACACAACAAGAAAATTAAATCAATAAGGAAAGCTCAATCATATACTGCTCAGAATGGCCACTGTAGTAGCAGCTTATGTTTAAATACGATCTGCTCTTACAGTAAATAGAGTAAAACTGTACCCACATCTTGGTTGTGGAATTATTCTTCCTATTCATTTTCTCATTAAAGAGTTAACATTAAAGAGATCTATGCCACAAATTAAACCAACCAACTCACAAGCACAACTACGGCTGCACGATACTGGGAAAAAAACAACATTGCTCTTTTGTTTTTATATATTGCAAAAAGAGGAAAAAAATGTTTTTTGAATACTTAAAAAAAATAAAAAAAAATGTATTAGATGACTTAGGTTTATTTGGGGTGATTCTACCTAGATGAAAAATATAATTTAGTTGTATTTTTTTAACTTTAAAAAGATACTTTTTAGCAGTAAAAAGGAGTTTTATAGTAAAAAAGACCGTTTTGAGTGCAAACCATCCTTTTAGGGCTGAACAATTTGGGAAAAACGTGACAAATTTAAGTGTTCACACTTGGGAACTCTCTTTATAAGAACTAATTAAAACATTTTTCAGTAACAGTAATGTCAACAGATTTAAAAAATAATTAAATAAATAAATAATTTAAAAAGGCATTTTAATTGAGTTTTCATAGGCACATTCACAAGGTAATTATTATTTAAAACACTTAAACAAAAACAGAAATATATTGTAATAATATGTACTGCAAAAAAATAGTATTTCATAAACAATACAATTTATTTATAGAACAACTGTAAGGTTGTTAAACAGTTTCACTTGGAAACTTGCTATACATATTTATTTAATTATATCACAGTTTTTGATAATCGCACTAAGCCAGTTTTATATATATATACTATGCTGGCCAAATCACAACATTACAAACTTAGATTTAAATTGAAAAAGTTGGACAAAAAGACAAATATGCAAAAGTGTGCAGTCAAAAAAAGTGTTTGGTCAATTAACTTAATTGCAACTTACAATTAGTTTAGGTCTGTTTCAACAAGACTAAAAGAGGTTAATTTGAACAAATGTTTTGAACCAACTTAAAAGATTTATTAGATAATAGTAAGTTATTAAGTATTTCAATGGCTTTCATGATGCATGTGACCTCAGGTAAACCAAACAGCGCAATCCCATCCAAATCAGTACATGAAATCACAGATGTTCTATGTTAATAACTGTGACATAAAGGCTGTTTAGAAACCTAATCCCATCCGAATAGTGCTTTTGGTGAATCTGCGTTTGGAGGGAAGGTCAGCACCTGCTGCTTTAAGGTTGAAGGTTTGGAGAGAGGTCAGGTTGATGGAGGGGGGCTTCGCTGGAGAGCGCCTGAGGTAAACTCGAGCACACAAACGAGGAGCCCTTCAGCAGACGGACTCAATTTTATCAGTCATGACCACACCATGTGTTGCGAGTTATTCTGCGAGGACCACCAGAACACATCATTTCCTTCTCTGAAGCCTCAATCAAAGCATGGGTGATTCTACCTAGATGAAAAATATAATTTAGTTGTATTTTTTTAACTTTAAAAAGATACTTTTTAGCAGTAAAAAGGAGTTTTATAGTAAAAAAGACCGTTTTGAGTGCAAACCATCCTTTTAGGGCTGAACAATTTGGGAAAAACGTGACAAATTTAAGTGTTCACACTTGGGAACTCTCTTTATAAGAACTAATTAAAACATTTTTCAGTAACAGTAATGTCAACAGATTTAAAAAATAATTAAATAAATAAATAATTTAAAAAGGCATTTTAATTGAGTTTTCATAGGCACATTCACAAGGTAATTATTATTTAAAACACTTAAACAAAAACAGAAATATATTGTAATAATATGTACTGCAAAAAAATAGTATTTCATAAACAATACAATTTATTTATAGAACAACTGTAAGGTTGTTAAACAGTTTCACTTGGAAACTTGCTATACATATTTATTTAATTATATCACAGTTTTTGATAATCGCACTAAGCCAGTTTTATATATATATACTATGCTGGCCAAATCACAACATTACAAACTTAGATTTAAATTGAAAAAGTTGGACAAAAAGACAAATATGCAAAAGTGTGCAGTCAAAAAAAGTGTTTGGTCAATTAACTTAATTGCAACTTACAATTAGTTTAGGTCTGTTTCAACAAGACTAAAAGAGGTTAATTTGAACAAATGTTTTGAACCAACTTAAAAGATTTATTAGATAATAGTAAGTTATTAAGTATTTCAATGGCTTTCATGATGCATGTGACCTCAGGTAAACCAAACAGCGCAATCCCATCCAAATCAGTACATGAAATCACAGATGTTCTATGTTAATAACTGTGACATAAAGGCTGTTTAGAAACCTAATCCCATCCGAATAGTGCTTTTGGTGAATCTGCGTTTGGAGGGAAGGTCAGCACCTGCTGCTTTAAGGTTGAAGGTTTGGAGAGAGGTCAGGTTGATGGAGGGGGGCTTCGCTGGAGAGCGCCTGAGGTAAACTCGAGCACACAAACGAGGAGCCCTTCAGCAGACGGACTCAATTTTATCAGTCATGACCACACCATGTGTTGCGAGTTATTCTGCGAGGACCACCAGAACACATCATTTCCTTCTCTGAAGCCTCAATCAAAGCAGTCGGTCTCTCAGGTGCCCTGTTTCTGATGTGATATGCAGTCAAGCACTGCGCACCAAAGCTGCATGAAATGTTGTTGATGTAGCACTGACAGAGACTGATAGTTTCTTTTGAGGTGCAGTCATTAGAATTTAATAAGAACAGCTCAGGTGAAGCAGGGCTTTTCATGGTGTGTACCGCCGTTCGAATCTCGGGTTCGAATCTCAGGGATATGCCTGGCTCAGGTCAGACTTCTAAAGAAACACGGATGCATTTCAGGTTGAGTGAGCCAATCGTGAGTGACCTGCCTTGACAGCGCCTAAGCGGTTCCCACAGCGATGGGATGCATTTGGGTACAGTATCAAAAAGCTTGGATACAACTAGTTATTTCATATTATTTCGGTGACACTTTATTTTAAAGGTGCAATTCTCGCTATTAACAAACTATTAACTATGACTTTTACCTCATTAAACTCCTAATTTGCTGCTTATTAATAGTTAGTAAGGAAAGGAAGTTGTTACATTTAGGTATTGGATAGGATTAGGGATGCAGAATATGTGCTTTATAACTACTAATAAACAGCCAATATGTTAATAACAGGCATTCTAAAAAGCAACTAGTTAATAGTGAGAATTAGTCCCTATACTAAAGTGTTACCATTATTTCATATTTCTATATGTTACTCATTTTAGAGTAAAGATCAAAACAATGCAAATGGAAGAAAAACTGGCATAGGATTTTCTTTGAAACAGAAAATTGAATTAAATTACATTTTAAAAGTAGAAAAACTTAAATATTTTTATTTTATTTACAACTTAAATATTATATATTTTTATTTACATCTTAAATAAAAGTGTATGGAGATTACATATTGACCCAAAAATGTTTATGTTGGCAAATTGAATTTCTCTAAATTTCATATTAAATATTCAATCACATTTACATCAAAAGATTTTTAGAAACATATTGAGTAAAGTGTTTGAACTTTATACTAGTACACTAAAAATTATTTTTGCTGCTTACTTATGAGCTAATGAAACAATTCCTAAGCATTTTGTCACAATTTTATGTAGTGGTGCTCCGATTGATCAGCTACCGATCACTATCGGCCGATAATCACGTTGGGATGTTTGATCGGCGGTCTCTAAAAAGGCAAATCTCAAAAAACTCGAGAGGTGAGAGGTTTGGCACGACATGCAGCGGCACGTCTCAGTCTCTGTCCGGTGCCGGTGAAATAATTATAATGCTGAAGGTGAGGTACTCAGCGTAAGTGAATCACTGCGTGCTCTCTTTCAAAATACGCAAATGGCTTCAAATCACCACACATCGCGTCTGTCTATAAACGAGCTGCACGCTGCACAGTTGACTCAGGAATTGTCACTTGCACAATCGAGGCAGTGTCACATCGTCACTAAAGTTTATAAATTGCATTACTTTTTCATTCTTGCCAGTGTTTAACCATTCAGTGCTCGCGCGCTCTCCTGGACACTGTGCGCTCATGCACACTCGCAGCACACACATAATGCCAGGTTCACATTACTCCGTTTGCAGTGCGTATGTGGTGCGTATTTTTTCCGCGCTCATGTTAACAGATTAATAAAGCGTGCACAATGCACACGGTTGCTGTCCAGGGAAAGAGCACTTTTAGATAAACAATAATAGGCAATAATAGATGGCAGGTAGGAAAACAAAGTTCTTTATGCACCGCAGGATTGCTTGTAATAAAGATTTAAATGCAAAAGAAAAGGCAGTAGAGCTGACTGTTTCTGTCAATGGTAAGTTTGTGATAATGTAAGAAAAGTAGTTTAAATGTTTTGACGCTTGCTTGAGCAACTTAATATATAAATCTAGAAGTAAATGCAAAAGTAAAAAGCATTGAATAATGTGTTGCTTATATTTATTGTGTTTAAACATGTCTGTGAAAGATTGTATTATTGTACTGTGTAAAAAAAAGAATTGCAATTCTGAAAAAGCATTTTCAGTGACAATGCTTGGATTTGAAATCAAAATAATGGATAAATGTTGTGTTTGTGGTAAACAGTGTGAAAGCACAGTCCGTGCTGCTTCCCCTCTCACAAGAGTCCCCTAAGAGGGGAATTCCCCCATTTTCAAAAATGAAATTCAGGCCCTGAATAAATGTATAAAAATCCTGATTGGAGTATCACAATAAATAGTTATAAATGATAAAAAGAAGGCTTTAAAAAGACCGGTATCGGTGATCGGTATCGGCAGATACTGCTTTCTGTGATCGGCGATCGATGATCGGCCTCAAAAATCCTGATCGGAGCACCCCTAATTTTATGTCACACAGTCAACTTTGAATTTGTAAAATAGAAGTTTACTTAATCTTTTTAAACTGTGATTATGTACATAAATATTTTTCATTGGCCATAACAGGATATATGTAAATCAAGATCTACCCAGACATTATTGGTAATTGATTCAAGCTTTATTTTTATACATCTGTCCATGAAGCCTATTTAATTCAGTACTCTACTAAATTAAAATATGGTTACTTCTTTATTTTTTACTGTATGCCAGAAAACCTTAGCCAATGTTTGGTAAAAAGCCAAGAGGTCTGATACATTACACTACATTTACATTACACAATGGTATGATTCATTATATGCTGGTGCATGTGACCAGTGTTCACATCCAAATTTGAAACAGTAAACTGAATTTCTATTTTAAAAATCACGTCTATGTGCTTTGTGGGCAGCACTTCGACATAAAGTGCTTAAAGGCATAAAAATGGCAAAAATATTACGAATATATTTTGAGGTACACAGTAACTTGCAGTAGTTACAAAAAAAGAAATGGGACAATGAGGCTAGAATGTAATAAATATGTGAGCTTTGTGCTGTGCTACATACAAAGAGATTTTCTAATGATAACCAGGATTGTTTACAACAACTGTGAAATGGCAAGGACTTGTTCTCCTCCTAATTAAACTGTAGTCTGTCAGACTGTTGTATGCAATAAGGATTATACTAGCCTGACCTTAAAACCATTCATGCATGACATAAAGAAAACTGATGGGTAAAAATGTAACTTTAACATCTAAAATTGAGCAATAGAGTACAACCTTTTGCTCCGTAACAGGACGAGGAGATTGAAAATATGCACTTTATTACAGTTTAAAGTACGGGCTTTCAGAAATAAGACATTAAGTGCTGCCATTAGTAATCACTGCCTTCGGTGGAATATTGAATAAAGAAAGAAAATTATGGAAAAATAGACTTATACTCCCTAAACAGACTGAGCTAAGGCTTCAGGATCATGCCATACGAGCAGATTTTGCATATCTCTGTCGCATATGGAAGATTAATTCTCAACCGGTCTCTAAAAGAAGATGCCGCTAACTTGTAAATTGATGTCTTTAGAGTATACCAAACCAACATTGCCAATACATTTCCACAGGGCCTGTTTAATAAACCGGTATAATCTATAGAGTGCATGCAGTTAAATGGCATAATTCAATTAGCTTGAGGTTATTTCCTTCCTGTGAAGCTGTAAATTAGTCACCTTTCCCTGAGGTTACGAGCGAAAGGGAGGCAGGAACATGGGGCTGAGATGTTTTCATGTATGTGCAAATCACTTACATGTAAGTGATTGCCCTGCTCGCGGAGGCATATGTGAAACGCCACAGCCCTGATTGAAATAGAGTCAAGTGATGACTCGAGATAGTCAGGACACGTTAATGAGAATTAAGATCCAAGTGAGAGAGAACAAGTGAGGGAGGCTTATCTTAATCCTGATGCTCTCTAAAGCGGGTCACGGAGGTCCGCGAGTGGAGAAGAATTAAAAACAGATGCCCTGCTGCACTGAGGTCTGCCGGTCCTCGCAATGTGCAGAGCGCATTCAAAAGAAAACCAGCAACAAATAACTGCACTGCATGAGAATGATGGTAGAAACTAGGGCTGCCCTCGACTAAAGATTTTTCTAGTCGACTAGTAGTTGTTCATTTTAAGCATTAGTCGACTATTAGTCGCACTTTTATTAATAAACCATATAAATCATAATAATGAGCCTTTAATTGCCTACAGAGCCTAATAAGTGCTCAAGCACACGCAAAAAAAGGCTTGCCACAGCGCACCGGCAAATATAATAATTATGAATGTGTTAGGCAAAAACAGCAAGTACACTGCATTAACGTTTTAATAATTTATTGTTACACTAGTGCTTTCTGTTTTCGGTTTAAGAGATGAAGTCGGCGACACTGACTTGTCATCTCCGCAGTATGCGCCTGTATGCATGTTTCATACGGATTACATAATCAGAGAATATTTGTTTTCTATTTGAATTGGTTCATTTAAAAGCTTCACTCTCTATAGATATATTTTTCATGTATGTAATAAGGCAAGAATACACAGAGTTTCGAAGTGATGCGCTCAAGTTCACAGACCGAGACGGCAGAAATCGAATCCTGTTTGCTTTAATTATTTTACAAAAGCGCAACGTTATTCTGAGTGCACACGAATAAATGTAGAGTCTTTACAGATACAAAAGATGCGTTACTCTTATCTGTATGACCAAAAATGACTAAGTAATTTAAGAGCAAATGATCGCACCGGCGCCTCCATCTGTCATGCAGTAGCCCAAGCGCGCTACTGTTCAGCTTCCACACTCCGCACAAACACATGAACTGCGCACTTTTTTCTAGGCTAATATTAGATTGAGCTGCCATGTAAAGTTGCTACTACATACATATTTCAGATGATAAGCCATATTTGAGGTCGATGAATGTTAGGTGAGCATATGGATGTCCTGCCCGATGTACTATATTACCACATAGACCAGCCGTTAACGATTTGTCCATCACAGACACTTCGTGTGGAATTTTTCTTCTGCGACTAATGAAATTTTGGTCGACCAAGCCTCTTCTCGTCGACTAACGGTTAGTCAACTATTAGGGGGCAGCTCTAGTGGAAACACACAACTGACTTGTGTCCTATCAGTGTCAGGCCTGTGCTGGTCCTTTGCAACTCCTAACAGAAGACAATGGAGAAGACATTAGTTAAGTTTCAAAACTTAGGGTACATTTATTTGATAAAAAATACAGTAAAATATTGTGAAATATTATCATCTTTTAAATTAACTACTTTGTTTCTAAATATATTTTAAAATATATTATATATTACTGCTGTCTGACCCTTCATGATCCTTCAGAAATCCTTCTAATATGCTGATTTGCTGCTCAAGAAACATTTCTTCTTATTATCAATGTTAAACAATGTTGTGCTGCTTTATGTTTTTGTAGAAGGGGTGCTGTGTGTACATTAATGAGGGAAAAAAATGAACTTAAATGATTTTAGCAAATGGCTGCAATATAACAAAGAGTGAAAAATTTAAGGGGGTCTGAATACTTTCCGTACCCACTGTATGCTTTGATGAACAGAACGTATAAAAGAACAGCATTTATTTGGAATAGAAATTTTTTTAACTTCATAAATATCTTTACTGTCACTTTTGATCAATTTAATGCATCCTTGCTGAATAAAAGTAATACTGTCTTTAAAAAAAATCGAATTGATCCCAAATGGTAGTGTATAGTTGAAGACGTTTAAAAAAAACATTGGGTCTAATGTTGCTACTTTCATTAAATGGAATTTAATCAATTTAATCATTTAAATCAATACAATTATTATTAGGGCTGTGTATCACCAGCAAAGTCACGATACGATACGTATCACAATACGGGACTGCACTGAATTTCACCTCAGAAGAATTTTGTAAAACAGCTGTTTATTAAACACTGCATACTATAGGGCTGTTGCTAACTATTGGCAGAGCAGGCAGTTGACCTCTGCATTGTGAAGGGCCTCCATAACGGTACCACAGTACAATATAGGTAATGGCATATGTTTCATGTTTACATTGGGCACTCCCCACCAGGTACAATATTCTGATTGTGTGCATCTTGTGTTTAAGCCCATAAATAATAATGTACTCATTCTAATAAATGTATATTGTAATGTACTAATTCTAATATATTTAAATAATCTTAAAATTGCTGGTAGGTTATCATTGCACAAATCAACACACTCTCCACGTTTAAAAAATAAAAATTAGAAGAGTTCTAAACTAATGCGCTGTCTTCACTGTACCTCACACACGTTTAGTCACTCACGCTCCGCGCGCGCACAGACATTCTTTTTAGCGCTGCCCCGCAATTTTATCAATAAAATAGCTTAATCGCTGAAGAGCTACATTATCTTTCTCAACAAGAAGCTGGTAACATCATCGTTTCTAAAGCCACAGCTTCACTGTTAATAGAGAAACACAGCAAAACGGTGGTAATTTATACATACACAGTCTCTCTCTCTCTCTCTCTCTCTCTCTCTCTCTCTCTCTCTCTCTCTCATAAATGAACACTTGATAAATTACACTTTTCTGAGAATAGAATAGTGGAGATCGCTAAACTGCAAGCTAACCGGTGTTTTCAGAAAGCAAGCGTGTTTATCCACAGTGGAGAGAGAGCGCGTGCATTTGCGTGCATATTTGTTTTTGGCTGAACTATCCCTTTAAATCTTGTCTAGGTAGGTAGCTAGGTTTAAGAACAGAGCAATTACCTACAGCTGGTCTACAAAATAAACTTTCCCAGGAAAAAGGAGGATCGCGCACTTAAGACATAGAGCCTGAGAACGTCTGCTTCACAGATGCTTTCTTTCATTTATTACCACTGACCTTCTGACACCCCAGACCGGAATTCATAGATACTTGCAAGTTTTCAGAACATTAGAGGATTTTGAGAGTCACTGATATCACAAAAGAAATGGAAAATGAATTGTGTCGGCTATGCTCTTTGCCATCCAGACACATAAAAATTTGGGAGTCATGGAGAGAAGCTTCTAATCAATGTATTAAACAGCTGGATGGAGCTTTTTTCGTTGCAATAGTAAAGTCTCTATTGTCTTCATTGTCTGGTCTGAATTGTGTGAAACACTCTTCTGTAAGATTTATGTTATTTCCAGCTACTTTTTTTTCATATTATTGTTTATGCCCTTTTAAATGGAAAGCTAGGAGAAAAGCATTGATCTTTCACAAGGACTCTGTAAATAGAAAGCCACATCTTCATGGATTGATTGGTTCACTGTCAGGCATCTGTTGATTCATGCACTATATGCCAGAACGCCTGTGAGAAAGGAACTGGCTTAGAGGGGGCGGAAAAGCGGTGCACATTTTCCAGGAAAAACACCTTCAATGAGGAAAAATGGCTAGGAAAAGAGAGGTCTGAAGAGCTTATATACTGAGGTGCCTGTGACAAGCAGAACGTTGACAAAGGAACGATATGACGTTTTTACTGCCATCTGGGTTTGTGCTGATTGGCACAAGGTGCTGGTGAGACTCTCCGGCATAATAAGGCAGAAACTCTAGGCCATATTTTTAACTGACAGCTGAGAAATATTTACATACTCTAGATGTGCAGGCTAACAGAAAAGTAGCCCAAGAAGTTCTGACTAATACTAAAATTACTTTTTAACCCCATAAACGCCAATATATGAAACCTAATGGGGCAGAACAGTTAACTAGTGTTTTAAATGTAAATTTTTACATTTTTAATTGGCAGTTGTTTTTACAGTGTAGGGGTGGGCGATATGACCAAAATCTCAATTTGAGCAATTTTATTTCACAGTAACGATATCCATCACAATATAGTTGTTATATTTGCTTTATTAAATAAGGTCTTTATGATATTAAAAATGTTGATACCATTGAAATGTCATAATTCATGTCTAGGCATGGGCCGATTACCGGTTTCAAGGTATACCACGATTTGAAAATGTCAAAACCACTAATATTTTCCGCTATACCGTTCCTGCGGTATGCACTGTTTTTCATGTCTCCTCAAAGACTGAAAGTGTAGGAATCCCTCAGGTTGAATGCAGTGTAGAGAGTAACATGACCCTCCTCCTCCTGTTGGTGCGAGCGAGCGGTCAGTCACGTGTGTGTAGGAAGGCCGAACTTAAAGGGGTCATATGATGCGATTTAAATTTTTCCTTTCTCTTTGGAGTGTTACAAGCTCTTGGTGCATAAAGAAGATCTGTAAAGTTGCAAAGACTAAAGTCTCAAATCCAAAGAGATATTCTTTATAAAAAGTTAAGAGTCAACCACGCCTACCTAAAACGGCTCGTTCTAACACACCCCCACATATCTACGTCACGTTGTGGGAAGATTTGCATAACACCGCCCAAATGTTCACGCAAAGAAAGAATGCGTAACTTTGTTTCGTTGTGAAAGCGAAACTACTTTGTTTGGCCTTCCAAAAGAGGACACGACTAGAAATCAGTGGTTAAGTTGTATTTACAACACTGTTCCAGAACACTTCAACCCAAATATTCAGATGTGTGCAGCACATTTTATGGAGGACTGTTTCCTGATCCTGATAGAGTAGACTACAATGCCGGCTGTTCTGACTCACAGCCTGTAAGTACGTTTTCATTTTAAGGATTTGCCACTGATGATTCAAACGGGAGTTTTGGGCAGTGTAGAGTAGCGCTTGTTGTTTGTCATATCTCCGATCACAAATACAAACATGTTTTATGTTTACGCGGCGCAGCGCGATGCAACGCAACGCGAAAAAAAGACAATATAAGTCATTATAATCCGTAATTATGTCCCCACTGGATGCAACAATTCTCATTCTCATTCAGAGCTTCTGCTGTTTGCGTCGTTCAGGCATGTAGTATAATTTCACAAAGCTAGTCAGAACAGAACATTCTGTTTTTGCTTCAAATTGGGTTATTATTAAATCAAATGATGTATATGAAATTATATAACTAAATTATATGAAATTATATAAATTATATGTATATGAATTATATAACTAAAATTAAATAACTGTACAGATTTAGGTTAAATAAAGATGTCAGTCTTTATTTTTCTTCTTTTTAGGAAACAAATCAAAGAAAAAAATAAACAAATTATACTTTTCCCAATATTCTGTATGTTGCTCAAAAACAAAATATATTGTGTTCAGCGGAAAAAAGTTATTTTTATTTTACCCAGTCATTTAAAAAACGTGATATTTTTGCTTAAGGTTATCATACCATCAAAATCTCATACCGGCCCATGCTTATTCATGTCACCAGTGTAAATATCACAAAAAACTAATACTAGCCTAAATTTAAAAATAAAAAACTCAAGCTCACTCACTGACAAGTCAAGTAAGTGATTAAATAAGAATAAGAAATTAATTGCAAGCAACAGGAAAAGAAAACTACAGTAGAACACATAAGTAAGAACTGCTACATTGTGTGAAGTAATCAAATGTATAAAAATACAGCATATTCTTCAGTCTAAATTAAACATATATTTCTTCTTATTAAAGTTATAAAAGTGATTTAGTCAAGAGCAGTGAGAGATTTTCGCTCTTTTGTTGTTTGATTAACATGAACGACAGGCAGCAGGAATATTAGACTTGCAAAGACGGGCATTTTGACACATGCTTTAACCGTTTAAGTCCTATAAAAGCAGCAAAAATAACTTCGATACTCCCGCACTCTATGAGCACCATCCTCTTGTGCACGCTCTGTGGAAGCACTCAGAAACAGCTGACAGCACATGCATGAATTGAAATTTCTTTCGCTGCAGATTTCGTTTCAACGGCTTAAATCACTTGTTTTTAAACTGCAATGCTCAAAAACACATGCAAACTATAAGTTGTCGCGACCACGTAGCACAGCAATGTCACATTGTGCATGTACTTGCGACAGAGATGATAGCCTCTAGGAATATCTACCAGTCGGCAAATTTCTACCAGTTAATCGCCCACCTCATTACAGTAGCTTGACAATTCACTCTATTTGCTAAATGCATGTTATTGTGAACAATTCATCCGTGTATGTTTCTTTTCTCTTTTTTTGACCTCGTAATGTAAATAAAATTCCATTATTATTCTCAAATTATTTAGCCAGCTTAAACCCCATCCCTTTATTACAATTGGCTGTAAACCTAAATTCTGCTCTGCCTCTATCCATTCAATTTAATAGACAGAAACAAACAGAACCACACACATATACCGCATACACACACCATGAACAAGACAACATGACTTTAACGAGACAACACAAAGTCTATGAGTCACTCTCTATAAAGAGTTATACACCATCCCTCTAACAAAGAAGAGATGTTCAATTGCTACATTGCTTAAAAAATACCAGGCATTCAAAACTTTGTTGATGAGTCAGAAAGAATCAGTCATAAAGGACAAGCGGACAGGCTATTTTGTTGCTACAAGAAAGAAACACTGCAATTCAGCGACTATCTTCTTCCACTGTCCCATCAATAAGAAATGATGTACACTCCATTGTCTCTTATTGATTAAACGTGGCTGCCAGATCTGTAATATTGGAACTGAAGTAGCACAGACAGCCAAAGCCACTGTGTGCTGTTCATTACAGGCCCAAAATGTACAATTAGCCAGCAGACTGAAATAAATAATCTTCTTCATTCAGGATAACCATGTAAAACACATGCTGTAAATGGATGACTTGTGTGCATGGTGACATGGGATCTTAGAGCTCAACTAAAAGGCCGTAACTGGAGATATCTGAGGCCATCAACTGCAAACTCTTCCATGTAAATGCCTGCACTCTCAAAACACTTGGCTTTGAATGCTAATAAACTTGTAATGATGGAGATAACTACAAAATATCTGCTACATTTGCATTCTTCCACTGTTCTCACTCTTCTATCATTCATTAAAGTGTCAAAAAGTCCAAAATGTAAAAAAATTTAATAAATCCAACATAATAAATGCAAGCATGGTAGCATGCAAACTCAATCATTGCAGTGTCAAAAAGCCCAGTATTAAAAAGCGAAATGCTTAAACTGAGACCTCCAACACTGAGATTATTTGAAAATATGAAATATATGAAAGCACAAACAAAAGCAGCAGGGAAACCAAAAAGGTCTAAGCACTAAATGTTTTCATACAGACAATTCAACCTCTTTTCCACAGCCTCAGACTTTGTGAGGTTTCCAAAAAAGCTTTTATCAGCCGAAGTGCATTAAGATAAGGATGCTCTCACAATAATAAGTTGTCAATCTTAAGTGGTGACCATAGGTCACACCTCAGAGTCATCAACAAGAAGGAGACCCTTCTCTCCGATGCGAAACATGCATCGATCAGAAATGCATGACTGAGTGCCAATGAGCGAGTGACTTAACAGAGCAATTATGAGGGCAGTATTGTCTTCACAGCGCCGACGTGAGCGATGGTACTTTAGATGGTTCTTAACGTGTCTGAACCTGTAGCCTCACTAGACCATTATCTGCTTGTCCTGACTCTTATTTCCTGATTTAACCTAATTCATTTATCTAATTATAAAATCATTTGGCTGGTATCCAGAGGGTCTTTGCTTTTCAAACTGGCCTGATGCAGATTGGTATCATTAGAGATAATATACACCACAAGCAACACGAGTAATGAACCGTGTGATTGAACTCGCTCCTCGCTGCTAAATATGAACAACACACTGGAGCCTTTGATTTTGAAGGTCTGATGTCATAAACGCCCATCTGACATCATAGCATGATACGGTGCTCAAGAGAGATGGGTTTGTGACATTCTCTAGTTGTGGCATTAAAGTACAATTTTGTGACGTTGTAGTATGTCCCAGTATTACCGCACTTACTTGAATGTTGCCAGTGTAGTACACACATTTTGAATGCTAATGGTTATGTGAATGTGAACTGAGTGGTGTAGGGTTTAAGTTGCACCGGATGTTGTTTTTAAATGTTTTTGCGCTGAATACTGTCTCCCTCTCTGTGTTCCGTCTGTTTAATGCGTGTACCCGCCGCACCGGCACTCTTTCAGTAAAGATTTCAACATAACGCAGACTGTCAGGTCGGGCCTATATGCAAAAATGGAAAGGCTTGCGTGAATTTGTGACATTTACAGATAAAGATATGACCATTAACTGAAAGTTTTTTTGCACTGAGGATGCACACACGTATCTGTCAAAGCGCCTGACAGGGCAAGCCATTACGCTAATGCATCAGCTTGAAGCTTAAAATAAAGATTTCTCATGTTTTGGGTAGCTTGGATCACGTACTTTTCCTGCAGCAGCTCATTCCGTTTCCTCCTCTATTTTTAGATGCATTTTGTCCATAGAAATGCGTAATTCAGTGCTGTAATTTGATGCGACCGGCTGAAGTTGGGCGTGCACTGTGGGCAGACCTGACTAATCGTTAATGAAAATCGTTGTCGATGATTTTCATTATCGATAATAATCGATTTTATCGATTATTTGTTACAGCCCTAATACACCAAGAGGTTTGCCAGTTAATGATAGTTTTTCAGTTGTTTTTGTGAATTCTGAGTAAATACTGTGCAAAAATATGAAAAAGAATCTCTGTCAGTATCAATATTTGTGTTGCCATTGGTAGTTGAAAAATCAAACCTACAAAAAATCAGACATTAACATAAATCACAAAATCAGACATAAACAAAACAATTAGTGATAATTAATCAGGTGATTTTAGTAATAAAATTTTCTAACATGAACTTGTTTAAATCTTGTTTAAAAGTGTCAATTTCAGATTTTTTGTGCATTTAATCTTAAATTGTATATTGCAAATATAAACCTATTCATATTGACATTGGCCATTGAAAAATCTTTATCAGAATCAGAATAGCTTTATTACCAAGTATGTTTACACACAAGGAATTGAACTTGACGACAGGAGCTTCCAGTGCAGAAGAAAGTGCAGACATAGTGCAGACCAAACGGGACCATAGTGCAGGTCTACACGGGACCAAAAATTCGGGAACCCGAAGAAACCCGTAAATGTGCTACACTGAACCGTGCAGAACCGAGAAATGTCAAAAATTGACTACCCGGAACCGACGCGGACCGTCAATTATTTAAAAGATGGACCCGAACCCGGCCGGGAAGACACAGACCCGACTGGACCCGATCGGCACATATTCCACAGCAAATTGCTATTAACAAGTCGATAAACAAGTTGCGAAAATTAAACTTTTGGTCTTACCTAATGTAAGAAGCCTTCTCCCTTGTTTGTTCCCTTGGAAATTTCCATCCGTGTTATTCCTCTCTTGCAAATTGAAATGCGTAATCCACTCATTATTCCAGTTTCAAAAGTCCACTTGCTTTTTTGGTATCTCGAGTCAACTTGCATAATAATTTAGACTGTTTGCCCATTTGGATTATAATTACGATTGCTCGTCCAGTGCCATGGCTGCTGACTTTAGCTTTACTTATTTGCTATCATCTCTGTGCTCTCTGAGCCGAGTCTGAGCAAATATTTTAGATATAACAACAAGACGGTTCATTCATAATATTATTTAAAAAATAATCAATAATAACTCGCATCACTCATGAAGGTATCCATTAGCACCGTGTGTGTGCATTAACTCCGCCCACCCTGCTTCTGATGTCGTCGCTCGTGTTTTTTTGTTTTTTTTCCCACCTTATTTCAAATTACCGACTCACACTTTTCTCATCCTAATTTTACAAGTTGAAAGTTACAAAACAACACACGCACAGCGCTGACTGACTCTGATAACGGCCGGGTGTTCTC
>NW_015505216.1:3112709-3177707 GCF_001515645.1 Sinocyclocheilus grahami | reverse complement strand
TGCTCTCTGAGCCGAGTCTGAGCAAAAATTTTAGATATAACAACAAGACGGTTCATTCATAATATTATTTAAAAAATAATCAATAATAACTCGCATCACTCATGAAGGTATCCATTATCACCATGTGTGTGCATTAACTCCGCCCACCCTGCTTCTGATGTCGTCGCTCGTGTTTTTTTGTTTTTTTTCCCACCTTATTTCAAATTACTGACTCACACTTTTCTCATCCTAATTTTACAAGTTGAAAGTTACAAAACAACACACGCACAGCACTGACTGACTCTGATAACGGCCGGGTGTTCTCCGAGTCCGATCGACTCGGGTATTACACACAATGTTAAACAGACCCGGGACCCGACCCGGACCCGGCTGGCCATTTAAAATATAGCCCCGAACCCGTACGAATCCCAGGTCGGGTCCCGGGTCCTCAGGTCTGGGGTCCTCCGTGTAGAACTCTAGTGCAGACGCACATAGGAATAACACAGTAGGGAGTCAGTTATCAGTTAGTTAATCAGTTGACAACTAAAAAAATACAACTAATCAAAATACAAATACTTAAAAATTTTGATGAGTATCTTAAAAAATGTACCACACAAGCTTTGTACAAAATGTGCTTAAGTCTTGGGTGGAATCAGCTTCCAAATAAAATAATTGACTATTTTAATAGACTATCACAGCTGTTCAGCATCTGCAGTCAGTCCACTGGGCGTCTTCACTCATAAATCAAAGACATGTCAGAACATAATTTGCTGTTGCACTCGAAACTATTATAAAGTGCCTCACAATCACTCATTTTAATTGGTGGCATCAACCACAAATGATATTTATTGAATTGCAGATTTGGAGAGGGCATGCAATTGGAAACAAAGAAAAAAGACATCTGTAAGGTCAGAGGCACCACAGAGATTGCATGTAATTTTTTGTGGTGGGTAATCGGAGTTATGCATAAGCGCATTCTAATAAGTTTCGCTCCCAGTATCTGCACATTATAATGAGGGATCAACAAAACAAGCCCAGTGTTGCCACCTTTGGTGCCAATGAATGGATGTGTAGCAGACACGAGTAATGAGGGGCCAGAACACTGTGCAAGTGAACAGTGAGCACAAAGCCATGTCTGGAAAAGCAAACAGCTGCAGCAGCCTCCTCATCAGGATGCTCAATGCTCTAGAGAACCTTTGCCTGACATCTGATTGAGTATAGATGGATGGAAGAACGGATGGATGAATGAATGGACGGATATGCCAAGGAGAGAATGAACAGGGGAAACGCTGTGAACTCTCCCTACTGTCTGACAATACAAAGTCTGTATAGAATATCTGACTGGTGCACTCATTAAAAAAGTTTTGTACATAAAGAAATAAATAATACACTGTACAAAGTTATATGATCAATAAGTCATGGCTTCATGTTTTTCCATTACTTTAATTCATCAAAATAATTTAAACAATTTCAACTTTATTTGTTACGTTATACAAGATTCAACTACATTTTTAAAGTCAGCTTCATATCATTTAAGTTCAAATGACTTGTACAGCCGATTTGATTTGAAAAATTTAAGGCAGCAACTAAACTTAGGTTTTTTAATGAAAGTAGGTGGCCTTTTTTACAGTGTAGTTTTAAATTAGAACACTGGAAGTGTTCACTATTTTTTGTCAGAGTAATAAAACACAACATTTTATAATTTATGATGATAATTACTGCGGAAATGCATCAGTATGTGAAAAAGGTCCAGAAATGGGCAAATAAACTACCTCCGCACCACTAGGTGTTACTAGGTGCAACAAATAAAAACTTTATAGTTTTGAAAATGTGTTTTTATTTCTATAAATTGGTTAAGAAAACATCTATGGCACAGCAGGCACATTGTATATCTCGTTCATTATCTTCATCTACAAGTATTTAAAATCCACTTCCATACCAACAAAGAACAAGCAACTGCTATTGTTTGCACAGATTTCTATTCCACTACGAGAAGTGAAAACTGTCTGAGTTGACAGCTCATATTTGACTCCTCCCTGACTGCAACCACCTACTGTGGAGTACATTCAAGACGGGGTGTTTGGCATCTCAAACAAACCTATTGTTACAGAAGAGTTTGTTGCTACACACGACTGCACAAGGCCATAAACACAATGTGAGAAGACTTCCATGAAGACTCCCTACTGTTGCTGCTGACCAGCAAAAACCTTTCCCGATACAACAGCATTATGTTCACAACATGTAGAGATGATAACAGCACAAACAATGAATGATTTTCACCGCCTTGCTTTTCTACTCCTGCCTGCAGGCATTTTCAGTGAGATGCTCGCAATCTACAGTGCCTCCTCCCATACAATATGTCTGTATCCGTGTCCTCAGCCTATTCCCTTTTCATTTCTCCTAAAGCCATGATATCAGTTGCCGTGCTGTGAATTCATTGCTCAGCAAGTTTGGATTCATTCCACTTGAATGATAAATAGAAAATTGAAAAATGTAGGTAAAATAATCTAGTCGCCTTCAGGTAAGTCTTTAGTCATGGTATATATCTATTCACCAAGAGCATATGTGACTCAGAGCGTACAAAAGGATTTGCACACCATACAGTACATGTCTATAAAGAACAGAAGAATCGTTTGCTAATGCTGTGGTATCATGCTATGGTATACACATGTTCACAATCCAGGCTCAACAGAAAACATGTCTGTTGTGACATTTCGGCAAAATTATATTACGTTGCTGTAGGGCTGGACCAGAATATTTGATTATTTGAATATTCGTTCGGTGGGTTGGCATTCGATTTTCAATTTTGAGATTCGAATATTAATTTATTTATTTTTTTATCTCGAACACCTGGCATCTCCTGCGAAACGGTTCTCATTTGCGCTTGAATATGAATCGCTCATGAGTGAACGCCGTGAACGTCATGATTCAGTTCATCTGGAAGAGAAGACAAAAATGCAGAAGACCTCAGCTGTGTGAGAGCACTTTAAATTGAGTGAGGACAAGACAAAGGCAGTACGCCAAATATGTGATTTGAAACTGGCCTACCACAACAGCACATCAAGTTTGAAAAATCACCTGAGTTCTGTAAGTAGTACGCCAATAGTTGAATAGTAAAAGAACGAGCTGTTGCTGAATTTTACACATGATAAAAATGTGCACTTAATTTGCTTGGAAAATACTTGCGAATACGGCAGTCATAAAAAAACGTACAGTAGCCCAGCCTAATAATAATTTGTTAGGTACATCCCCAGTTACCTTGTTCTATTTAGCCTATTACAGTTTGTTTTATTCTATATAAGGGAGTTCATTTAATTTTATTTAAACTGTTCGTTAATTAAAATGTGTGATTCTGTTATTGAAAGTATGCTACCGTGTTCTTTATTTATTACAGTTCTTTGAACTTCGTTCATTTATTTTTCGTTCTTTTTTTATTTAAATAGCCTACCCTTTACGGTGTCAGTAATTACTGTGCTGCTAATTTCTGATTTGTGAGTGATTTGTTTGTTAGAAAAATGTTAGGCTACCTTATTAAAAGTATTGCTCTTAACAGATCTGTGTGTTTTGTATCACTAGTGCAGTGTCCGTTCTTGGAGCATATAAGCCCTGCCCGCGTGTTGATATTCGTTGTTGATTACTACCAAAGCTTCGAAGCTCAAAAAATGGTATTCGGACCAGCCCTACGTTGCTGCTTGCATGTCTGTGGTGCTAAAAGCGTGATCAGTTTTATCCAAACCAGATGAACAATAATCTGGCAACATTTTATATGTTGGTTGTTGTGTGCATTATGGCAGTAATGAAATATCTGTTGAGTGGCGATAAAAGGTTAATACTCTATCATGTTTGCAAATAACATATCACCTACACTAGTTGATTATGTTAACAAAAGTAACGAAGATAAAAACAGAAGATAAAAATCTGCTGAAGCAACCATGTCCTTTTAGCTTGTTTAGAAGTCTCTGAGGTCTTTTTTCGTGGCTTGTATTTCACGGGACTCTACCTAAATGCAAGTGCTATACCAGGGGAGCTACCGAGCAAGTTTACTATGTCAGAAAAGCAACACATATAGAGCTGATTATATAATGTAAACTTTAAAAGGTATTTGTTTACAAATCATGCACTATAATAAAAATGTTTTTATAATGTCATATTATAGAATATTGCGCAAGGAACCATCCGGTTTTAAAGCCTTTTTGAAGACTAAATACAATTGCTATATGTAAATGCATGGTTAATACAGATAACAATTCTTGAGGAAATTCACTAAATGTGAAATGTTTCTCTCATTTGAAAGTGGCAGAACAGGCTCAGGAAAAAAGTTTGACTGCATTAGCAACAGTAACAGGGAAGTGGACCTTAACAGAGGGTCAGTTCCACACCACAAACCATTTTTTAACAAGCTCTTGCTCATTTTCTCTCTGAATGCAAAATGAAGGCCATCCCCTATGCTATAGCAGTATTTTGAATAACTGCAATAGAAAATGTCTACCGTTAAATCGTTTCAACTGGTAAATCGCTCACTTCTAATTGATGGACTAAAGGATAAATCTATAATAATCAAAGTTGAATAATCCATTCTGAACTCATTAAGATTTTGTTGATGACCCAATTCCCTAGTTAGCAGCAATATAGAGGTGTAAAACATGTGAGAAATTAAGCAACGTCCCTGAAAGGCCTAAATACTTTTTCTCCCTTTATAAAAATTTGAAGACAAGGGGAGTGTAAAAACAAGCTTCAATGGCAGTAGATTAATTACCTCATTCAGGATGGTTGCAGGCTTCCACACATAGTGAACTTGAGCCAACCAAAGGCAAGGTTGCAGACATCCCTGTCAATTAGTTTCTACTTTTAGACCAGGTGCCTTCGGGACAAACAAGTAATGTCACTGCAGTACTCTCCCAAGAGTTGTAGTCAGACTGCAGGCCATGCACTCTACTACGGTTCTATGAAGTATCGGAGATTCACAAGCATTTGATTTAATCACAGGGAACATTTAACATTGCGATTACAACGGTGAACTCAAAGTCTTTCAAGTAATTTGTTTCTGCCAGTGGGAAAAAGCTCGCACAGACTTTGAGTAGTCTGGGGAGTCTTGCCTCAGATGTCTTAGATCTAGATCAGACTTTAATAATTACAAATAGTGGTTTATCCTAATTAAACACTAAATTACACCCAAAACATGTTGGGAATACAGCTTTCCAAATGCATTTTTTTTTTATGCAAGGGGCTTATATAGACATGTAGTTGGCATCTGGGACACATCACTGATGTCTATCTAGGTAAAGGGTAGCAGTATCTGTAACAGCTATGGGCTGCCTACTATTTCAAAAGAAAAGACAATACCCAAAGCAAACATTCTGGCCTTTTCTTGTAGCTTTTCAGCTCTCAGCTGAATGTATAAAGCTGCCCGCAGAGTTCACACGGGACTTGAATGACCTTTTCATTATGGCTTTCGGGAAAGAGCAAGTGAAGATTACATAAAACAACTTTAACACACGTGATATTGTCTCATAGTATGCAGGGCTCAACAATAAGGACTTCTTTTGTTTCTGCAGATTTTCAGAATTTTTTCTGACATTTTCATTGGCCTCACCATGAGTATCTATACATTTGTGTTTTAAATAATAGTTTTTTGTTTTTCATTAAAAATAAAATTTACTGTACAAAAAGTAAAAAAAAATCTATATAATCAAACTAATTATATAGATTTAATTAAATGCATAATACAATTTTATTAAAATTGATGAACTACAAACCCGCATAACAATTGCAAACAATACAAAAAATGAATAAATAAATTCTTACTGATGCTTTTGTGATTTTCAACAAGTCATTGTAATAAATTTGACAAAACCTAAAGTCGTTTAGCCAGATAGATGGCTGTTGCAATACAGCACTGACCTACAAGAGCAAGTTCCATCAACTGGTCCGAGACTCTCTCACACTGGCCCCAGGCCAGCAGGCCATCCTTATTGTTGAGCCCTGCAGTATCAGTACAGAGAGGTAAGTGACGGTCAAACTGAAGCCTGAGCTGTATTTCCAGAGGAAAGCTAAGGGAGTATTTGAAAGACCTGTGATAAAATATGGTAAGCCTCTTAGAATTGGGACTGTCAAGTTCCTGTACTATGCGCTTGTGTCGCTTTTCCTTTTATTCCCCACCTGGGCAGAATAACCAGAATCCATCTAACGGAGACGAGGTCAACGGTTCAAACTCTTTTCTCTCTCATTTCAAAAGCAAAGCTTACTCTTACGAAAAGGGACGCAGGTTAGTGTGGCTATTTGCATCAATTAAATATATCTGACCAATGAAAAACGCTCTTCACTACCAAAAGTGTCTGAGATCCTCAATGGCACCGCCAATCTCCCATTGGCGACAATGGATGCGGGAACAGGCCTTTTCTCCGCTCTTATACACTTTTTACTACCATCTTTTCTTTAATTGCACTTCAACTTCACAAAGGACCGTTCTTCGCTCCCACCGAAACAGCACCTATTTATCAAGACCACAGACGAAACCATAATAACCCTCCTCTTCAGCTACACAAGCTTCTGGCTATGATTACTTTGAGAAAGTCTGACAATCTAAAGCCACAATATCTGGCTTCTGGCACTGCGACAGCTCGGTTTCTCCGGATTACATCGGGCTCACCACAGCCGGATAAAATACGGCTGTCTAAATGGCAATAACATTATGTGTCTCTATAATTTGTGACAGCTGGGACGGTGAGGTCCATAAAACCATCACAATGTGGTAAAGCAACATCTCCACCCTCCTTCGCAAAACACTTTTACTGTAACCAACAAGAGCTTGATTCACTCGGTGGTTCGGTTTCTCATGAGACCAACTGGTCAACTGGTCCGAGACTCTCTCACACTGGCCCCAGGCCAGCAGGCCATCCTTATTGTTGAGCCCTGCAGTATCAGTACAGAGAGGTAAGTGACGGTCAAACTGAAGCCTGAGCTGTATTTCCAGAGGAAAGCTAAGGGAGTATTTGAAAGACCTGTGATAAAATATGGTAAGCCTCTTAGAATTGGGACTGTCAAGTTCCTGTACTATGCGCTTGTGTCGCTTTTCCTTTTATTCCCCACCTGGGCAGAATAACCAGAATCCATCTAACGGAGACGAGGTCAACGGTTCAAACTCTTTTCTCTCTCATTTCAAAAGCAAAGCTTACTCTTACGAAAAGGGACGCAGTTTAGTGTGGCTATTTGCATCAATTAAATATATCTGACCAATGAAAAACGCTCTTCACTACCAAAAGTGTCTGAGATCCTCAATGGCACCGCCAATCTCCCATTGGCGACAATGGATGCGGGAACAGGCCTTTTCGCCGCTCTTATACACTTTTTACTACCATCTTTTCTTTAATTGCACTTCAACTTCACAAAGGACCGTTCTTCGCTCCCACCGAAACAGCACCTATTTATCAAGACCACAGACGAAACCATAATAACCCTCCTCTTCAGCTACACAAGCTTCTGGCTATGATTACTTTGAGAAAGTCTGACAATCTAAAGCCACAATATCTGGCTTCTGGCACTGCAACAGCTCGGTTTCTCCGGATTACATCGGGCTCACCACAGCCGGATAAAATACAGCTGTCTAAATGGCAATAACATTATGTGTCTCTATAATTTGTGACAGCTGGGACGGTGAGGTCCATAAAACCATCACAATGTGGTAAAGCAACATCTCCACCCTCCTTCGCAAAACACTTTTACTGTAACCAACAAGAGCTTGATTCACTCGGTGGTTCGGTTTCTCATGAGACCAACTGGTCTACTGGAGAATGACTGTTGATTGAGACAAATGTGGCCAGGGTGTCCCAAAGGATATCAGCACGAGAAGCCCCATCCTACTGTTTGTTTCTCTCTTTCTCTCGAAATGCTCTCTCCTCAGCATGTGCCCGCTAGCTCCAGCTCTCAGACGCCCTATTTATAGGCTATCAGATGTGTCACCTCTCACATTCTACACGTCCTCTCCTTTTCATCACTCACTTCTCACCGAGCAAGATCACGCTACCCGCTTTACCAGCGTCCATGGGAGAAAAGTGGAAGGGAGATACCAAAGCTAACAGACAGCTGCAACCTCTGCTCAAGAGCTGTTGATTTTGAAGCAGGACGGGTTGCAGCCATATCCTGGTCTTTTATCAGGAGATGAATTTAATCTTGGTTGAAAGGGAGAGCGCTAGAATAAAAAACACTTGACTAAGGTCACTGGATGCGTCTGAAAAGAACAATTTACCAACATGCTAAAAGACAACTAAGACATTACTTGACTCCCTAATCAAATAAAGACGATGGTCCATTTAACTCAGCCTCCGTTGGGCCCTTGAGCTGCAGATATTCGTTTCACTGAACATACTGGAAGGTGGAAGGGAGAGACAATCTGCCTATTGTTCCTTCTACTACTCATCTGAAAACCTGACAAAACCAGGTTGGAAAATCTGTACTGCTCCTAATTTAAGAATTAATGAAAGTTCTGGCTTTTATCCGTGATGCCTTGTGTGCTCAATCACAATGGAAAATTATCTTGGTTGTGATGTACAATAGAGACTAATTTAGCAGTCTCATAATTCAACCCAGTGCAGAGAAACTTTCTTCGCTTCACACAGGTCTATTCTTAACTGTTAGTTCACAACTGCAATTCTTGTGCCCTTCAAATGGCGTTGGAAATGTTGTAATTATGAGTTCTGAGCACATGAGTGAACAAGCACTTACAAGTTGGAAACTCAGAATTCCAGATGATACACAAATGGCCGAGTTGGAAGGAGAATGTCGATTTGATATAAACTAAGGATGCTCCGAACCGCCTTTTTCGCCTCCGATACCGATTCCGATACCTAGGGTTCGGTATTGGCCAATACCGATTCCGATCCGATACCAGTTAAGTTTTTTCCCCTCATTTAAATAAATGTAGAATTTATATATCTCTGTGTGTGGAACTGATAATCATTCTTTCACAATCTACTAGATAAAGACTACATCATTATAAAGAAAAATAAAATAAACAAATATGAAAAAATATAGGCCTATGTATATTTATAATCTATGACAAAAATGTATCATAAACTAGGTTAGTGGATAATTCGGCAGCAAAAATTATTCAAGAAAAATCAGTGCACAATAATTTTAGAAATCCAAACATTTAGTGAAAAACAATATTTTGTGGGGAACAAATAAAAGTGCTAAATATGGTACACATTGCTATTTGTATTATTATAAAATCCATTCATTAAAAACATTCATGAATGTATTTATATATAAGTATATACTATAAAATTAAAATACATTTATTTTTTTTGTTTCTGCAGATTTTCAGAATTTTTTCTGACATTTTCATTGGCCTCACCATGAGTATCTATACATTTGTGTTTTAAATAATAGTTTTTTGTTTTTCATTAAAAATAAAATTTACTGTACAAAAAGTAAAAAAAAATCTATATAATCAAACTAATTATATAGATTTAATTAAATGCATAATACAATTTTATTAAAATTGATGAACTACAAACCCGCATAACAATTGCAAACAATACAAAAAATGAATAAATAAATTCTTACTGATGCTTTTGTGATTTTCAACAAGTCATTGTAATAAATTTGACAAAACCTAAAGTCGTTTAGCCAGATAGATGGCTGTTGCAATACAGCACTGACCTACAAGAGCAAGTTCCATCAACTGGTCCGAGACTCTCTCACACTGGCCCCAGGCCAGCAGGCCATCCTTATTGTTGAGCCCTGCAGTATCAGTACAGAGAGGTAAGTGACGGTCAAACTGAAGCCTGAGCTGTATTTCCAGAGGAAAGCTAAGGGAGTATTTGAAAGACCTGTGATAAAATATGGTAAGCCTCTTAGAATTGGGACTGTCAAGTTCCTGTACTATGCGCTTGTGTCGCTTTTCCTTTTATTCCCCACCTGGGCAGAATAACCAGAATCCATCTAACGGAGACGAGGTCAACGGTTCAAACTCTTTTCTCTCTCATTTCAAAAGCAAAGCTTACTCTTACGAAAAGGGACGCAGTTTAGTGTGGCTATTTGCATCAATTAAATATATCTGACCAATGAAAAACGCTCTTCACTACCAAAAGTGTCTGAGATCCTCAATGGCACCGCCAATCTCCCATTGGCGACAATGGATGCGGGAACAGGCCTTTTCTCCGCTCTTATACACTTTTTACTACCATCTTTTCTTTAATTGCACTTCAACTTCACAAAGGACCGTTCTTCGCTCCCACCGAAACAGCACCTATTTATCAAGACCACAGACGAAACCATAATAACCCTCCTCTTCAGCTACACAAGCTTCTGGCTATGATTACTTTGAGAAAGTCTGACAATCTAAAGCCACAATATCTGGCTTCTGGCACTGCAACAGCTCGGTTTCTCCGGATTACATCGGGCTCACCACAGCCGGATAAAATACAGCTGTCTAAATGGCAATAACATTATGTGTCTCTATAATTTGTGACAGCTGGGACGGTGAGGTCCATAAAACCATCACAATGTGGTAAAGCAACATCTCCACCCTCCTTCGCAAAACACTTTTACTGTAACCAACAAGAGCTTGATTCACTCGGTGGTTCGGTTTCTCATGAGACCAACTGGTCTACTGGAGAATGACTGTTGATTGAGACAAATGTGGCCAGGGTGTCCCAAAGGATATCAGCACGAGAAGCCCCATCCTACTGTTTGTTTCTCTCTTTCTCTCGAAATGCTCTCTCCTCAGCATGTGCCCGCTAGCTCCAGCTCTCAGACGCCCTATTTATAGGCTATCAGATGTGTCACCTCTCACATTCTACACGTCCTCTCCTTTTCATCACTCACTTCTCACCGAGCAAGATCACGCTACCCGCTTTACCAGCGTCCATGGGAGAAAAGTGGAAGGGAGATACCAAAGCTAACAGACAGCTGCAACCTCTGCTCAAGAGCTGTTGATTTTGAAGCAGGACGGGTTGCAGCCATATCCTGGTCTTTTATCAGGAGATGAATTTAATCTTGGTTGAAAGGGAGAGCGCTAGAATAAAAAACACTTGACTAAGGTCACTGGATGCGTCTGAAAAGAACAATTTACCAACATGCTAAAAGACAACTAAGACATTACTTGACTCCCTAATCAAATAAAGACGATGGTCCATTTAACTCAGCCTCCGTTGGGCCCTTGAGCTGCAGATATTCGTTTCACTGAACATACTGAGGTGGCAGAGAGAGACAATCTGCCTATTGTTCCCTCTTCTACTCATCTGAAAACCTGACAAAACCAGGTTGGAAAATCTGTACTGCTCCTAATTTAAGAATTAATGAAAGTTCTGGCTTTTATCCGTGATGCCTTGTGTGCTCAATCACAATGGAAAATTATCTTGGTTGTGATGTACAATAGAGACTAATTTAGCAGTCTCATAATTCAACCCAGTGCAGAGAAACTTTCTTCGCTTCACACAGGTCTATTCTTAACTGTTAGTTCACAACTGCAATTCTTGTGCCCTTCAAATGGCGTTGGAAATGTTGTAATTATGAGTTCTGAGCACATGAGTGAACAAGCACTTACAAGTTGGAAACTCAGAATTCCAGATGATACACAAATGGCCGAGTTGGAAGGAGAATGTCGATTTGAAACAACCATTGGCTAATATTAGACATCATTTAGTCGCCCAGAGTGAAGATTTAGTCGCATATGCAAGTGATTTACTCGCAATGTAGAGGGTTGACAGTCTAGAGCAGCGCTTCGTGTTAAAAACTGCAACGCACAAAGGGAAGAGAAACTGATGCGTAGTGTATTATATCTGTGCAACAGTTATTGAGCCTTTCTTTTAACAGTTTTAAATTTCAGTTACTGTGCACGTTAAAAACTATTTATAGTCTTTTCTACGCCTGTGTTTTGTTCTCACAGACACCCGGTAGCAAGTAACAAAACAACATTAAACTCCGGCAAGAAGATAAAGTCCTTTTTGCAAAATCATAGACATGTATTTACAAATCAAGTATAATGGGAACACAGAATGATCTTGGAGAGAGCTTTACCGAGCTGACTGCTGTAACCGAAAAATCTCGGATTTGGATTGGTTCTCTCTGACCGATACACGATCCGAGAAAAATGGCACTATCGGAGCCGATACCCGATTTGAATATCGGATCGGCGCATCCCTAATATAAACACTGATCTATGATATAATATATCTATACTCTATAGAGATCAGCGAGTGGAAAGCAAGTATGTAGTGAACGGTGTAAAGTTAATCACTCAACTTTTACAGTTTATTTTACGTAACACTTTTAGTTATGACACCATGTACGTGATAAAAAAAGTCATCATTTTCGTTATTTTGAATTCAATGTAGTAATTTGGGCTACTTTTGTGTTCTGTTTCTAACTTGAATGTGGGACATGTCGTAAATGCACAATTCAGAGATACCAGCTTCCCACATTCAATGAAGGCAGCATCTGTTCTAACGGGGTCACAGACAGCAAGGAAAACAATGGCTGACTTGCTAAACACTAAAAATAACAAAATGCCCCCTAGGCCTGTCACGATAACAACTTTTTGTTGTGCGATATATTGCCCCAGAAATAATTGCGATAAGCGATATTATTGTCATTTTAAAGACCATTTTATGCCACCGAATATATAATCATAATGTAACAGCATAATAATGCAAGTAGGCCTACACACTTCCAAAGGACAACAAACTTTTAATTTTTAAGAATATTTAGATCATGGCAATTAAGTATCAAATTTATTATTAGATACCTTAAAAAAACGGAATAAATACTAAATAAACATTTTCTAACAAAAAGTGCAAAGTAACAAGTAGAAAAAAAGAGAAATGCACAAAGAATTTGTCTGGAGAATTTTCCATCTACAGATTTTTCCCGGACCTTCTTTTCTCTGTAAATTAAGGGTGCACTGTATTGCTGAAAAACACAATCCCGACTTAGCAGTCAGATGTCCGTACGCACAAAGGCACAGATCCCTAAACAAGGCCATATCTGCAGATTAAACTTTGTTTGCAGAAGCATTTTTTTATTTGAAATAGCACCTCATGACTACACCGCATTATGTACAAGAAGCTAAATATAATGGGCGATATATTGTGTCACCAAAAATTATTGAGGTCATGTACATATATTGCGCGATAAGTCGATATATTGATTATTGCAACAGGCCTAATGCCCCCATGCAAATATTTGTTTAGGATAGCAAAGTACATAGGCTTATAAACTTTTACTTACATCTTAAGGCCAAAGTACACTTTGGTTACCCTTCAGAGACTTGAGTTGCGTCGAAAGCTTTGTGAATGCCCCCGGCGAGACCACGTTCTGAAGCATGTGTGTAATCAGTCCAATGGAGAAGCGAGACGTCACAAGCGGGGTAAAGCATAAAGGCGCATCCGGCAAATGCACATTATGCTTCCTGGATGCTCACGTCACCCCGCTCATGACGTCTCACGAGCGTCAGAATGCGGTCTCGCCGGGGGCTTTCCCAAAGCATTCAATTATGAATGAACTCGGATGCACTCAAACTTGTACTCAAACTTGACCACAGACTCCAAACCTTGTTCCAAACCTGTGGAAGTTTCTTTGATCTGTAGAGCACAAAAGGGGATATTTTTAAGTATGTTTGTAATCAGACAGTTGACGGTAGCCATTGATTTCCAAAGTATGGAAAAAAATACTATGAAAGTCAACGGCTATCATCGACTGTTTGGTTTTCAACATTTTTCAAAATATTTTGTGTTCAACAGAAGAAAGAAACTCTTACAGGTTAATCCCATGTAAAATCTGCATTCTAAAGCAAAACCAATTGAGAACCACTGTACCACCTGCAGTCACTGGATTCACAGAATCTAAATGTGAGTCAGAATCTAAACCTACAAATGTAGACCACCAGCTCCATTATTAGAAACTACGGCTTGACCCTCCCACACACACACATCTGATAAAGACAGTAGAAGCCAGGGAACCTGAAAAAGCATGCAAACACAATCTCATCACCCAAGATTCATTGCCCCCGACAACAACAACATAATTAAGACAGCATAATGGGCGTTTTTTACAGTTGAATCACCATTCCACACAAGCATGTTTGTGTTTGTATCTACAGTGGAGAAGCACAACTTGGGAGGTTGGCTGTGAAGGTCTTAGCACATGCACAGGTTCTCCCACAATGCACCTGAGTCATACAGGGCCCACACTGCATGCCCAAAGATTACAATTAATTACTTACCCAGAAATGATCATTTGGGCTTAACTGACCATGTAATTTTACGTGAGCATGGGCGGCAAACTGTTTACCTTGATATAAATATGTGGAAAGCACATTAGCAGCTGCACTGTATCTCTGTTGCAATGTCTAAGGGCATTAGAGGAAATTTCGTTTTACTGACACACAATCATTGGTGGCACACAGGCTCATTTCTTGGCTGAGAACTGCAGAAACTAATTCAAATGCTTGAAGCAATACTTTGTAGGTTTATATGATGCAAATGTCAGCTAGATTGCTCTTTTGTCCACGATTGGCAGTAAAATGCCCCTTGAGTGCTTTAAGGAATGTGTGTCTATCATATATAGTTTTTTTTGTCAAGGTCCTGTCGTCGCTGCTTTCATTGTGCTGATGATTGTGAAATAAACTTGGCTTGCTCTGGGAAAGTGTTGTGTCTTTATGTCGAGTCAAAACTGGCCCAGTGAGAGTGCAGATTTGCATTTCATTTGTCTGATAATGCATCTTAATAAGCACTTCATAATGCATCATACACAATCAAAGATGTTGGCTTTGTTGGATTTCAATAAAACCTGCAGTAATCTGCCCAATCACAATTTGTCCTGCTGCCTATGGGGTAAAAGCACATGCTGATTGCATCTGAACAACAATCATACTATTGTTGAACAACCATGTGCATTCATTCAGCCATGTTCATTGACATTCATATGCATTCGTTGCATGGGATGATAAGAGTAAACAGTCTGCAATCTATATGTGCCATAAAAGAGCAGCAACGCACAGTAATTCAGATGAATGTTGCCCATTTGCACCCACAATTACTGAAGATCAATTAGGTTGCAGAAATGTTTATGGTAATATTTAAGGGACATGGATGTTAACATTTAAATGGTGTGGATCCGACAGCCTCCGGTATTATCGAGGAGATTACCCAACGACGCAGACACGAGAGCGAGCAGCCACTAGCTATTTCTCCACATTACAAGAACAATTACATCTTCCACAGTCGTGATTAACCTGATTATCATGGCCTTGCCAATAAGTGTGCGCTTATAGTGGGAACTTCAAATTAGAAATGGTTCATCAACTGACATCTCACTATCCTCTGACATTTCGGTCAACAATCTCGTACCGGCACATCGCTCCAAATCAAGGATCCATCAGGATGAGTTGTAGAGACATAAAGATGATGATAATGACCTCACAGAATACGCCTACTGAAGTATTAGGAGTTAAATCATGTGCTCTGCTTCAAAACCTAGTGAGATGCCAACATAGGCAGTATTTTGATGCAATGAGACAACTGCTTCAGTGAGAAATGCTACAGAAAAAAATTCTTTAAGGAACGTAATTTGATTTTACAGTAAAATACTGTTTAAATTACAGTTTTGGAAGTGAAAAGAAACAAGTCATTGAATAATTTACAGTGAAAAAACATAAATTGACTCCCAGAATTCCCTGCATGACACTTCACAATTGATGTTTTTTAATTGAAATAACTTTCAATTAAAAAAAAGTTTCTTCTTAGTTTTTCTTAGCAGTTGTCTACATTAGGGTTTTATCTTACATCTAATGTTGTTAAATGAATGTTTATTGCATAATTTCGGCATCATGTGTGTAACCATAATAGTGTTTAGTGTTCTATATATAATGCTTCTATATAACAGTATTTTCCTCCTCAGCTTGTGCAAAAGCTGCTTGTGATGAGCTTTGATTCATCATCATGTGACTTTCTTATCACCAACTGCTTTTGGTAGTTATCAGTGTATTACAATGGTACAAAACAGATATTAGTACTTCAATATTAACATTATACCAGTTAAAGAAATAAATTTTTTATTATAGTTAATTTAAGTTGTCTGTAAAACCTAAAATCTATTTTACTGTAAATTTGAGTGTGTACTTATAATTTGTTTACTAGTTAAAGGTATTAATAAAAAGAGTTAAAAATAATTAGGTTACAATATTAAATAATAAAAATGATTTAAAAATATTGATGTTGACATCTATACTAGCTTTAAAAAATCTGGGATTGGCTGCATCTATTTGATTTAAAATACAGCTAAAACAGTAATATTGTAAAATATTATTACAAATTATTGTTATATTTTAATTTATTTTAAAATGTTATTTATTCCTGCGAAGGTAAAGCTGAATTTCCAGCAGTAATTACCCCAGTCTTCAGTGTCACATTATCCTTTAGAAAATATTTTAATATTCTGATTTGCTACTCAAGAAATTTCTTATATTGAAAACGGTTGAGCTGTTTAATATTTTTGTGGAAACTGTGATTTCTTTAGGAATCTTTTATAAATCTTTTATAAACTTAAAGTTCAAAAGAACAACATTTAAAGTATACATTTTTTGAAACATTATACATGTCTTTACTGTCACTTTTGATCAATTGAATGCACCCTTACTGAATAAAGTATTCATTTATTTTTCTTATTACAGTATTTGTTCCATATTACCTTTATTAAAATCAATTTCAAGTCGAATCTCCTGTGTGTCGAGCACTATACACAACCGCTCCAACTCACTCATTTACATGGGTCAATTTCAGTTGAGACGCTCCCTTAGAAGGCAGTAGGTGGAGCACTGGCAAAAAGTTAATTTAAATCAACATAATTAAATGTGAGTGCAGTCCCACACAGTCATCAATAAGGAGCATGATGTCATGGGGTTGGGGTCAAGCTGTTAGAAACTGGTGCACTCAGCGCAAATCAACCACCTGCCACCATGTGCACCAGTGGTCACCACAGCTGGCAGAGTCACATGCCCTCCTCACCCCCCACGAACTACCACGCTCATTTTCCTATTGCCCTGCCACAGCAGAGCACACAGGCTGCCTCTTACATCCTATAGCATTCAACATCGGTCGCCGCATACACACATCCATAATGGAAAATCAAGGAATTTCATGGATCACATGCTTGCAAAAATGTTTGTTTCCTCTCAAAACTATTACACAAGATGAGGCATGTTGAAATCAAATTTATGGTCTCGGGGCACAGAGACGGCTGAAAAGCTGAAAATATTCAGCTTTGAGTGCATGTAAATGCTTACCCATAAACCCACCAGCATCCTCTGAGGGGTTAATTTCAGGAACTCAGTCTGAAAGGACAAACGGGTTTATCAGCCTTGATCTTTTTTATATGAGAACTGCAATACAGTCAGGCAAAATAAAATAAAAAGCTTCTTTTGGAGAGAAAAGCACATGGGAAAAGTACATCAGTATTTGTTTGTGCAAGTCCTGAATTTAACTAATGAAGCATAAAAAGACCATAATGGAGTCGACTTCATCTACATCTCCAATGCATCTGAGAGATGCCAATCCCATGGCATGCTGTATGCATACTGAAAACATGGGCTAAATGTTCAATCAATATGCCCACATTGTTGTGCAGCCTGTGCATAAGATGGCAAAACAAATGCAGCACATCTATAGAAAACATTCATTAACATACAAGTTAATTCAAGTCATACTGAAATCATTACGCAAAGTCATGTTCACTTTTATGATTATAAATATTGCACCGTATTGCACATTCTCACATTATGTACAAGGATCAATGGCATTTTTCGTTCTTGTTTTTTGTTTTTGTTTTGTTGCATCTATTAAATTATTTTTAAAAAGTACATAAGCTAAATTAAATTTATACCCTGTAAAAAAATATTTGTAATTACTGGAGTATGTTTTGCAAGAAATAACGATTTTAAAGATTCTTTTTTTAACTCAATGTGTTACTTATTACTATTTATAGCAATTAGCAATTAGTGAAAATTGGTGTGTGTATTTGTGTGCATACACCTAATGACATATATGAAAGCTTGCCTATGATAAGCATTGAAAAAGTAATTTCTGAATTAATTTTTTTTATCATTTTTAAATTTCTGGGGGGGATAATTGTTTAAAAGAAAATTAAGTAAATTTCAGCATAATCTACTATCATTATTATTATTATTATTATTATTATTATTATTATTATTATAGCTTTAGTTCAGGCTATAAAATTGGAAGATTTATTGATATTTATAAATGAATAATTCATGGGAAAATAAATATATTGATTAAGATATGTACACTCACATGAATTTAAGGTGTAAATAAAAATTGCTATTTTACAGTCATAGTGACATTTTCTTGAAAATGGTATAAAAAAAATTTTTGTTTTTTTTATTAAGTTTTTTAAAGAGTTTTAAAATATTTTTCCTTTTATAATGGACATCATTTTTCACTGATGCACAAGTTAAGTTGAGAAGCTCAAGTGGTTTTGGTTTCAATAACACGGCAGCATCATCTGTGCAAATCATAAGCAAATCCGCTTCCACTCATGATGACATTCAAGGCACGGCACGTGTTTGCATAGAAGGAGTGAAGAAATGTAAATGACCTCATCACTTCACCTGATTCTTATGACAGATTGCCTATGGAGTCCTGCGGTCATATTTTAAAAAGTAAAGACTACATGACAACGATCCAGCAGTGAGAAGAAATGCTGAGTGTGTGAAAAAAATTATTCCACTCTATACGAAGCCATTTGGCAGGAGATTGAGCCCATATTCACAGCCTTTCTTTTCAAATAAGAGTTTGAGAGCTTGTGCTAATAGGTGGTCCTGCGTTTTTACGATTTCAGCGATTAAAGTGGCTTTCTGCACAAATTCGCTTGTGAATGTAATTGTGCCAATCTCTGCATAGTGGCGGTGCGACTCATTTGAACAGGTGTTTCCTGCTTCGGCTTGACTGAACTTTTGCTCTTGTGGCCCACTGAGAAACTTCAACTGATAACAACTGTGTTATTGTGAAACCAAAATCTGGTTCCCATGCTGCTCTTCACATGTGTCTAGTGTCTAATCACATTTCAGGTGACCTACTTATCAGCAATGCTGCACAAAATGGTTTCTTTCATGAAGGAAATATGCTCCAAAAAAAAAAACACGGAAGGGTCAGAAATATTTGCTTGTGTTAATATTCAACATAATGTTCTGCAGGCGAGGGAGCGATTCGAGATAAAACTGTGGAGTGTGAACATCAGAAAGAGAGGGTTTTGTTCTGTGTGATCAATATTTGTGTGGGTGAGCGTGCTTTATGAAGGAACAAAACACACAATTCAGTTCCCTGTTCTCTATGTTGGACGACATGCATCTATCCAACCAGAATGAAAGATTATGCCATAGCTCAAATATTCTGCCAAAACATCTATTCAACCAGGAATTTTCATTATGTTCCTTTAGCTCGCCTGGTAGACCACAGCACTAGCACCGCCAAGGTCATGAGAATGATTCCTAGAAAACACAAAGGCTGATAAAATACTTAGATATTCTTTAAATAAAAGCTGCATGTCTATTTTTTTTATATACCATACAATATCGTATTGTTCTACTTCACATTGTGCCTAAGTAAAATGTGGTAAAATAACTGGAACTCATGTCCTCTAATGACTTCTTGTATCTTCACTGCTTTTATACAATGGCAGTAAAAGTAGCATGATAAAAAAGAACACCTGTGTTTAAAAAAGATCAATTCATTAACAATATTAATAGGATGTTTTCTTAAGAATTAGTTCATTAGAATAACCGCAGGTTGTTTACATTAGCCAAGAAATGTAGCAACTTAGCATTAATATTTTTTTATTTTCTAAACTGTAAATGAATCATTACTAGGGTTGGGTATCGTTTAAATTTGATCAATTCTGATTCCGATTCCGCTTATCGATTCCGATTCTTTTAGATTCCAATGTGATTAAATAATGATATCAAAAATGTATCCTGTGTCTCTTTTTTGCAAACCATTTATTGGAAATGAATACCATGAACAAAAATCAACAGGCTAAATACAAATTTGACTCTTTAAGAGCTGTTTGTGTGCAAAATAGAACTGCATGATTCTGGATAAATTTAGTTTTTTTTCCCCCAATGGAAGTTGTGGTTCTCTCATGATTCAGAATAAAAAACATTAGACAACTAAACAAAATCACATGTAATTTATGAATTAATGATTAAATGACTCACTCAAGATGTACTTGTTTCATTACTGGATGAATCAGCGTTCTTGAACGAATCTCTTGTATGATTCAAAGACAAATACATTTTAACAGCCCCTTTTCGCCACCTACTGGCGTAACAATGTAATCGATAAATCTTCATTTGAAGTGTCAAATTACTTTCAAAGGGATATTTACTCTATTTTAATCGCTACCATCGTACAGTTTATATCTGAACTATGCATTTATCCTAGTACTTCTGTGATTTGAATGTTTGTAACACAGAAATAATGATACTGTGTGGCTGAAAAGACTGTGAAGCTGTTTCATTCATGAAAACGATGACACAGATGACAGCTGCTCTCTTTAGGTCAATGGCAGCGCGAACGCAGATTTAAATGTTCAAATCACACTGGTGTGATCGTACGCTGCACGGACGAACCAAGTGATCACAACATTGATCGCACATGTCAAAGGTTGAGGAATGAAACAGACGAATCATTGTAATTTAGGAATAGAATCACGTTGGTGTTTGAATCGTGTTCGCGATCTTTAACGATCTATTAAATTAAAGTGCTTTGTCATGTTGGTGGTGACACCGCTCTTGCAACATGTTTAGCTATCACAGATATTATACATAGTTTTTTATGTAGCCACACTTTGAAGCGCTTAGATTAGCGAGCAAGGTCCTGGCAGATCGCTAGGTCTGGTCCTCACAGATGAAGAAAAAAAAACACATAGGAATCGATAGGCGGAATTGAAATTTTAATTTGAAAACAAGTATCCGATTCCTGACCTTAAGTATCCGATTCTGGAATCGGAACCGATTTTTGATTCCCAACCCTAATCATTACAAATCTGTAATTAAAAATATATTTAAATATCTAAAATAGATTCTTCAAAGTTGTAAATAAAACAAAGATTATGAGTATGTTTTACTGGAAAACACTATTTCAGTCTTTCTACTTCAAAATTCACATTTAATTGAATGTGTTACTTGCCGTTCCTTTGTAATTATTTGTGAAATTTACTAGCAATTTCTGAGCTGAAATTATTTTAAAGTAAATTCTACACTTTCATTGTACATGACATACAAATTTAAACAGAAATTATTTATTTTAGTATTTTAGTTTAACAAATGCTTCGAAAGACATTCTGAAGTACATTAACATATTTCAATAAAAGAATACAGTATAAAAGAAAAGTAACACTTTAGTTTAGAGACCAATTCTCACTATTAACTAATTACTTATTAGCATGCATATTACTAGCATATTAGCTGTTTATTAGCACATATTCTGCATGACCATATTCTACATTTTTAATCCTACCCAAAACCTAAACTTAACAATTAAGCAGTAATTAGGAGTTTGTTGAGGCAAAAGTCATAGTTAATTGTTAGTTAATAGTGAGAACTGGACTTTAAGATAAAGTGTGACCAAAATAAATTTTAAAATCACATATATAACGATGTAAGAGGTCAAAAAGCACTCTAAAGTTCATCTAATTGCATTTAATATAAATTGAAACTATTTTAATTAAACTGCAATCAACATGCAATTAAGTGTCAGAAAAAAATCCGTTCACACTGTATATTCTTTTAAAGTATATTATTCCAAAATAACTGTTTAAAATTATGCTAAAGTATTCTTTTTCACAAGGGGTAAAATATAATTTAAAAAATATATAGCCTACAAGTATATAACAAAGTTTGAGGCAACAGGTCAAATCAAAATTTATTTTAAACACTGCTATTCTGAAATGCTAGAAGTGTCGGTGTGATTTGACTTTCAAAGCAAAAATGAAATTGAATTTTGGTTCCCACACAAAAATGTCTAGGGCTGTTGAAAGGTCGCTGCTGGCCATGTTTTAGACTACTGAGTTAGCAAAGCCCATTATCTAGCATGAGTCAAGTCCATCTTGTGTCTATAATACACAATAGCTGAAAGCGTGCCAGCTGAACCTCTGGAATTATCTTATTAGCTTACATATGGGAGTCATTATAAACAGGAGTACTGTTATTGTTCAAAGACTTTTATTGTTGCGATAGATTTCAAGCCTGCCAAGTATCGCAACAGGTGACTGCACTCTTTAAAATGGGCTCTAATGTCAGCTAAAATAACTGGAAATCAAAAAGTGCTGCCTAAACCTGTTAGGGATCGACAGTCAGACAGGCTGAGCAACTGTTATCATCTGATAAATCATTCACCACAAACATGGCAGTTGTACCTGATGAACATGAGTTGCTCGACAGCCTGGATCCCTTTGAATGTTAAAGACATGACACAACTGACACATTTTATATGTGAAAATCACCCAGTCTTATCAACAGAGCAGTTTTCAGGGCTCTTTCAGATATTCTTTAAAAATATGAAATACATGCTTTTCTCTCAGATATGTTTTGTCAGTTAGAGCGATCTGCTTAGCTTATCGATTGTAGCAGCAATTCATCACTGTTTTTTGTGACAAAAATTTGCTAGAATTAATTTTCAACTCATTCATCAAAGAGCAACCTCTTAAATGCAACCTAGTGTTACAATTTTAAACACATTTTGTTATGTGGTGTCTATTTTGCTTCGCAATATCGTCTATTTATAACATTTTTATTAAATAGTTCCATGCTTGCTAGTTTTTAGATAGACCGTAAAGGCCCGTTCACACCAAGGACGATAAATATAAAGATAACGATATTAGCGTCCTCACCAGCGAACTATATCATCTGTGTATTCTAAGCGCACAGCCGCAAGCGCTGCCGCTTTAAATTCTCGAGCTGCTTATAGCAAGATGGATTCTGATTGGGTGTTGATGTTTGTATCATTCATCAGCTGGGAAAAAATCGTTCTGAAAGTGATTCCAACAATATTGTTTTATCGCAATAGTTGTGGTGTGGACTCTGCTATTCTTTAATATTGAGAAAGATTTTTAGAACTATATCTTTATCGCTATCTTTATAGCTATCGTCCTTGGTGTGAACGGGCCTTAAGTCTGTATATTAGTTGTGGGATTTTTTCATTGTTACATTGTTATGCTAATAGATGGCGACAAGTGACTTTATGAGTTAATTATTACGAGCGAGTCATTTAAATCATTCATTCAAACAATTAGTTCAAAAAGACAGATTCATTCAGGAACAAAATCTCACTTTCTTTATCAATGAGTCATTGAATCATTTCCTCAAAAACAGAATCGTTGGAAACGAATATGCTGTTTCAAAAATATTACATCATATAAACTAATTAGACTTATTATAACGTTAATGACATGCAAAAACAGATTGTTTTCAGAACTCTTTTAGTTCAAAAAGACAGATTCATTCAGGAACAAAATCTCACTTTCTTTATCAATGAGTCATTGAATCATTTCCTCAAAAACAGAATCGTTTGGAACGAATATGCTGTTTCAAAAATATTACATCATATAAACTAATTAGACTTATTATAACGTTAATGACATGCAAAAACAGATTGTTTTCAGAACTCTTTGAGTGTTAGGAGTCAATGCTCTCTGAGTGTTAGGAGTCAATGCTCTCAATAAGTTTAATTGTGAATAATATTATCCAAAGTAATCAAGCAGTAACTGTCATGTAATCAATAGCACCAAAGAACTTCATGAAGTTACACAGAGAGATTTAAAATAAAATTGTATTGATTCCAAAAAATTAACTTTTTTTGTAGCATGTATCCTCTGGGAATGACTTTTACAATTTTGAGCCATGAATCTTAGTAACGTTTAGTATAATAAATCAATATCACTCAAGCAAGAATGTGTTATGGTCATATATCTGCACAACAAGTCTACAACAAATATATATGTCTCAAAGTCCTGTAAACAATCTGTGCTTTTGATTTCATTAACTTCTTAATTAAAGAAGTATAAATTAATTTTTTTAACATTTCCAGGATCATTAAATACTTTTAAGCTTACGTTGTGGCAGTCTGTCATCTGTTTTAATTCCCAGTGTTGTCCCAATGTCTTAGCTTTAGGTCAGCAGCTTTACATTCTTGCTGACTTCATCAGGAATATATTTCTTCAATTTTATTCATTCTTCAAATGTATAAATTCCAATTCATTTTCTATTCCATTACATCTGAACCCTGGCAATAATAAGAAGCAATCCATTTTACTCTTGATGAGATTTGAAATGCATCTCAATCTTGGGCAGATCCCAAATGAGCTCATATTTAAAATTAAGAACATGAAGAATGAACATTTTGTAGTTCTGTCCAACTAAGCCTAGCCTTTCTGCTTAAACTATGATTCTATGTAAAAACGCTTTGTGAATTATAGAGATGTACGAAATGACAAATTTCCTAGACTGGTCAGGGGCTTGCCTGAAGAACTAGTTAACTAATTAGTCTTAAGGAAAACTCTATATAATTAAGCTGGTTTTGGGCTTGAGACAGGGCTAGACAGAGTGCAGCGCAAAGGAACAGAATGTAAGAGGTCTGGAGATGCATTTTTAAAAACACAACACAGCTAAATTTATTATATATTGGCCAAGGACCGCAAAAAAAAAGGAACAAACAAACAAAAAGCTCATTGGAAATATGTGACTCTGACTAAATCCTAAAATACGTTGCTCAGGATACATTTCTCAGCAGCTCATTAATCCTTAGTGCGTTTTATATTGTACTTATTAGTAGAATTTGTATCATTATCATCTTATCAGTATTTTTGTTTTGTTTTTCCCCCCAAATTTTTTTTTGTACAGAAACACTGAATGACCAAAAAAGCACCAGCCCGAAGTTCAGTTAAAATGACTAATATGCATTCATACATGGTTATCAAGTTTTAATTCTAATTCCTAAAGTTCTAACATTAAATAATATTGATTATCATATTATAATGCTTGACTGACTGATGTTAAGAGTGTACTTTCAGATATGTAAAAAACTGGCATTTTACAAACATACATAAGTATATATATATATATATATATATATATATCAACATTTGAAGTGGATCAAAACCTTTCATCAAAGTTGTCCTAAAACCTAAAACCAAAATGCGTTCTTGTCTTAGGACAACGTTGATTAACTTTTTTTGATCCACTTCAAATGGTGACTACAATTGGTGGCTGACTAAATACTTTTTTGCCCCACTGTATATATATATATATATATATATCTCAGTCTGGCGAGTAAACTAAAAAATGTACTAGCCAATGGCGATTCAATTGCCAAGGTGTCCATAGAGGGTTGCGCTATCATTTTTTCTCCATCTTTTTTCTCTTGGTGGATACAAACCTGTGGATACAAAATGGCGCTAAAAGGTTAATGCTCTATTAAAGTTGAAATTAACATACCACATACACTACACTCTACCTTAAACCTAACGTATAATGTTAACAAAAGCAAATGTATTTGCCATTTTATTGGTGTTTTATTGCCACATGTTCATTTCTCCTGGAAACTGCAGTGAAATATATGTATAGGTACGGTCAGGTGCAATATTTCCAATGAGCCTCGGTTGTCAAATTTACTAGCTTGTAGCTGAATGTAGTTGGCCATTGTGACCAATCCTTAACGATTGTTATGACAGAACACTTAAAAAACAATGGCAATTAAACAAGGTATTGATGCATTTTGTAGGTGTGTTCTTGTCAAGTACCAATAGATGTTCAGTGAGGCTTTTACACACTGTAAAACCTGATAAATTAAGAATACTCAAAACATTTGAGTCGAGCTTCAAATTTTTATGACTAGTGGGTGAGAGCCATGGGAGCCAAGCCAAGCCTCGCTTCCATGATCCCACCCCACTCATCACAATTATAATGATATACAACCTGCTTCCTTTAACAGCACATTCATTCAGATCTTTATAGTTAAGTGCTAGTTAACAACATCACACTGGCAAGTACTAATGTAGTTATCAAAAAGACTCATAATACTTGCATGTAAATAGTCAAACAACATGCAGTATAAATAGTCTTTAAGTTTTGTTGTCCATCCTCAAGCTAACCACAGGCTCTACTCTTCACCACAACGGTAACACTACAAAACCAACATAAGTTATAACAGAAACCTATGTAAATCCTAACATAACACAACATTTAAGTACTAACTTATGTATCTCTATGTTAATCTTGTGTAAAAACACACAAAATAACACTTAATTTCTACATTTATTTTCCTTGTTGTCTGATGCAAAGCATGCTGGGAACTAGAAAACACAATCATTTTAAGTTCAGCTTACTACAAAAACATTTTGAGTTTACAGAACTTATTTCAATTAAGTCCAATGCACTTTCATTATTATTTGAGTGAAGTTAACTAATTTCATTTAATTAATTTCACTGTTCGGTTTTACAGTGCAGTATGACTTTGTGTTTATAATAAAACAAGCTTTTCTTTCAATAGAACTTCACATTTAACTACCAAATCCATAGATATTTAGTCTGTGTCGTATTGTGATATTACATTAATTAAATGCATTTATTCATTGTTTGCTGAATCTTTTTTTCGTGAAGAGTTTGAAGTAAATCTTTTCTGAGATATGGTTTGAAGTGTCAAATCTGGTCATAAAAATGTGTTTACTTTGCAATTAGCTGGAAACGCAATCAAAGTTTGAGCAATACAATCAAGGAAATAAAATAACGGCTAATTTACCCAATGTTACTCGTAGAAAAACAACTCTTCATTTCATTAACCTTTATGAAAACAACAGACTTGATGATTAACCTTTCTTTAAAGCAGCACATGAAAGGGAACTAAAAAAATTTGAATTTATTATGTTAAGCAAAACTGACACAATTTGTCATTCCAGGAATTGTACTCATCATTTTAATTTAGAAGATAGGAGGCAATTCCTCAACTTTGACATGAAATACTATGCGGTATCCTTCACCTGGACGAACTGGCAGCACTGCACAGCTGTGAAATGAATGTCCGCTCTTGCATTACATGCATTCACAATGATTTGTGTACAAATCAATAATCAAAATGATGGCAGCACGGCTCAACCCCCAGTTGCCCCCCAGTAGCTCATATTTCTATTTGTCCTACCAATTTTTTCACTTGCCCCTCCATAAAAACATTTTTTATTTTTTCATTTGTCTTTACAATACATATTTGTTTTTCTGCACTATGTGTGTGTGTGTGTGTGTAATGCATACATAATACATATATTACAAATCTTTTATAATTTACTACAAGTACCTTAAATGTAATGCCATGACAGTGACGATTCTGAATTAATCATTTTGTTGCCATATGGTGCAAAACATTACTGATTTGTATCACTCTGACACTATCATGTAATTTTGAAATATTTACAACAATGTTCAATGTTGTAAACCAAATGTTTAAGTTTGCAAGTCATTAAAACACATGTACAGTATATGAAACTTGATGTTTTTTATCTAAAGTGAAGCATATTCTTCAGATGCAGAAGGACACTGCAGAAAATGAAAAATTTAGCAGGAGCTGATTGCACAGATGGCGAGGCAATGAAATTTAAAAGTTTACAGCCATAAATGAGTCTGTATATCTTCTAGCAGATGATATACAGGGGCACCAGCACTTTCTTGTGGACGAATCTACATTTACCTGCACAATGCTCTGGCACAAACATCATTAGCCCAGAGACCTTTCTAGAAGCACGGCAGGGGATTGTGCACCTGCTACTGCTTGACAAACTCCCTCTCTGCCCGGGTGTTTGGTTTTAAGGGCACTGTGGTCCTCTGCCAGACCCAAGCAGCCAGAAAATTTGACTGCCAGCAGAAGTTTATGATTTGAGACAAATATAAACACCTGCAAAAAGCCAGATTTGCCAAGGTTTTTCTGCATCAATATGAGAGCCAAGAGCATTTTTAGAGTATAAATGGCAACTTTGTCTTTTGCACACAAACCGTGACCATTTTCTTAATGTTCCCACTTTTGGCTGATCTAAAAATAAAAATAACAGCAACTTTGATAACCTAATCTTAACACTCAGATTTAAATTGCCACGTTGAATAAAGCAAAAAGGTTAACATGTCAACCTCATTCCAATATGCTAGCTCCGATAATGCTGTTGGCTCCTCAATTCGGATCAATAATATCTAGCTCATTCCCAGAACAGTGCTGGGAGCTCTCCAAACATCAAGAGACCTTGACACAGGACTTGCGAACTGGCTGACACTGCATGCACCGCAACAACTTCGCTGAACCTTTAGAAATTAAATACAGTTGGAAGCATACAATAAAATACTGCAACTGTGAGTTACGGTAACTGCACGCCTCCATACACACAGAAAAAATGGTTGTCTGGTTTACCATTTCTTGGCTGATATGAGGTCAATGCATCCTCTTAAGAGCGCATTCAAGGACTGTTTCCATAAGTTTAAAGTTAATTAGTAACCCCAGCAGCGTATATAAAGTAGACTTTGGAGCATAGCACAGACAGTATTCATTTTACATACAGATAACAGATCATTCTGTTCATCTGATTCATTTATTTTTCCAATGGTGCATTAAGATATGAGATATTTACTCAAAAACTCACTCAATATGAAAAGAATATACCTTAAAGGAATAGTTAACCCACCCTCAGGCCATCCATGTAGATGTGTTTGTTTGTTCACCTGAACAGATTTGGAGAAATTTAGCATTTCATGACTTGCTCACCAATGGATCATCTTCAGTGAATGGGTGCCGTCAGAATGACAGTCCAAACAGCTGATAAAAACACCACAATAATTCACATGACTCCAGTCCATCAATTAATGTCTTGTGAAACAAAAAGCTGTGTGTTTGTAATAAAGAAATCCATCATTAAGATGCTTTTAACATCAAACTGTTGCTTCCAGCTAAAACCCTTTATTCATTCTCCAGTGAAAAATTGTATGACTGAAAGGTAAACGTTGTCTTGTCTGAAAGGTAAACTGCCATAATGATTTGTGTGGCAGTCGTGGCCTAATGGATAGAGAGTCGGACTTGTAACCCGGGTTTGAGTCTCACTTGCATTCAAAAACATGATAAATGAATATATGCTTTGGTAAACCGAAAGGCAGACACTGAAATCTTAATGGATCTTAAGTGAAAAGTTGACAGAAATTTTTCAGATTTTGTGAATGTTTCCTCAGCCTCGTGCTATTCCAACCCTGTTGGATTTTCAGCATTCATTCATTCAGCAATTTTTTTTAACTCTTTCCCCACCAAACATAATTTTCCGTTATTTATGAGAAAACGCTTCCCCGCTAAATACAGAATTTTCCGTGTTTCCACTGTTATACACTCGAGGACACTATTCCACAATCCCCCGACTAGGAAGATGCAGAAACGAGCGATCTCATATGTAAGCAGATGCATATGAAAAATAATGTGATCATCAACAATAAACAGCACATAAATGAAAACTGCTGAAAACGCGATTTTCTCAGCTTTTTGATCAAAATGTTGCTTTTTTTATGAAACTTACCTACATTCAAGTGTTGATAAAAAAAGAAAGAATGCTTGAAGCTAGAATAAAACGCTAGATTTTTGTGTTGTTGTTTAAAAGTAGAGGCTCTGTTCTTTATTTTGATATGTTCATATATTCACACAACAAAATATTCTGGAGGCCATGACATTTTTGTCAAAATGATCAAAAATGTTGGCGGTGGCTGGCAACTTTTTTTCAAAAACACAGTGGGGAAAGAATTAATACAATGACAACAGGATGTGAAGATCCCTAAGGGACAAAATAAAACCAAAGAATATATCACGTACACCATATTCTTACATTTGATTTGGTGATGAACAGGTTGCAATTTAAATGATTACACTTATTTCCCTTAAATTGCATTTATATTCAAATTTAGATTAAAAAAAAAAGTAACAGACTCATTATACCAGACATTTTGTTTTTTATGTGTAATCACAAACAAACTACTGTATGACTGGAAAATGAGATTCGCAAGCCACAGCCGAGGGGAAGATTTAGAAAAAAACAAAGCTACTTTATTGCTTCAGCCAAATGAATAAATAAATGCACCATAAAGGCAGCCCATTGTATTATGGCTTGCTCATTTATTTGTTTATTTATTTATTTCCTCGAAACATTTTTGGAGGTTGATACATGGTCAAAAATGCTGCATGGAAATTCTTCTTATTAAAAAAAAAATAATAATAATTTTGTTCACAAAAAATAAAAGCATACAGGGATTTGAAAAGACAGGAGACTGATGCTTTATGAGCTCAATGGAAAATGTATTTGTTGACAGGAACATGCAGGTATTGTGACAAAGCTGTTTGCAGGAATCCCTGGACGTGACGTCAGTCAGACAGCCTGTCCGCATGTGTGAGATAGTGCTTGCGATCTCTCAGAAATCACCCTGCCATTTGGGAGATTTCCATGTACATCCCTGTGAAATCAATCCATGCCAAACAGGGATCAAAGAAGCAGATCAGAGCTTCTGTAGCAGCTCCTAAATTACACAAAGCTGCCGGCCGGCTTGAGATGAATGTGAAAGAAGAGATGTAAAGCATGCTCGAAGAACAGTAATGAACAGAGAATCAGACATTTTTAAATGAGAAAATTAGGAAGCATAGAAAGGCACATTGCTGGGGTGACCAACTTCAGCAGATGAAAATAAGTGGTTCTCAGCATGTCTGTATAAAACGATTAAGCATGAAATGCATTTGAGACCCAATCACTTTGATTTTGGCTTACTGGCATAAAACTTGTAAAATAATACATTTATTTTTATGGGATAGTAATGAGTCACACAAGATTACACATATTATGTTAGCGTCTACCTAGGCCAATTATAACACTAAAAAATGATGACCAAAAACAATTAATATTAGCTACTAAAACAGTAGCTAATATTACTTTCAATATCAACAAAAACTGGTATAAAAAGTCTAAAACCAACAGATAAGAGCATAAAAGATAGAAAAAAAGACTAAAAATAACACATTTATATTTTTCTGTTCTCAGATCCCTTTTGTATACACCACTCATTGTCTCTACTCTCCCTTGATCTGTCTTGATCCTTCCCCCGCTGCCAAATGTAGCTTCCATATAACGCAGCAAAAGCCGGTGTAAAGCCTTTTACACAACTCAAGTGAAAGTTATCTGTTGTTTTAACATTCATCTTTCATGAACAGCAATTAACATTTTGACACCTGCCCGCAAAACTTGCATAAAACCTGAATTGTTCTCAGCTGTAAAGAGTTTAAAATAACATTCAAAAATTGGGTTCGTAATTTTTTTTAAGAAAGTAATACTTTTAAGCAAGGATGCATTAAACTGATCAAAAAGAAAAGAAAAGAAAAGATTTTTGCATCACAATTAGGGCTGGACGATATGGCCAAAATTTATATCACGATATATTTCTTAATTTCAGTCGATACGATATAATTCGATATGAACACGGCCAAGAAAAGCCTCATAAAAACGGCCAAGAACGGCCACAACAGATGTCTGTACCTACAAACTTATGAAAAATGAATTTGCCAACTCTATGAAACCTACTCCTATAAAACTATATAATATTTTAAGAAAAAAATGGCGCAAATAAATAAATGTTCACCTTTTATTGGTATTCAGCCTTCATACAAACAAGAAATGTGAAATCACTGTCAAATAAATCTCAGACTCTCCTTATTAATATTTTTTACTTCAAACTATAGGCTAACATACCAGTCAAAAGTTTTTGAACAGTAAGATTTTTTATGTTTTTTAAAGAATTCTCTTCTGCTCACCAAGCCTGCATTTATTTGATCCAAAATACAGCAAAAACAGTAACATTTTGAAATATTTTTACTATTTAAAATAACTGTTCACTGCTGTGTGTGTGCACTTGGATGGGTTAAATGCAGAGCACAAATTCCAAGTATGGGACGCCTCACGTCCTTTCCTTTTTATCAGCTGTTTGGACTATCATTCTGACGGCACCCATTCACTGCAAAGGATCCATTGATGAGCAAGTGACGTAATGCTAAATTTCACCAAATCTGTTCAAATGAGCAAACAAACTCATCTACATCTTGGACGGCCTGAGGGGGGGGGGAGTACATTTTCAGCATATTTTCATTTTTGTGTGAATTATTATTATTATGCCTTTAATGAATGTCTTGCTCACTAAGTGGACACTTTTTCTCTTGCTATAGTGATAGGGCTTTATCTTTAGTGAGTGTTTATCATGAAAGGCAAAAAAACTCACACACAAATCAGGACCTCACACTTGAATATTTCAGATTGGCAAAGTAAATGTGTTATGGATAGTAGCTAATTCTGCTTCTTCTTGTAGAGAGAAGTCACAGTTTTTCTTTTTTATAAAAAACAAAACACTGTTTGTACCTAAAAGCAGGTTTTAGGCTTCACATATTTCTGTCATTCATTCTTATATTTATAGCTCAGTCTAGTCAGCTGGTTAAAACACCTTTAAATCCCTTACTGAACATCAGTTGTTGATTTTTTCCCCCACAAAGAAAATTTCTGCCACTGCGTAATGCTAAATTTCACCAAATCTGTTCAAATGAGCAAACAAACTCATCTACATCTTGGACGGCCTGAGGGGGGGGAGTACATTTTCAGCATATTTTCATTTTTGTGTGAATTATTATTATTATGCCTTTAATGAATGTCTTGCTCACTAAGTGGACACTTTTTCTCTTGCTATAGTGATAGGGCTTTATCTTTAGTGAGTGTTTATCATGAAAGGCAAAAAAACTCACACACAAATCAGGACCTCACACTTGAATATTTCAGATTGGCAAAGTAAATGTGTTATGGATAGTAGCTAATTCTGCTTCTTCTTGTAGAGAGAAGTCACAGTTTTTCTTTTTTATAAAAAACAAAACACTGTTTGTACCTAAAAGCAGGTTTTAGGCTCCACATATTTCTGTCATTCATTCTTATATTTATAGCTCAGTCTAGTCAGCTGGTTAAAACACCTTTAAATCCCTTACTGAACATCAGTTGTTGTTTTTTTTCCCCCACAAAGAAAATTTCTGCCACTAATTTTATGGTGCCTTCAGGAATGCAAATCGCACAAGTGACAAAAATACATGTATTGTGGGTGGAAAGAGCTTAAAGCAGGATGAGGTTTTAATTCAAAAGAATTTTAGTGTCTTTTTTTTAGATCATTTATCCTTTTGATTACGGAGAGAAAATGACTCTAATCTGTGGCGTATTAAGGAATTAAAAATGTTCTTTTTAATGAGGCATGCTGTTTTAATTTGACAGATGAATAAAGGAGCCTGTCATTAATAGTCACACATGGCTGATCATTTCTATTATACCCCCCAATGTCTAAAATAACAAATTTCATAAAAATAAACTGCACCAGTTCTGTCAAAACCAGCTGCATCATCACGTTCATAACAACACAATACATAAAGCAAACATACATCAAGAGTTCTTCTAACAGCAATAACCAGTCACTTTTTTTTCTCAGCATGCCAACTGTTACTCTCATCCTCAAGTGGCCCACTATGCATATGCAGGCATCATATTTTCCCTGTATGAGAAACATTACAGAGGGAATCACAGCCAAAGGATGCATATGCCATCTGTGAGCATGCATGCAGTCTGACCTAATGACTCCTCTATTGTTCGGGTCCAGCGATCTCAGCTCAACTGTCTGTTGCACAGGCAGACAGATATTTGACATTGCATTATCATTGAAATCAAGCTTGGCGGTCTTATGACATCAGTGTCAAACACACTGATCATGCACTATTCATAATCACCAATATGAAACCATTGGGTTGAGCTATAGAATTTTAGTGAACTTGGGGAACTTTTTTGTCCACTTGGATGATTTTAAAGGTTTTTGTTTTTTCCCACAATTTTTCTCTTCTTTTCTCATTTAAAAAAACAACAACAACACATTAAAAGAGATTTAAACCTTTGTACTGTGCCAGTACTAATTTCTGAGTTAGATAAGCCAAAATCTTCTCCACTCTTTTTTAACTTCCCTTAAATTTTAAAGACATTCTACCATGCAAATAAACTTTTTAAATACATATAACATTTTGATATTGATGTATACGATTAGTAGTTTCAAACCTGCTGCTGCTATTAAGCGAAACGTTTTGAAGAACAACACTTTTTTTCCATAAAGATTTATATTTGGTTATGGTGGTGTTAATGCAAATTGACAGGTGTTTCTGCCAGTCCAGTCAGCAATAAATGAATGAATGAATGGTCCTTACCAACCTGGTTCATTTTTAATTTCTGAAACAATTACTTTCTTTTTAACAGTATACATTCGAAATTAATTGACTGCTAGCTAGATAACTTGCATTAGCATGTTCAAGGCTTATTCAACTTTCTCTCTAAAAACGAGTCCAAAAAAATTACAAATCACACATAACATCAAAACTCCACCCCATACAATACCTTACACCAAAATTCACTGGAAATCTGATCAAGGCCATGATCAGATATTTATTCGAGGGAAGCAGCCTACACGTTTAGACAGTTTCATTTCAAGTAGTGAAAAGTGCCTCTAACAGAAGAATCGCCCATATATCAGAACACTGAAGTGTTTTATATGAAGCTGCGGTGTCATATTCAAAGCCCTGCATCAGGTGGTAATCACAGACGGTATAAAAACAGGGTTTTCTTACCTTGTGTGACCGCTCTCAACACGTGGACGTGCATGCAGAAAAACGCCCACCAACACCAAGTGCACAACGCAAACTTTCTCTTTCCATTCCCGCCGACATTCCTCCCGGAGAAACGAGTCAAAATCTCGGGGGAAGCGCTCTTAGGATCACACATGATGGCATCCACACGTGCGAGAAGTGCTGTTGAGCGAGTACGGGAAGCGTCGCCTCCTGAGTAAACACTGTCCTCCTCCGCTGCCGTGTTGTGTCTGCCAGCTCTGTGTGCTTTAGGCAGACCTGTGAATTGTCTCTCTGTGGGATCAGATCCACCGGCGTCCATTCCGGTAACGCGTGCGCTCTGTTCCGCAAGTTGAACTCTTATGAACGAGAACTGACAGTTACAGCGCGTGCATTGCGTCCAGTGGAAAGTTCCCGGTGATGTCGGCAAATAATGTGCTTTTCATTAACAGTTAAATGCAGCTACTGCGCGCGATCACTGCACACGCGACATTATGGGTATATTACATACATAAACGGTAATTACATGTATGCATTACACTGATGACACCACACTGATTCACTTTACAGGACCCAGTCAGGTGTTTTATTCCCTCTCGTAAATAGCATTTAGCCCACTTTAAAAGCACACTCACTTAGCCTGATATATATCCCCCAAAAGTCGCAAGATCCGCTCTTACTTTGCAGATGCAGTGCTGCTCCTGCTGTTATTTCAACATGCTCCAAACCATAACCAACCAAACTGTCCCAATCGACTGATGTGCACAAACTAGCGATAAGGATCCATCCAGACGGTTGCATGCATGAAAGCCACCTAAACCAACCTCCAAACTGTATGCGTACTAATAAGACCTCTCTTAAATTCACCGGCAGTTCCTCATGAAACGTCGCAGCGAATATGATTATAAAAGCGAATCGGTAAATAGATATCGCAAGCGTACTTTTGAGCAGCTAAAGCAACAAGCGGCTGTTCGTTGCTCCGGCTCACAGCAAACTGAAGCGAGTGAAATAATGTAGTGTAATACAGGTCCGGCGCACTTACAGCAACTTCCATTGAGAGCTGCAGTCTCTCTCTCACTCACCTCCGCCCCGCTAAAGACTCATTGGCTGCCGCTGCTGGAGGCAATACTTTATACAGTCCTTCAGAGAGATTCAAGTATTGCAGCAGAGCTGTGTGTTTGTTTATATATTACGGGTCAGAATTATACGGAGGTCGTATCGGAAAAATGCCTTAGAGGATATTAAACAAGTTGTTGTGAGTGGGGGTCGTTACGAGTAGGCTATAGGCTACATTTAATTATAAATATTATCAAAGTAACATTTCTGTAGCGCTTTAAACGACTTTTCAGTAAACTAATAAGCATAGTGCTTCCAGTCAGACGTTTGCATAAACAATCGCGTGCGTTCGCCTGAGGTAACCACGGCAACGGTCGCTTGAGCACCAAATCAGTAGGCTAGTGAAAGTTATGTCCAAATATAATTGTTGTCGTTATTTATTACAGATTCTTCACACGTATTCACGAAGAAATGGAAACTAAAAAATAACTTGTAAAAGTCATATAGCTACAGCCACGTTATGGCTGGCAAGTGACAAGCCTCAACAGATTGAGCCTCGAGAATTAGAAAGTGTTGAGCCAGGTGTCATTGCATATCAAAAACTATAGGCTTAGGCTACATATAAAATGTACTCTTATTAAAACTAATCAGAAAACAAAATATAACTACAAATACTGTATACGCTGTATGTCTAGTAAGCTAACTAGATAACAGAATTAATGAATAGGTTTCACAAACAACATTTTTAAATATGACTTCAGGTCTAGAAATCACTCTGGAAAGTAATTGGTAACTGAGTTTTGACATATTATAACGTGTAGCCTAATCATTTTGCCTTCACAAAATTAGAATATTATGAATACTTGCTCTTAAGTAAAGATCTCACGTTACTGTTGTTTTAAAGTAGCTTCTTATTTCAGCAGACACATAATGATTATACTTTTTAAGGACTTTATTGTAGTGTCATTTAAACTTGATATTGTTCATTAAGTAAAATGAAAGGTCATACATGAAATATGGACACTTTTTGGCTTGAGTCCTTACAACTCACCTCTCTCATTCACAGAGTTTTTGTTCTTCTGTCCTCTGTCATCAGATCAAGTCATCTCACACACTTCCCGGTTGTTTATGTTAATTAACACAACTCAGGCTATGGAAATATGTGTGAATCAGCTTTCTGTTCTACAGAGATAAATAGCTTGGTTTAGCCTTGATGTCAGAAACAAGAAAATTGACCCGAAAGGGCACAAAGTTGCTTGTCTTTCCAAGTGAATGATTCCATTAAATAGTTTGAGCAGAGTTCATATGTTCCACTTTATGAACAGTAGGAAATTGTAGGGATTTAATCAAACTTCTAACCCTATAAGTATTGAACTTTGGCGTAAACCACGCTTTTGTTCCCTTAAAAAGAAAGGCTCTTTATTAACTTTTAACAGCCATGGAGCCTTCAAATACAGTGGAAAATTGTTCTTTAGATTATTAAAATATATTTCACACTAAGAAAGCGGTTCTTTGGAGAGCCCAGAATGGTTCTTCTATGGCTAAAAAAAAAACAGCACCTTATGGAACTTTTATTTTTAAGAGTGTACACACAACTGATAAAAAAGTTAAGGTGAGGTGTTTGGACTACCTATTTTAGATTTTCAAAAGGAAAACACACATCAACATACTGAAAAAACACCTTAGAGAACATGTACAGTGCAGTGTTCAGTTTGGTGCTTAATGTCATATTACTTAGTTACATTTTCACAAAACCCTTCAGCTTTAGAAACCCAAACCTTTAGCTTGATGCTTTGTAATTAAGACTTTAAATGCCACATATAATCCACCTGAATGTCTCATTGAGTCTAGACGCTACCTGCGGTCTTTAATTGCTCAGGCCAGTCTAATAATTCATTCTGCAACTGATATTTATGAGAGAAAGAAAGAAAAGGAGAACCAAATAGCTAAGAAAATGCCTTTGTCATCACAGCAGGAATCAGTCGGTTTCATGAATGTAGATTATGTTCTATTAATGCAATACAAATACCAAACAAGCAGTCCTTTCATCTCTTCAATGTTAACAAATTTGAGCAAGAGCGTTTATGTCAATGCATTCTTGTAAATGAAGCTCTCAGTGTTTACCTGAGTTGTAACTGTCAAAGTCGAGAGGATGTTTGATAAGGCTGTTGAGTCACATGATGTCTGGGTTATTTATCACCTCACCGCCGTGATCCATGTGATTCATCAGCTTGAGAGATTTTTCATAATCAAAGAGGCCTGTGATGGTTTTTAGACAGCCGACACGATTATTGCGTGTTAGTCGCTGCGCCCGACTGAATTGCGCGTTGTGTTCATGCTCAGCTTTTCGTGTTTCTGATAAGAGATGATGCATATGGCGAGCTGCTCAGCGTAAAATGCCTCTGCATCTGTTTATTTCAGAGCCCTGTCTGCGTGGCAAACAGCGTTGAGACAAAGCCAGCAACAGCAGGGCTTGTTTATTTCATGCCTTTCAGATCCAGGTCCTGTTTCCTGTCAATAAATAGTTAGTGTAAACTGTTTGTCTGAGAACGGCCCGTCTCATATGTTGAAAATGGGTTACTTCTTTGCTTGTGTGGCCTCGAGATTACTCGAATCCCACGTTTCCTCAAGCCTGTCACAGCCCATCCCCTGCTGGCCACGTTCATGGCTATATCTCAACGAGCAGGGCTTTGACTCGGAGCAAACTGGGCTACCTTTCTTCACTGGCGTCCAATAAATCATTTATTTTTCTTATCTAAGGCAGGACCACAAGGAGCGTGCAATCAGATGAAAAGGAGATGTCAACCCATGCAAGTGTGGCCATGGGGCTTGTTGTCGTCATGCTGGGGGGTCGGAAAGATGAGATAATACATTGCCCGGCTTAAGAAGTCATGATCCTCAAGTGAAGTACCTCAACCCCCTGTCAGATACAGATCAAGGCCCCTACCGAATATCTGTGCAAATGTATCTTCTTCGTTTTTCGGGATGATAAATGACTTATCGTCATGGCAATAAATGTTCTCCTCTGCTGGAAGAAAGATAGGCTCTCTGGATAGATTCCACAGCATATTTATCTGTTTCTGCTTAAAATGTGCAAGTGACATTTTTGATTGGTTCTTCAAGTGCCTCAGGGTTCAATGGAGATTTCACCAAAAATGAAAATTCAGTATGCATTTACTCGTTCTCATGTTGTTCCAAACCCATATGACTGACTTTCTTCTGTGGAATATCAAAGGCAATGGTTTGAAAAAAGTCCATGCTGTCTTTTTCCATACCATGTGTGGATTGTGAATGCGACCATAAGACATTTAATTTGTCAATATGAGTAATCCGATATATATATTTTAAAGCAGCCTATATCAGATTAGTCATATTGACATACTAAATTATGTTTTTTGGTCATCCCCCCCCCCCCCACACACTTTTTGGTCACCTTTCATTGTCATTGTATAAAAAAGGGCAACATGAATTTTTTTTTAGATAAGTTCTTGATAAATAAATACATGAATGTAACACAGCTTGGACATTCTCCTGAGCTTCTTTTTTCATATAGGACGTAAGAGATCAAATTCATACAGGTTTGGAATGATTTGGGTGAATAAATCATGACAGAATAATTTTATGGAAATGACAGATGCTTTTATACATATATAATTATATATGTATATACATGTAATTATATACCCATATGTATGTATATATACGCTTTCAAAGACTTTAGTAAATCACGTTAGTCATATTGTATATTGTCATATTGCCACACTTAGATTATGTTTGGTTGTTTGCTTTTTATCCTCTTTGGTCACCATTCACTGTCTTCCAAACTGAAGAGAGTAAGTCATATGAATTTGAACCAAAAAAACATGTATATGTTGTTCCAAATCCATATGACTACATATTCTCCAACATGGTCTTTTTATATTTGACATGAAATAAATTCATACAGGTTTGGAACGACATGAGTTGGAATAAATGATGACAGATTTGTCATTTTTAGTGAGCTATGCCTTTAAGAGGAAAAGTATCAGTTTTTTGAGTAAATGATGTGCCATGCACTGCCTTAAGCTAAAAGGGTTTGTGCATATTTTCTTATTTTGTCACACAATCATCATGCAAGAATGATGTCCTATGGGAGCAATCTTTCAGGCAACCAAAAATTGCAATGCTTTGTTGTATCGGTTTTGTTTGAAGCAGACTAGGAACTCTAAACAAGTCTTGCATTCGTCTGTTGCTTTGATAACCAGCCTCTATTACTCATTATGAGGTCTGACTGACTGTCTCCTTGCCAACACTCAGTGTGGCTCATAACAGACCAAGCAGATGCAGAAAATCCTTCATCCTGCAAGAGAGGAAGACACTGCTGCGAGCTACAGCACCAGCACTAGCATCTGGATGGTAGTACAAACTTCTGCATAGCGTGGCTAACACATATTGGTTATTGAATAATTACTTTATGCAAATGTGTGGGGGTGCATTTGACACCTTATATGAATGACCCTGAAAAACGGAGGCGATTATTACTGTCTGACTGAGTCTAGATGGCACCGAACATATAGTGCGGTTTAAACGTGTGGGTGCTGTTTGGTGTGTTATCATCAAGTCGTAGAGTACAGCATGCACTGTATGTGTGGGAGTGAGTAGAGCAGACTGTCGTGCCATAAAATGCTATATCAATAAAGGCTTGTGCTGATGGTGAACCAGATGCAGAAACTAATGAGTCTGTAACAATCTTTAACCAAATTAAGCATAGAAGTTATATAGGCAGATACAAAAAGTGACAAACACTAGGCCTATCTATAAGATGCAATAGGCTACTCTACATTTAAGCAAAAAAGTAACATGGAGACACTCTATATGCAACGTCTGCTATCAAATGTGATCTTCACATAAATCTTGGCACCCTTTAGCTAACCTGTGATAGTGTCTAATGAGCCACTGCGGTGTAGCGCGGACTGAAGCACAGCACCACACTGCCCCCTTTGGCACAGTGAAGGAATTGCCTGTACAATCATCGGTATGGAGAGCCTTGTTGTTCTCTGACTCTGGTGGAGTTTTTTTCTTTCTTAAATTACAGCTTCTTTTATGTTTCTGAGGTATTTATGTCCTTGGGGTGTTCAGTTTTTTAAATGAACAGATTTTAATGTTTTTCCCCCCCCTTTTTGTTATATGAAGGCAGGCAACATTAAAACACTTGGACATTTTAATTAGGCCTTCATTATTTATGTTGCTGCTTTTCAAATGCTTTTTATAGATTTTTTTTAATCAGTCGTAAAATATTAAACTGCATCATAACAACACTATTGCATTTAAACTGATTATCTGTACAAAGAATGAAATAAACCATTTAATAATCATAATATAAACAATTTATGGCGCATCATTTTTTATTAACTGTTCAAGAATAATAACTATAACACACAATGAAAATAATTCATGAAATATGGATTTTTTTCTTTGTCATCTCATGCACTTTTGTCTTAAACAATTAAAAACAATATAAAATATTGATTTTCATTTATATATAAAGCTGTGATTTTGTGAAATTCTATCATTTAATTGTCTTTATCTACACTAAAAATATATGTAAATAAAACAGATTGTTTGAAGAAGAAGCATTTATTTAATTTTTTAATGACTCAAAAAAAAAAGTCATGTTTAATTCAGTGTTACTTGCTGGTTATTTGTACATTTCTAAGTAAATTGTTTCTATGCAATTTTTTTGGATTATTATTATTACAATAGGATACATTAAACGCTAGCTATGAAATGACCTGTGCCGGGATCTGAACACCACGCTCCAACATGAAACAGTACACGCAGACGAGAGCGCATGGCTCGAGCACACTCGAAGCCGCACGCTCACATGAAAACAATGACATGACGCGAGTGTCAGGGCTCTGTCACAAAACCATGAATTACACTAGACTGAAGTGACAGAACCCTGACAATCTACACTAAAAATATATGTAAATAAAACAGATTGTTTGAAGAAGAAGCATTTATTTAATTTTTTAATGACTCAAAAAAAAAGTCATGTTTAATTCAGTGTTACTTGCTGGTTATTTGTACATTTCTGTTGTCTTAAACAATTAAAAACAATATAAAATATTGATTTTCATTTATATATAAAGCTGTGATTTTGTGAAATTCTATCATTTAATTGTCTTTATCTACACTAAAAATATATGTAAATAAAACAGATTGTTTGAAGAAGAAGCATTTATTTAATTTTTTAATGACTCAAAAAAAAAAGTCATGTTTAATTCAGTGTTACTTGCTGGTTATTTGTACATTTCTAAGTAAATTGTTTCTATGCAATTTTTTTGGATTATTATTATTACAATAGGATACATTAAACGCTAGCTATGAAATGACCTGTAGCAAGAAAAAGGTGTCTGAACTTTTATTCCAAACATGTCAAATCTAATTTCTACTTTAAAATGTTATTACACTCAATACATAAAGCAGAATGTGATGGAAATTATACTTTGTTGGTGATGTTCATAACATTTTAGGGGGGAAATGGATGCATGTGTGAGTGTCCACTGCTGGACACTGCTAGTGAACTAATAAATTCATGAGAATGTAAAAAGTTAAATTCTCCCGCAGGGCCAAAAGTGTCCATAGCTGAAGAAATACTCAAATATAGTGTTATGCACTAGTCTGATTTGTAGGAGTAGTGTTAGCGAGCTAGTCAGTTCTGATGTGTTTCTTCATTTCTTTGTATATTTATTAGCTCTCTTCTCTGATAAAGTTGCAGTCTATTAGTGTTTACTGATTGCTTGGCTTTTCCTTTTATCTGCTGGTCCCTTATGAATACATTCTGAAAAAGCGGACATCTAAATTCAACTTCATTCATTGAAGGCTCCTAGGGACCCCTTTGAACTTATTTTCAGTTACGAATAAGTGAACAAGCACTGGAAAAAAATCTTGTTGGTTTACTCAGCTGTGTAGTCTTGTTATGCCTCACTGCCTTAACGGAGGTCACACAGGATGTCTCGCTATGATAAAATGAATCCGCCCATTCCAATCCATGCACAATCTCCCTGTATGATTAGACATGAACTGCAGCTTCAACAAAGGCCATGAACCAATCACAGGGGGCAACAGGCTGGCAGCCCACTTCACAGGCTTTGTGGAAGCAGGTACACGTTTGATGAGCACGAGTCTGAGTGACCTGAATGTTGCCGCCGGGACGCACAGAAGTCACCCTGATAGTTTCATTTAGCTCTGATAAAATTTATCAGCTGCACATTTCAGTATGCTGTCCTGGGGTTTAGGAGTTATCAGGGAAGGCACTTGAAAATGTAATTAATTCAGCAAAGCATGCCCCCAAATAACATTTGACCTGAAATTGCAGCAGGAAATATGTGTCCGCTGCTGTCACTTCACCGTGCCAGTCTTTATAGTGTTATTGTGTACAAGTTCAGTCCTTCAAACATGAAATGCATGAACAATGAATCTGACACGTTGTCCTGTGTCTTTACATACTGTAAAACAGTAGGCAGACTAGTTCTAATATAAAAATATGTTTATGATGATCAAAATTCATGTGCAGTAATCACAGGTTTAATCCTCGGTTATGAGCAATATTTCAAACTTTTCTATTTTTGTATTTCAAAAGCACTACTATTGGCCCTAGGTTATGAAATCTTGCTCCAAAATATAGTGCTGACCCTATACTGAGGTGCCAAAGATACACTATGGAATGTTACTGCTGGTTGTTTAGCATCACACAATCAATCATAAACTAAAAAATGCCGGGTTCATTAAATATTCATACACTTTGCACAGGCACAGACATTTTCACAGGCGGTTTTTAGTTTCAGTGCCTTAGAGAAACAGTTAAAAATGTCAGAAGAGATGGCAATTTCGTTAACTTGAGTGATGAGGAATATTACTTTAATTATAAGATAATCAGTGCAGATTTACATTCCACAGATGAACAGGTAAAAGACTATGCTTATGGTGCATGCTGTATTTGTCTAGGGAGGTCTAGAAAAAGCTACCACTGTGAAAAAGAAGTACACTTTAGCATATACTTTTAAAAAGAGTAGGCTACTTATTAAGGAAATAATATATACTTAAGTGTGAAATGAATGTGATGTTTACTTAATTGCATGTTAAATTAATTGTTCACCCAAAAATAAAAATGTACTGAAAATGTACTCACCCTCAGGCTATCCAAGATGTAGATGAGTTTGTTTTTTCATCATAACAATTTAGAGTATTTACCATTACAACACTTGCTCACCAATGGATCCTCTGCAGTGAATGGGTGCCATCAGAACGAGAGTCATAACTGCTGATTAAAACATCACAATAATCCACAAGTAATCCACACGTCTCCAGTCCATCAATTAATGTCTTGTGAAGTGAAAAGCCACATGTTTTTAAATAAATCAATCACTAAGACATTTTTCAGTCCTCTATGCATAATATTGCTTCCTTCAGTGAAAAAGTAGTCTTGCATGAATCAGGAGGGGAATATATTTATAAGTGAAAACAGTCCAAAACTGTTCTGAACAAACATATTGGTGCATTTTGATGTGAGAAGACTTTTTCTCTGGAGGAAGCATTTTTATGGGTTAGGAGGGGTGATTTAAAGTTAAAACGCCATAATGATAAAAGTGACGTGACATGTGGCCAAGTATGGTGACCCATACTCGGAATTAGTGCTCTGCATTTAGCCATCCAAAGTGCACACACACAGCAGTGAACACACACAAACTGTGAACACACACCCGGAGCAGTAGGCAGCCATTTATGCTGCGGCGCCCAGGGAGCAGTTGGGGGTTCGGTGCCTTGCTCAAGTCATGGTATTGAAGGAGGGAGAGAGTGCTGTACATTCACTCCCCCCACCTACAATCCCTGCCGGTACGAGACTCGAACCCACAACCTTTGGGTTACGAGTCCAACTCTCTAACCATTAGGCCATGACTAATGTAAGAATTTGTTTCTTACAAATACGCCATTTTAAAATTGAATTCATACTACATTATCATCAAGTACAGCTTTAAAAGTAAAAAGAAACATAAAACATATATTTAACATTAACGCTAAAATGTTTTAATGTTTTGAATTTTACTACAAGTGCACATTAAATACAAGTAAGCACACTTCTTTTTCACAAGGGCATGCATCTGTATTCCCATTCATATAAATGGCAGGAATATATGCTATTTGAAATCTCTTTGAAAACCTTTTACTAGGTACTCATTTCTGGATGGATAATTGTTATTTTTGATCCAATTACCTGGGCTGTAAATGACACCTTCATGGCTAGAAGCACATGATCACACCCTCAAAGAGTTAATAGGAGTATGCTATTTGTAGTAAAGTTAACAGCCTTTGCCTACCAGGTTGGCTATTTGCACAAATTACATTATTACAACCATTTCAGTAGGCATGGGGCAAGATGGTTAGTATTTGGCAGTAATGATCTGGTCATTTTTTTGTGACTGGGCTCTGTACCAAGAGTATCATCATGCTGGAGTCTATTTCAACACTCTAGTAGTCGTTCTCCACATTAATTAATTATTGCTGTAAATACAGGTCTTAAGGGGATGCCAGTTTGCTCAGTATTGATCATTAGGAATCATGTGTGAGTTCATATCATATAAATGGAAGAGGCAAAGACACCCAAGAAGCAGAAACTATTTTTAGGTCATCCTACCCAAAATCAGCAACTAAATCAGTTTGCAAAATAGTATGTTGAAAAGACCATCAAAGTTACAAATTATTGAATAAACATTGCATTAATATTCCTGATGACGGATCATGTTCCTTGGTGTATGAGAAACACAATATAATTAGATCATAACATATTCACTTTGATTCAAATTAAATATGTTTATATGGGGAAAACACGCTTGATTTCAATCCAAATTGGAAAATGATGCACTGTTTGGCTGCACAAATTATTTCTCATGCCAGGAAAAATGAGCTGCTTTCCCTGCTGAAATTACAGTACACACTTCTACTTGGTTCGGTTGTGAGCACTAAAAAAATGTGATATGATAGACCATCAGTGAAGTCTTTCTGATGCAGGGTGAAGATAGCTTTTAAAAGGAGGGGAAATGAACGCAGAGAACCCCTGTAGAGTTCAGCGCGTGTGACTGATGGCTTTGTTACGGCGCAGATTCCTTTTCCTGAGGTGAAATTAAAGGTCGAGTCGGAGTGTCGTGGATCAGGGTTTATTGTGGCAACCACAGAATTTGGCATAAAGTTGGAAGCATATCCTGCCTTCTTCACTGTCAATTGTTTATTTGAAACATGCCACTTCATTCACAAGTGTTTGCTTTGCAGAGTGAAAAAAATGAAGATTTTGTCGTCATATACTCACGCCTGTGTCATTACAAACCTCTATGACTTATTTTCTTTCATGGAGAACAAGGTCTTTTCTATATAATGAAAACATACAGTCACCAGGGCTTGTCCAAAAGGACCATAAAATGGACTATATTACATGATTAAAATTGAATTCCTATTCACTTAGAACTTTTGCCTTCATCAAAGCTCTCAAACTCCATATGTGCTTCTTCATATTCAGCACCAAGTTAAATGCACACTTTTGAATTTTATATGCGCAAATGAGATTTATGGTGCTTTAATGGAGTAATGGAGTATATGAAACATGGCCTAAATAGACAATTTTGCAGCGCTTGATAAACTTGCATTAATGCAGCATAATTTTAAGCCTTTGTATAGCATTATTATTAACTTTTTGAGACTTGGAAATTCCTCGCTTCCGCTCATGAAAACTATATGCCTTCATCTGCTGCGGCTGAATGCAAATATTCCCTATTCATAAATGCTCTCATTGTTATTTCAGCATGTGAATAATAAACGTGAACTTCTACTCTTGTCCATGTTTTAGTGCAGTTGTAAAATTATCTGTTCCTTTTCACTAGGCGATAAAGTTCTTGACAATGCCATCTGATCTTGTTACAGGTGTGGGAGTTTTTTGGCATCCGAAGTGTGCTCAATTTTCACTGGCCTGCTTCTGAGCGATGAATTTCCTGACCCTTGTTGCACGGTGTAGTGGTTCCACTGCATTCATCAGCATCGGGTCTATTAAAGCTGGGCTACTTCTTACTCAAGGGACATGCTTTGAGCCACATTTGATCACAGAAACACAACACTGAGCTTTAATAGCATCTCAGTGTGCTTCGCTTTAGTTTCTCTACTTTTACAGTGATTTTTACTGCTTAGTTCTACATTTTATTTCAACTGAATGGAAACCAATTGCATGCATAATATGTTAAATACTGCACATATATAATTTATGTAATATAAGCTATTATATATAATGACTCGATCATCACAAAACACCTTAATCACCCCTTAATAGTTAGTATAATTTCTGTATATTGTAATTAATATTAAAATTAGGAGTCAATCAACAAAGCCAAGCTTACTTCCTCCATGTAATGCAATGAAAACAATAGGCTTGTTTGAGATTAGCAAAATCCCTTAACGCACACTATCTCGAATACCGCTCTGGAGCATCATGCATCATGTTCTGGAAATAAATCATGAGACTTTTTGCCAAGATCGCGCAGAGGTCAAGGAAACCTTTCTCAATGTAAGTTAAATATGAATAATAATAAGATATTACATGTAATTTGGTGGTAAAACAAAGTGCTACACATTTTATTGCTGCAAAGATCAGTATATTTATTTTTGTACAACATTTGCAACTGGTTTTTATCACTTCATTAAATTGTGTCCTCTATAGGGACTACTGAACAGACATTTAGAAGTTGATTTTAACATGCAAAGTATTGAAAATAATAATAAAACTCTGTAAACACTTTGCGTTTTTACAACACTATAAGTGCGTCCCATCAGGTAATGAAAAGTTGTACACACACTTGTGGTCTTCATGCTCACTTGAACACTTGGACCAAATACAGGAAATACGTCATATAAGTAGTCAAGTGGTCAGGTGCAAAGACCACAAGTGTGTGTATTTGGACAAGGTGTAACGGAGGCCAGCGAGTAAGTGCTGTGTGGCGGAGAGGACCCGGGGGAGAGGGGTTACATTGGTGCCGAAACCCGAGATGGGAGTGAGGCTTAGGGGGGTGAGTGTAACGGAGGCCAGCGAGTAGGTGCTGTGCAGGTAAACCTCACTCCCCTGATCTCAAGAGACGCACTAGCGACTGACGCTAGAGGTTGCAGTCTTTAGCCTCCTTGTTAGTGCGCCTGCCTCCCATGCTGGAGACCCACTCGGAGCGAGAACGAGGTGTGGCGGAGAGGACCCGGGGGAGAGTGGTTACAAAGGCATTGCTCTCCACTGACTGCACTGATCAAAAGCATGATGGGAAACGACTGACTGACGACACAGCTTAATGCTCATTGGTTCAGGCAACTGTGATGCTGCGTTCTCTTCTAAAATGTTTTATTTTTTATCTGATTTCATGTGATTATGTATTTAAATTTTGCATGTGTGTTCCCAAACACTACGACAGTGCGATCTCTGTGTGAGATATGTGATTGTTGTCAACTTGTCGGAGCCTGATGAAATCGGTATAAATACGTGTTTAATACTGCAAAATACGCTCGATGTTACAGTCACTGCCCTTGCCATCCAGAATAAAAGAGAACATCCCAATCGAGTGAAGGGATTTGTGGAAACTGTGGTTCCTAATTATTGTGATCCAAGATTTGCCTCACATTCAGGATGAAACGACAAACATTTTAGGTGAAGGATAATCCATTTCTTACCTCCGAAACTGTGTTATGATCTATGACGTTATTATTTTTATTGTGAGTATTAGGCTTATCATTATTGCTGAATGCTGATCACTGTTGTTGTGCTATGATATTGTAATATTTACCATTATATAATCAGAGGAGTATAGAAAAGTTTATGAAAGTGTCACTCCACAATACAATAGCAAAATATATAAGTATGTATAGTATTTTTATGTTGCATTAATCAGTGTCTAGCACACCTTCCTAAGGAAAGGATATGGACCAGAAGACATTGCAATTACTAAATGATATTTAGACAGACTTAAAGAAGTTCCAGATCTATACTTGCTCTTATTATTTCAGTTATTTTGCCTTTAATGTAAATAAACATGTGCAAACAACCCCAACCCCACACCCCATTTAATTATCTTTTTTATCTCCTGGTAATCAATTCTAATTTAAATTATTTTATTTCTAGTTTTTACTTTTTTAATACCTTGTATTTTCTTTCTCATTTTTATGTAAAGCACTTAACCATTGTGTATGAAATTTGGTATATAAATAAACTTGCCTTGCAATGAAGCTAAAAATATACAAGACAAACATGTCTTCTAATATCTTCAATTGTTGCGTATACCGAGCTGCAGCGGACACATTTGTAAATGACTTTACTTGGACCCATTGTGCGAGCTGTCTCTTTAATACCGCATTTATATACATGTTGCAGCTGATTGGGCTGACATTTTTGACACACCCACCAAACAAGAGAAAACGTGTCTCGAACAAACCCCGTTGCACACCGTTTCCGGGAAACATGTCGTTCAACCCAGAAACCGTAGCAAAACGTTACGCACCGGTTTGAGCCTGAACGTGCCCCAGGGTCTCTGTTTCGAACACTTTTTCACACCAATGAAGCTAAAAATATACAAGACAAACATGTCTTCTAATATCTTCAATTGTTGCGTATACCGAGCTGCAGCGGACACATTTGTAAATGACTTTACTTGGACCCATTGTGCGAGCTGTCTCTTTAATACCGCATTTATATACATGTTGCAGCTGATTGGGCTGACATTTTTGACACACCCACCAAACAAGAGAAAACGTGTCTCGAACAAACCCCGTTGCACACCGTTGCACACCGTTTCCGGGAAACGTTTCCGTTTCGTTCAACCCAGAAACCGTAGCAAAACGTTACGCACCGGTTTGAGCCTGAACGTGCCCCAGGTCTCTGTTTCGAACACTTTTTCACACTTGCAAAATATACTTTATCTGAATAACGTGAAATTCCAGGAAGAACACGTACCTTATTTTCATAACCGCTTTTATGTTTCATTGGATGCGGTCATGGAACTTTTAGTCGAATTTGACAGATTTGTCCTATAAATCCAATTCTATAAGCCTCCCATATTCAGTATTGCATCAAAAAATATCACAATGTCTTCCATGTTTGATATGTAATATACATGAGGAGCAGTGCTAAGGTCCAATAAGGTTTTGCTGTGGGCGGGCCTACCAGACACTACATCATGGGATATTTTAAAGGGGTCATATGATGTTGCTAAAAAGGACATTATTTTGTGTATTTGGTGTAATGAAATGTGTTTATGCGGTTTAAGGGGCAAAAAACACATTATTTTCCACATACTGTACATTATTGTTTCTCCTCTATGCCTCGCCTTTCTGAAACGCATCGATTTTTACAAATCTCCTCGTTCTGAAAAGCGAGGTGTGCTGTGATTGGCCAAATTCCTCAAGCGTGTGACGGAAATGTTACGCCCCTTACCATACTGTGATGCTGTGTCCTGGCGCAGTGAGACAAAAACAACGAGGCATTTGATGCATCCAGTGGGGACACAATTACTGATTACAATGACTCTTACTGTCTTTGTACGTGTTGCGTTGCATCGCGCCGCGTAAACATAAAACCATGTCTGCATTTGTGATCGGAGAAACGACAAACAAAAAGTGCTACTCTACACTGCTCAAAACTCGCTTTTGAATCATCAGTGGCAAATCCTTTAAATATAAAAACATACCTTCAGGCTGTGAGTCTGTCAGGGTTGGGGTTGAAGGGATGAGGTGAGGACTCAATGGTGCTGAGATAAGGGCCTTTTATTCAAATAAACAACATAAACTACCTCGTGGGGGAAAAACAGGCTGGCAAGGCTAGGCAAGGCAGGATCTGGACACGACACGACAGGACACATCCAGGGAGATACGAAGACGAACTCGCCCGGGACTGCAAACACAAGGAGAATAAATGGAGAGCAAATGAGGAGGGTAAAGAGGGAACACATGTGGGGCAAATTAGCCAATAATCAGGTAACAAGATGGGTGGGGTCAAGACAATTAACATGAGCACATGGCACACAGGAAACAAAGACAAAAGCCATGTGCTCACACAAAACAAAACACGAACATGCAGCTAATGAGAAAACTCATAAGCCGCGTGTTCACACAAGACAAGATAGCACGCAGCCAGCGAAAAACCAAGCTGCGTGCTAAACAGCACAAGACAAAACAGGACATGAAAACAATGACATGATGGGAGTGACACTAGCCCCCCTCAAAAGGGACGCCACCTGGCTAACGAGGAACACCCAAAAACAAGACAGGAACATGACAGCACAAGACCAGAACAAACATGACAACACAAGACCGATACACAACAGGCAACATAAGACAGGAAAAATCTAAACACAGAGACAAAGAGGGGAGGGAGGGAGGGGAGCCAAGCCAGTTGCAGAAGTATAGCCCAGAAAGCCATTACAGGGACCAGGGAGGCTCAGGCAATCCAGAAGTCCTGGCAGGATGCCAGGGCGGAACCGGAGGGACGGACCAGGGAGGCTCCGACAATTCCAGAGTCCTGGCTGAAGGCCAGGGTGGGACCGGAGGGACAGACCAGGGAGGCTCCGGCAGTACAGTAGCCTTGGCGGATGTCCGGGGCGGGGGCGGTGGGACTGACCAGATGGGCTCCAGCGCTTCTGGAGTCCTGACAGGGGGCCAAGGCGGAGCTGGGAGCTTGGCAGGCAGGAAAGGTGGAGCCCGTATCAAGGAGGGAGCCGGCATCAGGGCAATGCGTTTGGGTGGCGCCGGCAGGGCAAGGAGCTTGGGCGGCGCCGGCAGGGCAAGGAGCTCGGGCGGAGCCGGCAGGGCAAGGAGCTTGGGAGGACCTGGGACGGCCTCCAGGCCATGTGGGATGGAGGAAGCCCTTTTCCTCCTCCGTTTCCGAGAGCGGGGCACTGCAACTTCATTGCCCACCTCTGGGGGCACAGCAGCCTCTTCGGCCACCATTGCAGGCACTGCAACCTCATCAGGCACCGCTGGGGGTGCTGCAGCCTGATCGGCCGCCTCTAGGGGTGCTATAGCCTCTTCAGCTGCCTCTAGGGGTGGTGAGGTGGACCCATTCCTCCTCCTACCCCTCCTCCGTTTACGAGACCGAGCTGCTGCAGCCTCTTCGGCCACCTCTGGGGGTGCTGCAGCCTCTTCGGCAGTCGCTGGGGGCGCTGCAGCCTCTTCGGCCACCTCTGGGGGTGCTGCAGCCTCTTCGGCCACCTCTGAGAGCGCTGCAGATTCCTTGGCATTCGCTGGGGGCGCTGCAGCCTCTTCGGCCGTCTCTGGGGGCGCTACAGCCTCTTCGGCCAGAGGATTCCCCTGACGGGCTAGGAATTTGACGAACCCCTCAAATAACAGGTGATCCAGCCCTCTCATCCTCCACCAGTTGAGGGGCTCATCAAGGGCGTAATTAAAGAGGTCCTTGAGGGCCGCATGATTAAACCCCAACCCCTCTGCAGCACCGCTGAACTCCAGGGCAAAATTCCTCACGTCAGCCCCCTGTTGACAGGGGGGCTCAAGGTCTTAAATTGGCACATGCTCTGGTAGTGGGGGCTGGAGAGAGTGGAGGTTGGTGGACGACGCAAACCCTTCTTCTGCTGAGTCCTCATTTTGGCCAGTTCGTACTGTCAGGGTTGGGGATGAAGGGATGAGGCGAGGACTCAATGGTGCAGGAGATAAGGGCTTTTTATTCAAATAAACCAAAATAAACAACATAAACTACCCCGTGGGGGAAAAACAGACTGGCTAGGCAAGGCAAGGCAGGATCTGGATAGGACAGGACAGGACAGGACAGGACAGGACAGGACAGGACAGGACAGGACAGGACAGGACAGGACAGGACAGGACAGGACAGGACAGGACAGGACAGGACAGGACAGGACAGGACAGGACAGGACAGGACAGGACAGGACAGGACAGGACAGGACAGGACAGGACAGGACAGGACAGGACAGGACGGACCTGGGACGGCCTCCAGGCCATGTGGGATGGAGGAAGCCCTTTTCCTCCTCCGTTTCCGAGAGCGGGGCACTGCAACTTCATTGCCCACCTCTGGGGGCACAGCAGCCTCTTCGGCCACCATTGCAGGCACTGCAACCTCATCAGGCACCGCTGGGGGTGCTGCAGCCTGATCGGCCGCCTCTAGGGGTGCTATAGCCTCTTCAGCTGCCTCTAGGGGTGGTGAGGTGGACCCATTCCTCCTCCTACCCCTCCTCCGTTTACGAGACCGAGCTGCTGCAGCCTCTTCGGCCACCTCTGGGGGTGCTGCAGCCTCTTCGGCAGTCGCTGGGGGCGCTGCAGCCTCTTCGGCCACCTCTGGGGGTGCTGCAGCCTCTTCGGCAGTCGCTGGGGGCGCTGCAGCCTCTTCGGCCACCTCTGGGGGTGCTGCAGCCTCTTCGGCCACCTCTGAGAGCGCTGCAGATTCCTTGGCATTCGCTGGGGGCGCTGCAGCCTCTTCGGCCGTCTCTGGGGGCGCTACAGCCTCTTCGGCCAGAGGATTCCCCTGACGGGCTAGGAATTTGACGAACCCCTCAAATAACAGGTGATCCAGCCCTCTCATCCTCCACCAGTTGAGGGGCTCATCAAGGGCGTAATTAAAGAGGTCCTTGAGGGCCGCATGATTAAACCCCAACCCCTCTGCAGCACCGCTGAACTCCAGGGCAAAATTCCTCACGTCAGCCCCCTGTTGACAGGGGGGCTCAAGTTCTTAAATTGGCACATGCACTGGTAGTGGGGGCTGGAGAGAGTGGAGGTTGGTGGACGACGCAAACCCTTCTTCTGCTGAGTCCTCATTTTGGCCAGTTCGTACTGTCAGGGTTGGGGATGAAGGGATGAGGCGAGGACTCAATGGTGCAGGAGATAAGGGCTTTTTATTCAAATAAACCAAAATAAACAACATAAACTACCCCGTGGGGGAAAAACAGACTGGCTAGGCAAGGCAAGGCAGGATCTGGATAGGACAGGACAGGACAGGACAGGACAGGACAGGACACATCCAGGGAGATACGAAGACAAACTCGCCTGGCTAATGAGAAAACTCATAAGCCGCATGTTCACACAAGACAAGACAGCACGCAGCCAGCGAAAAACCAAGCTGCATGCTACACAGCACAAGACAAAACAGGACATGAAAACAATGACATGACGGGAGTGTCAGGGCTCTGTCACAAAACCATGAATGACACTAGACCGAAGTGACAGAACCCTGACAGAGTCAGCATTATTTGTCAGCATCATAGACTGTGGTCAGCATACGCGCCGAAGGGGAAACAGGGGAACTGAATTCACCGGAACACCGGCATTGTAGGCTACTCTCTAAGGAAACAGTCCTCGTCCTCCGTAAAATGCGTTGCACACATCTGAACATTTGGTTTGAACTGTTCTGGAACAGTGTTGTAAATACTACTTAACCACTGATTTCTAGTTGTGTCCTCTTTTGGAAGACCAAACAAAGTAGCTTCGCTTTCACAATGTCACACACAGTGTCTCCACGACATGGCGGCGGCAGCAACAGCGAGAATCAAAGTTACGCCTTCTTTCTTTGTGTGAACATTTGGCACTGCTCAAAAAAATCACATCGTGACGTAGACATGTAGGGGGTGTTTAAACGAAGCGTTTTAGGAGGGCGTGGACGAGTCTTAACTTTTATAAACTTTTATATCTCTTTGGATTTGAGACTTTAGTCTTTGCAACTTTAGGAATCTTATCTATTCACAAACAGCTTATAACACTCCAAAGAGAAAGAAAAACGTGAAATAGCATCATATGATTTAAAATGCTTAACGTGAAAAATGCTTAACGTGGCTTAATGCGTAAATACAGTGTTTTTATAAAACCAAACTCAGTAAACACATTATTAATAAAGCATACTATCACTGTAAAAAATCAAAAGTTGAGAAAACTTAAAAGTCTAAGGCAACCAGCTTCAGGAGATTTTTGAGTTTTCTCAACTTGTTTTTGTAGGAGATTTTTGAGTTTTCTCAACTTGTTTTTGTAGGAGATTTTTGAGTTTTCTCAACTTGTTTTTGTAGGAGATTTTTGAGTTTTCTCAACTTGTTTTTGTAGGAGATTTTTGAGTTTTCTCAACTTTTTGTATGCACAGACAAGCATATGAGCCCAAAATACGAACACAACGAGTTTAATTACACGTTAAGCATTGTCCATAGAAAAACGTTATAAGGAAAATGCTTAATGTGGCTTAATGTGTTAAGACAGTATTTTAAAAGACCAAACTCAGTAAACACATTATTAATAAAACATACTATGTACAGACAAGCAGAGCTCATTTAATACATCCACGTTGTTGTTTTCCTTATTACGGTTTTCTATGGGAGGAAAAAGCTTAACGTGTTATTAAATGCATTGTGTTCGTATTCTGGGCTCATCTGCTTGTCTGAACATAGTGTGATTTATTAATAACGTGTTTACAGAGTTTGGTCTTAACACATTCACGTTAAACATTTTTCACATTAAGCGTTTTAGAATGTCACCAAAAATAGTATATTTACATTAACTGGTGATGTATTTTATCATTACAGAAGAACCTGTAAAATCAGGAATTCTGAGCATTTTTACACTGAAGTTTAAAAATGGTTAGAATGATGAAAAACAAGGCCTATTTAGGTTTTGCATTCCATCATGTCAGCCATATGGAGCGTAAAATGCACAATGACAGTCTGTCACATTTTCTTGGTTTACTTTAGTGCCTTTAGAGATGGTATGCGTCAGTGCCCTCATCTTAAATTGATGTATTAATATTGATTTCGCTGATAATCAGCCATGTCTTTGATTCAAATAATAGTGGGCCGGTTTGTATGGATACAAATGAGCAGCTTAAACATGAGTGAATGGCTTCAAAAGCAAAGATGATTATTCATCTTTCCTCTGTTCTTTGCTACACAGCACAAGACAAAACAGGACATGAAAACAATGACATGACGGGAGTGTCAGGGCTCTGTCACAAAACCATGAATGACACTAGACCGAAGTGACAGAACCCTGACAGAGTCAGCATTATTTGTCAGCATCATAGACTGTGGTCAGCATACGCGCCGAAGGGGAAACAGGGGAACTGAATTCACCGGAACACCGGCATTGTAGGCTACTCTCTAAGGAAACAGTCCTCGTCCTCCGTAAAATGCGTTGCACACATCTGAATATTTGGTTTGAACTGTTCTGGAACAGTGTTGTAAATACTACTTAACCACTGATTTCTAGTTGTGTCCTCTTTTGGAAGACCAAACAAAGTAGCTTCGCTTTCACAATGTCACACACAGTGTCTCCACGACATGGCGGCGGCAGCAACAGCGAGAATCAAAGTTACGCCTTCTTTCTTTGTGTGAACATTTGGCACTGCTCAAAAAAATCACATCGTGACGTAGACATGTGGGGGGTGTTTAAACGAAGCGTTTTAGGAGGGCGTGGACGAGTCTTAACTTTTATAAACTTTTATATCTCTTTGGATTTGAGACTTTAGTCTTTGCAACTTTAGGAATCTTATCTATTCACAAACAGCTTATAACACTCCAAAGAGAAAGAAAAACGTGAAATAGCATCATATGATTTAAAATGCTTAACGTGAAAAATGCTTAACGTGGCTTAATGCGTAAATACAGTGTTTTTATAAAACCAAACTCAGTAAACACATTATTAATAAAGCATACTATCACTGTAAAAAATCAAAAGTTGAGAAAACTTAAAAGTCTAAGGCAACCAGCTTCAGGAGATTTTTGAGTTTTCTCAACTTGTTTTTGTAGGAGATTTTTGAGTTTTCTCAACTTTTTGTATGCACAGACAAGCATATGAGCCCAAAATACGAACACAACGAGTTTAATTACACGTTAAGCATTGTCCATAGAAAAACGTTATAAGGAAAATGCTTAATGTGGCTTAATGTGTTAAGACAGTATTTTAAAAGACCAAACTCAGTAAACACATTATTAATAAAACATACTATGTACAGACAAGCAGAGCTCATTTAATACATCCATGTTGTTGTTTTCCTTATTACGGTTTTCTATGGGAGGAAAAAGCTTAACGTGTTATTAAATGCATTGTGTTCGTATTCTGGGCTCATCTGCTTGTCTGAACATAGTGTGATTTATTAATAACGTGTTTACAGAGTTTGGTCTTAACACATTCACGTTAAACATTTTTCACATTAAGCGTTTTAGAATGTCACCAAAAATAGTATATTTACATTAACTGGTGATGTATTTTATCATTACAGAAGAACCTGTAAAATCAGGAATTCTGAGCATTTTTACACTGAAGTTTAAAAATGGTTCGAATGATGAAAAACAAGGCCTATTTAGGTTTTGCATTCCATCATGTCAGCCATATGGAGCGTAAAATGCACAATGACAGTCTGTCACATTTTCTTGGTTTACTTTAGTGCCTTTAGAGATGGTATGCGTCAGTGCCCTCATCTTAAATTGATGTATTAATATTGATTTCGCTGATAATCAGCCATGTCTTTGATTCAAATAATAGTGGGCCGGTTTGTATGGATACAAATGAGCAGCTTAAACATGAGTGAATGGCTTCAAAAGCAAAGATGATTATTCATCTTTCCTCTGTTCTTCAGAATAACATCCCGCTTAAGTTTCATATCCCCTCGTTTGATAAATCAATTGTATTTAAGTAATGTGATAATAGAGAACGGGCTGCCTTTACCCGCACATTGTGTGAGTAGATTATAACAATGAATGGGATGAGGACATGTCTGCCTTTTGTGAGACTAAAATCACATTAGAAGTGAAGGACATGACCTTCTCATAGCTCTCTCAATCTGGTCTAGTGCACTAAATACCAGTAGATGTATAAGAGGGCCCACTTTGATTAAAATGCACTCAAATCAAGATTATTCTTAATGAAAAATATTTCTGCTAATAACCTCATATTTCTGAATTTTGCACATTGATTGCATTCAACTGTGGTGGTATTTTACAGTTTAACGGGTCATTTAGTCATTAAGGTGTGCATTCCTGGGTCTATAATCTATATGCTTTTTTATTTGATTGTTCTTTAATACCAGCTAGCACTAAATGGATGTATTTGAACACGAGTTTCACAATTTGAGTTGAATTACTGAAATAAATGAACTTTTCCATGACATTCTAATTTATTGAGATGCACCTGTATAATTAAGAAATATTGTAATTATTTTAAGTATTATTTTAATTTGAAATAATTTTCTAATCTAAATATGTTTCTCTGAAAACCTTAAATTGATTAAAACTGACAGTATAGGCATTTATAATGTTGCAAAATATTTGTATTTCAAATAAAATCTGTTCTTTTGAATTTTATATTCATCAAAGAATTCTGAAAAGAAAAATCTATCAAGGTGTCCTTGAAGAATAAACTATTTACTGTATGTAAGTTATGTTGCTTTGACAACACTTTGGTCGTCAGACCATGGCTTCAACACAATAGCATTGCCATATCCACTACAACTTTACAGCAATGGTGGAAGTTAAAAAAAATATGGCAAGCCTACAATGACATATTTGCCAATGCCAATCTCTTCCTTCAGGTTACGTTTCTGTGAATCTTTTAATATATGACTCTAATGAGCACACGGCTCATCCCTCCCTCTCACTCAAGCAGTCTCATTTTTGCACAAGAAGGCAAACACAATGCTTTCCACTACCGTTGATAACTAGACCATTTGTTACCATTTTCAGGCTCATTGTCACTTTTGCTCAGCAGTTGGGCACGGAAATGGATTCTTGGTCAAACCGCTGTTATTAATGGACTTGACTGAGCAGCGCTGGCAGATGAAAATGAAAATGAGAGACTGAAGATGAACACTGCTTTCAGAAACTTCATAAGACCTCCCTATTGACAGGCGCCTTTTCAGTTCTGTGATTAGCATTACTTAAATTTGCATTGGGCCTAATCAGATATTCACAGAGCACAGCCACGTGCCAGGGTGTGCATAAATTTATTTTGCCCGTGGTTGTGTCCAAATTAATCAATACACCAGATGAGTCATTAGCTTTGATTCAATTAATAATTTACATTTGACCAACAGTGCTTGAGAATGAAAGAGTCCAAGTTAACAAGAAAGAGGCTTAACCGAACATCGAGGCTGATGTTCATTGATTTACCAACTTCTAAGGAAATTGATGGACTCGTTTAGAGCCTGGGATCCATTAGGCTCTCAGTAATGGAGAATTTTTTGAAAACAATTTATTATTTTTAAGTTACGATCAGAACAAATATGATTACCATATAATCCCTTGATATTTGGAAAGCTGTAATGGTTTTGCCTCCTGAATGTGCTTTCAGCATTCATCATTCGGATTCACCAAGGACAGCCTCGCCGTTTAAGGAGAAAGAAAAAATATCACATTTTGTAATGCTTTAATGGCAAAACTCTATTTTTAGCTATATGAAAACATTAACATTGACTCGCTGATACATGTTTCAACCGCTTTTAACCATTCAGTGTGACTTTCCTTGAGCATTGCCAGGAATCTATACTGTGACTATTTCCAAAAATATTTTAAAATATAAATAATGACGCAGCTTTCACAAGAATATTTTAATTTAACAGTGCATAATTATAAGATTTCATGCAAACTCCAATGGTTACATTTTGTATCCATGAAAAGTGTAAATCAGTGGTTCTCAGCATTTTTGACTCTAAGGCCCCAATTTTTTCTCAACAATAATCAAAAGCCCCATGACTTTTCAAGCTGTTTGTGATTTACTGGATAAGAAGGCTAACGAATATTTAAAAAATAATTTCTACCCAGTATCTTTTAGAGCTTGGCATAACTGTATAAAAATGTTTGTTCATTATAAAAATGCCCTTGGAGATATATAGTTAATTTACATGACATTTCAAGGTCAAGAAATAGCACTTTTAAAATTAGTCTTCCACATAGTTTTCTGTGAATGGTTCTTCAAAGACAAAATTTGAATAAAAATAAGAAATATAATAAAATAATCATGGAATGCCATCTTGAGGGTTCATGTTTAAATGTAAAGATAACTTGGTTGTTTAAAAAAATGGCACTTTAATGCTAAGATTCACAGAGAGGTTTGTAAATGGTAATGAAAAATTGAATTATGATGCAAAAAAAACCCCTAACTTTTTTACTTTATAAGTAAATAATTAAAATATGTGATATGATTTGCTTGAGATATGTCTGTCCATGTCGTAAGTTGGTAGATCACCCAAAGAGATGCCTCTTATGATTTCAGACAGGACAGATTTGATCCACAAACGATTCGTTTTTTACATTGTAGGCCTGTTTGAACAAAAATGAACTGCTCTTCTTGTTGGTTGATTAAACATATGCGTTCCTCAAAGTGCAGTTTTAGAATTTAGGAGTTAGATGGTAAATTATCCAAAACACTTCAGTAGTTAAGTATTTTAATAATTATTTTATTAGCATTATAATCATTTTGCTGTGCATAGAGCTGTGATTGTATGCTAAAGTATTGTATGCTAACGAGACACTCATCTGCTTCAAGAAAGCTTGTTTCACTCAGTGTTTTGTACAGTATTGTATGCTCAGTCTATGTGGAACACAAGTGTCTTGTAAACATCTAAACTGAATGAAACATTTCATTTCACCTGACATAGAGCAGATTAATAGGTAACAGCAGAATGCTAAGAATGCTGCTCAACAAAAAGTGCAGTCTTCGAAGTATCCAGTCAACAATGACAGCGTGAGAGTCAAGAAACTTGGAGAAGCCATTTAATTTTCAGTGAAACGCACTATGAATTAGTATTAATTTAATGTACGTAGGGTATATGTCGCAGCGAAACCTTTAATTTAGCAGTTGCTATGTATTTTGCCACTAGATGGCACACTCTTTAACTAATTAACTGACTTTATTTATATACCTTACGTGACACTGTCTGTGAAGCGTCTTAAATGCGAGGTCTGAATAAAAACTTTGATTTAAAGTGTTGTCTTTATTGTAAAGTTTGTTGTATATAACCCTGATATAAATGATTTACTATGCGTATTATATACGATTAGCAAAATCTACACAAAAGGCAACGTGCTAGGCTATTTTAAGCCTTGTCTCATTAGCATTTCCAAGCTATTATTAATTAATTTTGGTAACATTTTTCCCTACATCATGACTCTATTGTTACGACCACAATATGTTTACCCAACAGTTCAAGTAAAACTTTCCATCTTATCTCATGCAAACACTGAGTCAAGTTAAATTTGAGTTAAATCAGGTTTATTTTTGTTCTTCTCATTTCTGTGTAGTGTTAAAAAAAAGTGAAACAGTCCCTCTGGAAGCACGGTGTGACATTTGTGTAACTGTTGCCATAATGTTGCCATAAACAAATGTTTTGGGGGATGCATTTGCATGTTCTGTACCACAGAGTTCATGATGGAACTATTTGTCAGAGGCTGGACAGAGGAACAATTCCCCTTTAACCCAACAAATGAGCACATAAATAAAGACTGCACATAGTATGTTCCAAAATCAGCTGTATCTCAATAATATTTTCACGGTGCTCCAACATTATTTATGGCTCTTTGTTCATCTTTCATGTCTGACCGTTTAAAATCTAGATGAGACGGACCTTTTTACAGCTTTTGTGTTATTAGTGATTTAAGATGAACCAGGATAGGAGGCTGTCAGAACTGTGTCAATGAATCATTAAAATCATTGTTAGAATAATTAAGATTCACATTTGCAACCTTTTGGATTTTAATGTTAGACAAGCAAATTAGGCTATTCATCCTGTACAAAACAATAACACACCAATGAATGAGTAGACGATGATGAAACATGAAGATTGAATTAAGAATACTGAATTGCATATTTAAAAAAACCTGACAAAAATGATTATGTTCAATGGATGGAAACAAATATGAGATGAGAAAATGAACAATAAAAACTTAATTTTAACAAGTGGCCTCTGATAAAAAAGATATACTCTTCTTAAATGGTTGTTTCATTTCAGCAGTATTACACACAATCCTGAATTTTATATTTATTTGTCTCACTTAATGAGCAGACACCACATAAAAAGATATATATATATCAACATATTATAAACTGTCCATTAACACTTGCAGAAGTTTATATAGCGATGAGCTCTTAGCTCCGCCCACTCGGCAGCAGTGCTTTGAGTGGCATTTACTATGAGGCTGCAGGTGAAATAATCCTTCTCGTCTTGTGAGTTATTGCGACAGAGTTCAGTTGTTTGAAACACTGGCGTCTTCAATTAACTAGAATGGAACGGTCGAAATAGACCCCGGGAAGTGATCTTCAACAGGTAAACCACTTGACTGACTATTTAAAAAGGAAGACGATGTATGTAACTAACTGTTTAGTAAGTAAACACTTCAGAGCCGAACTTCTCTACGAAACTCGACGTCTGATAGACCGTCATACGTAGGAAACTAAACCGTATCAGGGTTGTTATTATATATATATATATATATATATATATATATATATATAATACTCCCAAAACAAGTTAAAAGTGTGTTGTTTTTGCACTTTGTGAACAGTCCTATGCGTACACTACTTGACTTTTAATCAGTGTCGAAGTAGGTTAGTAGTTAAAGTTCTTTCCAATGCGTACTTGCGCGCATAAATGAAGTATGCGAGCAACAGATGAATTATTGCGATTAGATTATCTTTTTTGGCAGAAAGACAAAAAACTATATTTTGACTGTCATCTTAATCATAAAATCCGTCGTTCTGTCCGTTTATTAGTCACCCATCCTCCCTTACAGTTCTAATAACCAACTAATAGGATGTAATGAGTTTAATCTTGCAGCTCCAACATGGGCTATAAACTGAATGTCTAATGCCATAGCAAAATGACTGATATAAACTAACAAGTGTTAGGTTATATCTGGATCTTGCACTATCCCATTAATCTGACACCATTAATCCAATGACAATGTGTGTTGTAGTGGATTTTTCAGGTATTTATTTAGTGTGCATAAATGTCATTGTACTGTCAACCCCGATCTGTCTCTTCTGCATGCTCCAGATATCAACTTGTGTTACTAAGATTCTGTTCATGGGATTTGGCGCATTGTTGCTTTCTGTCATCGGGTTATGATTTTGCATTATCTAGCACAAAATCCTTCATTTCACAGTCACTTATGCAATTAAATGTAGTCAGATCAACTGCTGTTGTCCTAATGAGGCACACCCTGTCTGTCCCCTTCCGTCCTGCTTGTGAGATGTGCATAGTTTGAAGATGTCATGTGACCGTTAAATGGGATAGACAGGGTTCCACTATGTATGTTCAACAGCTATTCTGACCTCCTATTTGCTTAACAAATTGAACCACATGTCATGGCATGCTTACTTTGATAATGACTAGGACTTTAGGAGAAACTTGGAAAGCTTCTCCTTTGGAGGCAGCTTGCTCTACAGGAATAGTAGTCATTGTATGATGTCTCAATAGGTTTGGTGTGTCCGCCCTGCCTTGGGCCTTGCAAGTTTCATGATGTTCTGCAAAAACATCCACGGCAAACTTCTCATTCACTCCTAGTTGATTAAGCCGTGACTAAAGAATAAACTTGCGTTGTTGCACATCAGCAAACAGTGATGCCTTATTAATATTATCACTATTTTGGATTTGATATATTTATGAGTGAATGCATTTGTAAATGAGTTTTGAATGCTGAAATTATATGTGAGAGGGATTAATAATTCATGACATATTTATTTCATAACATGTTTTAATTATAGACATCATGTCATATGAATATGCATAACGATATGGTATACTCGGGTTGATTATTCATACAATTGATTATTCACACAATTTTTCTCAAGAAAAATCTTAGAGAAAAAGATTGCATATTATTGGTTACTACTAAGTATTTTAATTAATAGAAAATTGTTGGCAACACACCAGTTGCACACTCCGTAATAGTTTAGTTTTTTTTTTTTAATGTTTTAATTAAAATGCATTTGTCTGAAGGCCATAACAAAGATTGTCAAGTTTGAAACAAAACCAGGCAATTTATTATAAAAATAGAATACAACATGGTCGGAATTTATTGGACTCACAGAGAAAATATCACTGAAAGTGAAAACATTCAAAATATGTAAAAAATGCTATATATCTCAAATATGTCAAATCACAAATATGTTATCTCAGAGGTTAGTGTTGTCGAATGTAGAGCTAACATACAGAAACACTAATATCTTTTTTATGTTTTCCTCACTAATTATGCAAGCATTTTACATGCATAATTTACAGCTATATTTATATGTGGTGCTATTTTTTTAGGTAACAGCCATTATTGTTCATATTGAGATTACACTTCAAATACTTTGAAGTATTTCCAGTGTGATCCACAGTATGTATTTTATATTGTTAGAAAGTAACATGCCCTCCATTCAAAAATGCATTCTAGGGGGCAAATATTGCCCAGTAATTAAAGAGTTAATTTCTGACACGGCAGTGTCTCACTGTAAAAAAGAAAAAATACTGGAGGCCTCAAACAGTCACACTGGAAAAATGTTGTTAAGTTATTCTAGAGCAAGTTCAACATCGTGCATGGAGAAAACAAATGACTTATTGAACACATACACTAGGGGTGTGACGAGATCTCGTGGCACAAGATCTCGCGAGATCCGATGTGTCTCGCGAGAACGTGACGATATCCTCGCAAGACCTTTCAGATATATTTGCATTACACTGGCTCGTTCACCAGTGGTGGTATGTAAGATATTTTATGTTCACAACAGGCAAGTGGCCGCATGAATAGCGGGAAAATTACGCAGTGTAGTCTTTATCCAGTCATAAAAGCAGAATTCACAGTTTAATGCAGAATGTCAAATTTTGAATGAATTAATCAAAAGTAGGTCTTTACACTTAAGGTCTTTACATTACACTTAAATCAAGTCATGATATGGACTAGTATCTGTAAATATTAAGCCAGTATCTGTAAATATTAAGCCGCAAAAGTAGATTTAAATATGAATCCTGCATGTTCTGCGTAGGGGTGTGCGATATATATCGTCTGCGATAATATCGTAATTGTTGTTTTAACGATGTGTGATTTGACACTATCGAGTATTTTGCAAAAACCATTCAAAACATCCCTACAGAGTGCACGCACACATTACGTGAAGTCTAGACTAGTGCGTGTGCGCATTTAGTGTGTTTTCTTTCACTGCATGATTCAGTCTATTAAAATGCATTTAGAATGATCACAAA
>NW_015505216.1:3069300-3112635 GCF_001515645.1 Sinocyclocheilus grahami | reverse complement strand
TTTTTTTTCATGTTTTAAATAATTTCAAATATCAGTATTCAACGTTTTATGTTTAATATATCAAAACATTATTTATGCATTTGTAATCGCAGGTTAAATGCATTCATGTCTTGCATTAAACAAAATACATGTGTGTAAATACATCTAAATGCCACTTCAGATGCAGCTTCTGTGTTGATTTCATTTGCTTGGTAACAGCCCAAATGTTTTATTATTCTGATTCCCTGATTAAATGTAAGAATTTGACTCAAAAGATAATTAACACTTTTAGAAAAAATGGCTTTATAAAGGTAAAAATGCCCATAAAATGCAAAAATCAGTTTAAACTTATTGGAAAAGATTCATTTCTATCAGTATGAACTGACCACCACACAGAATATGTGTATAAAATATTAAAAACATTAGGAGTCAGCTGTCTTCGGCACCCCTTAAGGTACCAGCACAATAACACGCTCAGCAAAATATTGTCTAATTATCATTATCGATAAAATCCCATAAAATATAGAGATATAATTTTTTGTCAATATCGCACACCCCTAGTTCTGCGTGTCTCTTTTAATGAATGGCGCAGATGCGCGGTTTCATTTACTACACACACTGAAGCGCGCCTGACACTCGCGGTGATTTCAGCGTCTGCCGTCTCACTAAATGAGGACGTAAACACATGAACAACATCTCCAGAACTGCTCTGAGAGTCACTTCATGAGCATTTTAGCGTTTAATTTGAGTAAAACTAGCGTCATATCTCATACACAGAACTGTAAAGGTATTCACGGCAATCTGTCAAAATAAAAGTCTGGTTTGATTTGAAGACATTGTGCCTATAACTATTTTCAGTAGAATGTAGATAGACTACTATTACTACTACTACTACTACTATTATTATTACTACTACTACTACTACTACTACTACTACTACTACTACTACTATTACTACTAAAATGAAACAAACATTATTTTTTAAGGAATAATCACACAAAACATTTCTTCAATGTTTTAATTTTAATAGTAAATCCCCTTTGTTTGACAACATTTTTTTGTTTGCTTAATTTCCAATAATTAAAAGATAAATGATCAATTAAATTAATGTTTTATGCCTTAATTTGATAACCAGAAAAAAAAAAAAAAATCACAAGGCTTATTTAAAAAAAACAAAATGAATAAATTAAGTTGTTTTATGCATTCAAATAATTAGACATGCTAAAACACAGAATTTGGTAACAATAAAAAATATAAATAATATGGTGAGAAAAAATAAAACATTTCATAGGGCCGTAAACATGTAATTTTTGCTAAACTTTTGAAAAAATTGATGTGAAAATGTATAAGTTTCATGATTTTAATTAATTAGACATGCTTTTTAATTAATAAAATTGAATTTAACTATTAAAAAGGAGTCGAGAAAAATTAAAACGGAAGAAAACGGAATCCAGAAAAATTTTAACGGAATTTAGGAACCTGTTTAGGCCCTAACTATCCCTCAGCCTTGCCGCGCCCCCCAGTTTGGGAACCACTGCTTTATTCTTTTAAATGGACACATTAATCGTGTTTATTATATATTTTTTTCTTAAAGTGGAAATTAGTTTACTAAATAATGTAAACTTGACTGACTGCTTCACTTCCACTTTAAAGGGATGTTTGTGTTGTTTATTATTTATTATTATTTATTCTTTTTATAATTTTTGTGCAGTTACTTGCCTGTCAGTTGAGTTTGTGGCAAAACATTTTGTAGTGTTTACATGTTGTTTATTACTGCATAAAATGGATTAAAATAGATGTTTAATTTCATAAAGTACAAGTTGATTTCAAAATGCACCTACTTTTTTTGCATTTTGTGTTTTTCAGTTGAATAAAAGACTATTTTCCCCCAAATATTTCATCATTGACGAATTCTTTAAAAAAAGTCTAAAAATCTCGTCTCGTCTCGTTCTCGTGAACCCAGTCTCGTGTCTCGTCTCGTGGGATAAGTGTCACGTCACACCCTTAACATACACACAATGACACTTTTATTTATTAATTAATTAATTTAATTTTTCATTCCACTTGTGTTTAGTCATTTAAAGTGTTGTTGTTTTTGTGTTCCGTGGGAAATTTCTGAGGAACCTTCAGGCAATGTTTTTAATTATTATTATTAATGGCAGTTCTTTGAGGAACTTATAAAATTGAACCATTTTTATTCATCACAAGAACACCACAGTCTGTCAATAACCTTATCATAAGAGACAGGCTTCATATATATTTTAAAGTTCCTTAAGTAAACAATAGGACATTTAAGGGACATTCAAAAGTGTTTACTGTTTATAATATGGTACATACATAATCTACATAATCATGTCTTTTAATAACAAACAGAAATACATCAATGTTTTACAATATAAAGTCTAATCTGACCCCAAGACCGATCTGTGGCATAATGATAACAATGCTTTTAATGTACCACTGACAAAAATGTAAAATATTATCACGCCATATGCATTATGAATGTGAGACTCTGAAAAAATGGCAAGGCAAAATTTAGAGACAACCATCTGAAGAATTTAGGAGATCTGTTTTTCCTGGTTAAACAAGAAGTGTTTCACTACAAAGGGATTCAAACTATTTACATATCTTAAAAAATGGTGTCACACCATGTCTTGAAGACAAATCAAATGTGCCCTGTATGGACTTTTATTAAAAAAATTGTAATGTCATAAAACAAGTTTAAGCATTAAAAATGTTTATAAACTAATTTTTATTCAAGTGCAAACATAGATTAACATTCTGAACAATATGAGAACTTTGACGTTTCGCTTAGAAATCTAGGCTAAATAGAAATGTGCAAGCACAGATTTTTATAGTCCAGAAATACACATGAAAAAAGCATGCCATGTCAACCACACTCTACACCTCACTGGGGGAGAGTAGAAAGCTCCTGTTTCTGTATTGTGAATGTCATCAGATTGGCTCTTAGGTTCATGTGCAAGGCATCGTCCCTCACAAAGGTTGAATTGTTAAGTGTTTGCTGGGTCTTGTATCCGATTCCAAGCAGATGCATTACAGCTGGAATGTGCAGACTCACTCTTCAACCCAAAACAATGGATTTCTTATGGTTCATTTGAAACAAATGCATATTTCTGTCATCGATCTTGGCGAGTAGCATTCTTCAGAAATCTCGGTTACTTCTGTACATTCTGTCATCATGTTTAAATTGAAATGCGGTTTGTGATCTAAGGCTGCTGTTTGGCTGGCTGTCAATAGCACACTGTCAACAAGAATTCAGGAAGCATGCTTTGATGACTTTAGATGATCTTATTCCTCATTTCTTTGAATATTTATTGGTTTATTAAATAAACTAAGTCAGTTTTTGATAAATAATAGCACTGTCTTATTCGTCTCCCCAATTGCAGATAGGGGAGCATTTAGGAAACACGTTTGAAAACAGTCAGTGTTTGTTTGACGTTAGTTGTGCAGAAATGACACGGTCACAGAGGGAAGTGCTGTAAATCACATTTTAGAATAACAGATTGGGAATTTATTTTTTATGGGAATTAAAAGTAAAAAAAAAATTTTTTTAAACTTATATATGGATAAACACTACTGTTCAAACGTTTGGAATTGGTAAGATTTTATAATGTTTTAAAAAGAAGTCTTGTATCCTCTCCAAGGCTGCATTTTTTTGAATAAAAAAACCTAACAGTTGCCGTTCAGTTGTGTTGCTTAATTTTTTTTATGGAAACCGTAATAGATTTCTTTCTCAGGATTCTTTCGTGTTTCGTGTTTAATATTATAAATGCCTATACTTTTACTTTTTATCATTTGAATGCCTCCTTCTTAAATAAAACTATTAACTTCTTGAAACTTTATTTCCCAAATTTGACTATAAAATTAATATAGAACGCTGTTTTTATGATCATGAGAAACAAATTGTTTAGACCTTTGTTAGGTCTCCAGGTTTAAGAGGGATAGTTAAACCAAAATTGTCGTCTTTGTTCAATTCTCTCGGTTCAAATCAAAATGCCAGTGCTCTTTTAAATCTTAAATTTAAAAAATGATTCCTTCCCTTTCTAGCTTGTACTTATTTGAGCAATGCCTAAAACTTGGTATTACAAGCACTTACTGTGTCTCTTTGCCTCTTTAAGAAGAATCGCTTTATGTATTCCCCAATTGTAAGTCGCTTTGGATAAAAGCGTCTGCAAAATGACTAAATGTAAATGCAAATCTCTATAACTTTCCTCTGTGAAACACAAAGCACCACACAAATGTCAAAAACTTCAATAACGGCTAGAAAGCGCCACAGAACTCCATACAACTTACTGTATGCAATATATTCCTAGTCTTCTGAATCTTCAGAGCAGCTTGCTGAACATCTTATCCTCCTCCTCCATGGTTCTCAGATCTCAGCCTTGCTTGCATACAGTTCAAATATGGTACGTCATGCCAATTATGTCAAACTTGGTGTGCAAACCTGACATGGAACATGAACTGAGTGAGATTTAAGAGCTTCAGCAGAGAGGAAGATTTTCCGAAAGAAATTTTGGCCTGTTTCTCATAAAAAGCAATTTTATGCCTTCAGAAAGGCTTGGAATATTGCCCATCAGTTCCATAGACCACTTTTATGGTCCATCGTTTGTTTTGTCATTTTTGGAGCTTCACAGTACCCCGTCCCTTTTCTCTCGGGGCATTTTGAAGTCCTTTGGTGTTCCACCAGAAAGAAAGTCATGCAGGTTTGGAACAACGAGGGTGTTTTAAATGATTTTCATTTTTGCGTGAACTGTTCCTTTAAGGAAGTAGCGCTCTGTTATGTTTATGCAATAATACATGACGTATATAGGTTTTTATCTTACTGAAGTGTTATATTTAGAGTCTTAGTTAGATCAGAAAACCCTTGACCCTAATATTTAGATTGTAAAATTTCAGTCAAGGCCCCACATCAGAACTGCTGTAGCGTGTTTCACTTTCACACAAAACAGCTTGGTGCAGTTCCCCCGAACTGGTAGCATGGAGGAGCAGGGTTGCAGGCCATTGGCTGTTGAGGCGCTTTTGGTTTGTGGTTTTTTTCTAAAATCGGATGGAGCCACAGGAGCACGTGGTAAGGGCTTCCGCTAACTCGGTTTTGCGCTAGTTTTTAACATGACTGAAAATCAATCAAGCAGGGTCCCACAGGGACAGACGGCAGCGTAGTGCAGAGCTAAACAACCTGTAGATGTAACATACAATTTCACTGTTCTTAGATGCTCAGTGAACTTGAAAAAATGTAAATATTCTTCTGTTAAACAAGCACAAAACTCTAGGTCCTTGATTTTCTTCAACCAGGCAGCAAAACTCGGTTCAATTTTGTATTTTTTTCTTTTGAAATAAATTGAAATTTATACAGCAAGGATGCATTAAATGAATCAAAAGATACAGTAAAGAAATTTATAATGTTACAAAAGATTTCTATAAGATTTCTGACTAAATGTATTTTTCTAACGTTTTTTTAAACTTTAAATTCTTAAAAAAAAAAACAATTACGGTTTCAACAAAAATATTGCGCAGCACAGCTGTTATCAACATTATTAATAATAAAAATGTTTCTTGAGCAGCAAATCAGCATATTAGAATGATTTCTGAAAGATCATGTGACACTGAATACTGGAGTAATGACTGTTGAAAATTCAGCTTTTCATCACATGAGTCAATAAAATTAAAAAAATACTTTCAAATTGAAAACAGTTGTTTTAAGTTTTTAATCAAATAAATGAAGCTTTACTGAGTATTAAAAAAATCTATCCAAAACCATATGTGGTTTGAAATCAAATCAGAATTTTATTCAATGTGTCTCAGTGGTCAGATCAGATTCCAGGGAGTTTTTCCATTGTTCCAGACGTGACGCAAATGTAACATAATACAAAATGCATTATATATATATATAGGACCTGTATCCAAATGCATGCAATTTCAAATACTTATCCCATACTGCCTGTAGATGTAACATACAATTTCACTGTTCTTAGATGCTCAGTGAACTTGAAAAAATGTAAATATTCTTCTGTTAAACAAGCACAAAACTCTAGGTCCTTGATTTTCTTCAACCAGGCAGCAAAACTCGGTTCAATTTTGTATTTTTTTCTTTTGAAATAAATTGAAATTTATACAGCAAGGATGCATTAAATGAATCAAAAGATACAGTAAAGAAATTTATAATGTTACAAAAGATTTCTATAAGATTTCTGACTAAATGTATTTTTCTAACGTTTTTTTAAACTTTAAATTCTTAAAAAAAAAAACAATTACGGTTTCAACAAAAATATTGCGCAGCACAGCTGTTATCAACATTATTAATAATAAAAATGTTTCTTGAGCAGCAAATCAGCATATTAGAATGATTTCTGAAAGATCATGTGACACTGAATACTGGAGTAATGACTGTTGAAAATTCAGCTTTTCATCACATGAGTCAATAAAATTAAAAAAATACTTTCAAATTGAAAACAGTTGTTTTAAGTTTTTAATCAAATAAATGAAGCTTTACTGAGTATTAAAAAAATCTATCCAAAACCATATGTGGTTTGAAATCAAATCAGAATTTTATTCAATGTGTCTCAGTGGTCAGATCAGATTCCAGGGAGTTTTTCCATTGTTCCAGACGTGACGCAAATGTAACATAATACAAAATGCATTATATATATATATAGGACCTGTATCCAAATGCATGCAATTTCAAATACTTATCCCATACTGGGATAATTTATAGTAAATAAGTTGACTTTAGCCAAAAATTATTATTTTCTTTTTTATAAATAAATAATTTCCAGTTATCCTTCTCTTTCCTCACTAACAGCGACTTTCAGATGTTCAGACGCACCTAGACACTGATGTAGATGCACTGTATGTATATTGATTTACTCTGGTAAGTAGAAGTTGATCTCCTGATAATTTGAATTTTAAATATACTTCAGTATCACTTCTGCTGTGCAACTTTAAATGTGCTCCCAACATTTCTCCTTTTATGAGGCTTGAGTTAAACACCTGCTAATGAAATGAGGAAGTGAAGAGCGCTCTCTTACTCACTAACTCCAAAATAAGTTAAGAGGAAATCTGGTCAAGGTATAAGACGGAGGTGGGGGTGGACTGCGTGTTTGTGTGTCTGTCAGGGTGAACCGCTGTACGTGATGCTTTAATTTTTGACTCGGCTGAGTCACGTCCTGACACAAACACAAAGCCGAATGATAAATGACAGTATATCGCCGTTAATCATTGTGCTAAAATGTGGGGGAGAAACCCTTAGTTTCCCAAACAAGAGTGAAGTTGATCTCGTAAACTGGGGGGGGGGCTGTTTGTCGTGGGAGAATGCTCTCGCCCTCAATTGCTTTCAAAACTTTACTCACACACTCTCCCACGCGTTTCTCTGATTTCCAAAAATGAAAAGCTGTCTTTGCTTTTTTTAAACAACAAATGCTGATGGCTAATATTAGATGCATGACTCCTGATGTGGCATATCTGACATGTCTTCATCCCTCCCACATTAGATACTGCACGTAAAAATGACAAACGCAGGCTAAAGTCTGCAGTTCTTCCTTCCCTTTAACCAGAAACCCACTGAGGTCTGATCGAATGTCTCCTGTCTGGTAGGGATGGGGAAGTGAGGCCATTACAGTCGGGTTGCGCTCACATACGCAGCTGTTCCAGAGCCTAGGGGACAAAAGCGAAAGGGAAGATATAGGAATGGAGTTCGGGATGATAGATACACAGGAATATGCAAAAGCGTGTGTGGGCATATCAGTAGTAATGGTTTGATTTCATTTGCAAAGGCCCATGGAGCGCTGGAGAACAATGCTGTTATTATGCAGCCGAAGGGGGCCGGCTGCACCTTCAATTCGTCTGTTTGCCGCAAAAATGTATGCAGAGAAATTTGTCATGCAGAGCCTTGTGTTAATATGTTACTGCACATTAATTTACATTTATGCCTCATAGAAAAGCAGGGAAAATATGAGAGGCCATAAGCATGCTGGAACTTTTTTTTTTTTTTGTCAGGAATAAATTGGCTCAAAGGCCAGAAAAAGACAGAAAGACACATTGTATTGTCTCTTCAAAGTAGGTGTGACAGACATTGAAGTGTTCTCCCCAGAGAAAGTCTCATCATTTATCAGTTTCACTGTAATTTAGTTTCTTCCAAAGAATGGAACTGTGATATGGTGACTGTGTCAGGAATGCTTTTTCGCCATCAGATAATGAATCGTGTAATAAGGATGACGTGATGTAAAACTCTTAAAAGGTTCAGTTTACAACCAAAGGTTCAGATTGATCTTTTTAAACAAACTTTTATTCAGAAAAGATGCATTTAATTGATTTTCTATTTGAAATAAATGCTGTTCTTTTGAATGTTCTATTCATCAGAGAATCCTGAAAAAATATTTCCACATACATATTAAGCAGCACAGCTGTTTTCAACATTGATGATAATAAGAAATGTTAATTGAGCATCAAATCTGCACATTAGAATGATTGCTGAAGCTTCGTTCGATACTAAATACATGAACATTTTTAAAATATCTTTAAAATAGGAAACAGTTCTTTTAAAATGTAATTTTCAAAATACTAGTATTTTTACTGTATTTATGATCAACCTTGGTGAGCAAAAGAGATTCCTTTCAAAAACATTACATTAATCTTACTGATCCTAAATAATCTTTGTGTATGTGAAGCATTGATTGTTGAATATAGATTCAACAACACTGAAATGGGGGAATTTCTTTATTTGCTACTGTATTTAGGTGGTTGCTAGGCGGTTTCTATGCTGCTTGTGTTTTTGCAATCGAGTGTCAATCTGTCCAAGAGCTGTTGACACAGGTTACGTTCCTCTGTTGTTTCCTCTGTGTGTGTGTGTGTGTGTGTTTTTTTATTGTTGGCCTATGTAGTTCACACCAAAATGAAATTCCGTCAGAATTTATGCACCCTCATGTCATTACAAACTTGAATGACTTTCCTCTGTGGAACAAAAAAGAAGATATTTTGAAGAAATTGCACCAAACAGTTTCGGTGACCATTGACCTCCATTGTATGGAGGAAAAAACACACACACAGACATTCATCTCTTTAAGATGCATACAGAGCAATGTTCTCAAAGATAATAATTACATTAATAAACCCATGAACATACGAATCTAGTAAAAAATGATCAGTGACCATTCATAAGTGCTTGCACGTTTAAGTGTTCACTTGATTTCAGGATATTTGTGTCTACAAACTGTCTTATGTATAGCCTATATCAGCGTTTTATCTGCCATCTGCAGCCCTGCTTTTGCTATTCATAACATTTGATCATTAATCACTGTGCTGCAATCTGTGATCCAGGTACAGTACACAGTTGATTCACACACTTGTGTGCTGCAGCCATCAGATATTCAGAAGATTTTCAGATCAGTTCAGCACTAGTGGAGACGAACCACTCCAGTCATGTGCTGTGGCATCTTCACAGCCACTGTCCACACGGTTCAAAAAAAGATATGTTTTATTTCACCTCTCTGAAACTAGGCAGTGTGTGACTGCACACAGAAACATGATGCTCGCCGCAGGACACAAATGTGTCATTATGGTGGCACAAAGCTGCCACAGCTGCAGATCACTATGGCATGAATTGTGTTTTATTGTTGACATTGTAGAGAAGATATTTAAAGATAATACATAGGTATTAAAGGTAGTGGTGAAGTAATTCTACAATTGTGGAAACAATGATTGTAATTTAAGAATTATACATTTGCAAGTGTCAGTGGCACTTTAATAACACGTTTTTGTATAATTGTATGAATGAGAGAATGGGTATTACTGTTGTACCATGGCGCAGTACGTTTTTCTCTAACCTTTTTCAATTTGATGGGGGCAACAGCTTCTAATGTATTAGAGAAGATAGTGCCCATGTTGCTAGTTATTTCGTCTAGTTCATGTGTACTTATTGGTACACAGAGCAGTTGAGATAAATCAGGCAGGTTATTTGTGAATCTGTCTTTCACAAGAAGTTCATTTTGCATTTAAATAAACTATAATCAACATTTGAGCAAACAAGTCAACATGAAAACAGTAGAAAACATGTAGTGTGGTATGGGATAGAAATACACTTTCTTAATTGAATTGTATTGTTCTTTAACATACCGTACAACATATGGATAAAACATCTGACAGAAATTCCAAAAAATTATTTTGAAACTTGTGAGTTAAAGATGATGTGTAGTTTACATTGTAAAGACTATAAGTCTATCCCCTACAGCCTCATTTTCATCATTGTAAAATTAATTATCTACCCTGATTAAAGCCTGCATGGTCAGTGACATCAGTAGAAATGGAAGATTGTTTTGAATCTATTGATTATATTTAGAGCTGCATGATTTGGGAGAAAAAAAAAAATTTTTTGGAGAGAAACAAAAGTAGCTTTTCTGTGTTTGTAGGGCACAAAATGTGGCCAACATTTTGTGATTATATATCAATGTGACTAACTCGCTAATAATAATAATAATAATAATAAAATAAATAAACTAGCGTATCACTTTTTTTCTAATATTTTACAGTAAAACAAATCAAGTTTAAAAAAATAATATAAAAAAAGTTATACAATCATTTTATTTTTTGCAATATAACTGTCAAAATTACAATGATAATAATTATGCTTGTCTTAATTTCTTCATTTTCATCAGACTTTAATTTTGCCACAAGGAGCCCCTAAAACTTCTCTTTTATTGACAGCAGTTGGTTTATAAGCACTTCTCATTATAAGTTTGGTTGCATTGTTGCATTGCCAAATGCATGACCGAGTCACTCTGAGACACAAAATACATTTCATCACAGGCTTGGTTTTATTTTTATCATAACAAAATTTGGTTTTATTTTGATTAATCGTGCAGTCCTAATTATATTTTATATTTAGTGTTCAGTGTTTGGTCATGTGTATGGTCACTTTAGACCATAAAACTGCATGAAGGAAGTAAATCAGATCATGTTGATCCATTTTTCATGGATGAATGGACACGTTTATCTTTGAGCATGCAATAACAAGTTAGTTTTTTTATCTGATGTGCTGTCAATGCTATGGGTGTGAAAGGAGTGTCGAAACCGCATCTAAAACTGTATTCTCTCCCATTCTCGTCTCATAGAGGCCTCTGCAGGAATGGAGAACGGAGGCTCAATGAACTTGCTAGACTACGGGGCGGCTTTGTGGGAAAATGCCGAGAAGAACCGGTACATCTTGTGCCGTTTCATGAACCCCAACAAGCTGACCTCATATCTGCGCCAATGCAAGGTCATCGACGAACAAGACGAAGACGAGGTGCTCAACTCTCGCCTGCTGGAGTCCAAAGTCAACCGAGCAGGTATTATTCAGTGTTTTCCTGTCCGCTTAAGCATATACCCTAACATTGTTTATGATATGATACGGATCCGCCCAAGGTTGGTTTTACTCTCCAAATCGTATTGCAGAGACATCAACATTCATAGATGCCGGTGACAGAAAGTACTAAACACCGTGGAATATGGAAATGCAAATTCAATGCTGAAAACATTTACATGCAAATCACATCATCAATCAGTTACTCGGTCACCCCATCTTTCACTGTGTTTTTCCAGTGGTGTAATGTGATGATGAATGGACGCTTTTAATCCTGTCAGCTGCCGCTGTAGTTTTTCTTTCCCAACGACTCCTTCCTGAACCTCCGTGTCATTTTTCAACTTCCCAACGGCCACAGGCAAAACGGATGACAGGGATTTTGCCCAAACAGCTTGCTAAAGTCTGCACTGTTTGTTTGTCACAAAGCAGCACATCAAAATGCTTGTTTACCATGGCTGGGATTTTCAGAGCCCCCTAATGATTCTCTTTTCCCTCTGGGACCGGCAGTTTGGCACGTAATACAGAAGATCTTTCAAGTACTTTTTGTGCCGCGACTTTCTCTAGTGAGTTAAAATACAATGCACTACTTTCATCAAAGACAAATCTGGACATTCCTGCTACAGCAACACTACAGAATTTAACCAAACACAATGCGATGAGCAATTTGTCTGTCCACACCAGGCGCAATATTTCCATGAGATGCAACACAATCAATCACAAATCACAGCCAATCAGAAGATTGTGTGGGCGGAGCTCTCTCTGCAAGCCTGCTGCTGTTTCACACTTGCAACAAAGTGGATAAATACATAATTAAATTATTAACATTATTCAAAATACATACTCAGTGACTGATACAGTGTTTGTCATGGAATACGCTTGTTTTCAAAGTTTAAATGTTCTTATTTCCTTTCTTTTCAAGATCTGAGGTTCATTTTCAATTGTCTCTTTCATGATGGATGTTAAAGTCATTCAGAATGATCTTAAAACTCAAATTAAACCTTCTTAATATTATACCAAACACAGTCAGTATTTAAGCTGTCAGCTATGTACAGAATGGTCGACCTGTGTGCCCCTTAAGCAATAAGACTGATTGAATAATATCATTTGGATAAGCATGTTTGCAGGACCCTGACAGTCTGAGGACCTCGTTTTATTTAATCTAGCCTAGAAATGATTTGATATTACAGTTAATTTCATGAACAAAATGTCATAGTTTTTTTGTTTCATCAACATTAATGGAAAAAAAAAATTATTATATATTTTAAAAAATCTGATCATAATCAGTAATGTCAGAGATTGCCTGTTCTTTTCATTTTATTTATTTATATTTCATGCATGCTCATGCATGTTTAAATGGATAGTTCACCCAAAAGTGAAAATGCCGTTAATGATGTTAATTTACATCTTACTATCTTAGATGTAGGTGACTTTTTTTCTTCAGCAGAACGGATGAATCGTTCACAATAAGATCAGTATAGCATGCATTTAGAAAAGAGATTTCCAAAGTAAATTTCCATTTCATTCCAACTTTAATATTTGAAATAAATATATATATATATATATATATATATATATATATATCTATAATTCTATAAATACAGGTACATTTGGTGTCCAAAGTCATTATTTTTTTCTGCTATTTTCATTTCAAATAGTTATATTTTTTAATTTTTTAAATAATTTGTTACTCATTATCATGGACCACAAGATGTTACAGGCAATAACAGTATAATATTTTCTGTAAAAAGTGTCATATAGCTAAAAATCATGATTTCTTGGTTGTATTCTGTGTGTATATATATATATATATATATATATATATACAAAATATTACACACACAGTTAGTCTTGTCAGCTAATTAACTACTGTAAGATTAGATGGCATTTTAGCCAAGAGTGAAAAATTTACCTATAATATATATATATACGTATATGACTATAATATATATAAAATATTGACTAAATTTAGATGGGAAAAAAAAAATCACTTTCTGATAATGATTCATCCTGATCACATTAACATAAAGTAATCTATAAAGGTCACATCAGGTAGAAATAACGCATTGCACTTTTTTCAGTTCAACAAGAGTCATGCTGCAGTGGTTTATGTTTCAGGTCGGTTGTTGGATATCCTGCACACAAAGGGAGAGCGAGGCTATGTGGTTTTTCTAGAGAGTTTAGAGTTGTACTACCCTGACCTCTACAAACTCGTCACGGGGAAGGAGCCTACACGCAGATGTTCCACTATAGTCGGTGAGCCACTTTTAAATTAAAATGTTGCCCATATAAATGACCTACGACCATGCCTTAAAAATGTTTGTTGCCTTCCACCTGCTTCCCCTCTGGGATGAGCATCTGCCATAAATCCCCTTTCAGATTTGTGCAGTAGCCTTATAAACAATTACCGTGGTGCTACTATGGTACACTAATGGTGTCAGGTGGTGATAAATAATTACTATAAATATATCATGATATTTGCATGACACTTCAAGAATACCATGGTACTTTTTGTGCAGCAGTGTTTAATTGACTGTATTTTGTTCTTTTCCTGTAGTGGAAGAGGGCCAGGAAGGGCTAATCCAGTTTTTAATGAATGAAGTCATAAAGCTTCAGCAGCAGTCCAAGGCTAAAGACGTGCAGCGGGTGGATATCATGACCAAATGCCGCACGCTAGAAGATGAGCACAAGAAGCTTCGACTGGCCAACCAGGAGCTGCATACTTTCCAGGAACGCTACAATAAGATGAAAGAAGAGCGTAATAACTATAACGATGAACTTATGAAGGTGAAGGATGACAACTATCAGCTGGCTATGCGATATGCCCAGCTCAGCGAGGAGAAGAATATGGCTGTGATGAGGAGCCGAGACCTTCAGCTAGAGGTCAGAGGGATTCTGCAAGCATTGCAGGATGATTCGAGTTGATTTTTGTCTTTAGAAATCTCTCTGTCTTCTGTATTTACTGCTAAAAGTGATGGGCCACTCATATTTACACAAATGATTTGACTATGTGGGATACAATGTTGACTGCTCTCTCTCTATTTCCTCTAGATTGACCAACTAAAGCACAAGTTGAACAAGGTGGAGGAGGAGTGCAAAATGGAAAGGAGGCAATCTCTGAAATTGAAGAATGACATTGAGAACCGACCTCGGAGAGAGCAGATATTTGAGCTGGAGCGAGAGAATGAGGTCTTGAAGATCAAACTCCAGGAGTTGCAGTCCATCATACAGGTGAAGATGCTTTTTGCATCACAGTAAATAGAAGACAGCGGAAAGCAAGCAGTTGGGAAAGGTTACTTAAAGTCAGAGATTTCAAAGTTGTTTTGTTTCTTTGTATGCACAGCCCGGGCCTCTACCTGATTCAGACAAGGCCATCTTGGATATCCTGGAGCATGACCGACAGGAGGCTCTAGAAGATCGTCAGGAGCTAGTCAACAGACTCTATAACCTGCACGAAGAGGTCCGACAGGCCGAGGATCTCCGTGACAAGGTTAGGAACAGCCTTATACTGAAATAAATAATTTCAGCTTCAAGCCCCTTTCCAAACAATGCCAATTTATTTATTGGGTAAATAAATACACTATTTTTAATTACTAATGAAAAGTCACAAAAAAAATTTTTTTTAATTGTCAAATATCAAAATGAAATACATTACCACTCAAATGTTTGGGGGTCAGTAAGTCTTTTTTGTTTGTTTGATTTGTTTTACTTTACAATACATACTGTACATACATTTTATATACTTGCATTCAGCAAGGATGTATTAAATTGATCAAAAGTGACTGTAAAATATTGATAGTATAGTTAAAAAATTGTTTCAAATACACACTTTTCTTTTAAACTGTGCATATATCAAAAGAAATGTATTACAGTTTCCCAAAAAATATTAAGCAGCACAACTGTTTTCAACATTGATAATAATAAGAAATGTTTGTTGAGCAGCAAATCACTATATTAAAATGATTTCCGAAGGATCATGTGACACTGAAGTAATATTGCTGAAAATTCAGCCTTTTCTATCACAGAATGAATTACATTTGACCATATATTCAAATAAAAATTATTTTAAATTGTAGTAATATTCACAATATTGCAATTTTTTTACTGTACTTTTAATTCAATACATGCAGTCTTGTTGAGCAAAAGACAATTGTTTCAACAACATAAAAAAATCTTACTGACCCAAAATTTAGAACTGTAGTGTGTTTCATAGTGATGTATTTTTTTTTTAAACTATGCTTTCCTGTTCTTGCTATGAAAATAGCATTAAAAAAGAGGAACGTCTTTGTATCCGTATTTAATGAAATATTGTAAGTAGGCTTTATTCATTTGCGAGCTAGATGCATTGCAACTAGCAATTACCTTATCTGCAAGCAATGCAATAGATTTTTGCTAAAAAATGAGTCATCTTATATGGCAGCATAACTTTGATGCTTGCTATTTGAAACACTATAAGTCCACCGACTGTATAGTGCCTGAAAAGGCTGTCTAGGGGGACAGCTCACTTTTGGCAGAGACCTTAAGCGTCAGGTCGTATTGGTCAATTCGGTCACATCTCGAATGATCAAATGCCCTCATAATGAACATGCCAAATTTGATATTACATTGGCCTCACAGGGGATTAAGTGTATTTAAAATGGTCTCAGCATGAGAGTTTTTAGTTGACGGCTAGAAATAATAAAGTGTAGGCAAAGGTTTTTTCTCTTGTCACACATGAACGAGAAGTGACAGAGGCTGATGAGGACTGGCTGCTCTAAGTGGCCCCTTCTGCAATGTGCTGCAGCTCTAATTAGAAGCGCATCTGAAGTGACGTGTGAAAAGTGTCAGAATTCGGGCTAAGACAGGAAGGGAGGGGGAGGGGTGGCGGCAGTGACTTCTTATCACAGTCAGCCCTCTTTTGGAGCTTTTCAAATGTTTTGCTTCTCAGAATCTGCATAACATGTACATCTTAGAGTGTTGAAGGCCTACTTCAGCAACAAAAGAAAAAAAGAACATTTGAGTTAGTCTTGTATAGCTTACCAGCATCTCTCTTAACACTACAACCAAGTTTAATGCGTGCAGAGTGCCTGTTAAAGCCAGACATCCCACATTCCCAAATATATGTTAGTGTTTGTTTGTTTATTGACATGGAAAGTAATCCTTGTTTGAAAGTGTTGGTGTGCAATGGAAATATCTGCAACAACAAAATGGAAATTTATGCCGTAGCAGAGCATTTTTCTCTGTAAATGATGAAGCTTTGTCTCTTCAACATGCAGTCAGCAAGGTTTGAGTCGCATGAAACTGTTTAGTGTGGAATGATGGTCTGAGGGGTGGGTATTAATAATGTGCTGAAAAGAAATCTTACAAACTGTTGCGTTTGAGTTTTCTAACAGTAAGGTTTCCTCTCAGGGTCATGTGTGACAATTTTGAATGATGCTACTTTGCTCTTTATTCTTTTGATGGGTTTATATGAGAAATGTTTAATCTAATAATGCACAGTACCTGGAAGAGAAGGAGGACCTTGAATTGAAGTGCTCCACTTTGGTGAAGGACTGCGAAATGTACAAGAACCGCATGAATACGGTCATGGTGCAGCTGGAAGAGGTTGAACGTGAGCGGGACCAGGTTGAGTACTAATGTTCCTACTGATGGCTTTGGATTAGTTCATTTCCTGTTACTTTAAAGGGCTATCGATATAGGATAGTTTTCTCGGTCCTACAGGCTTTCAAGTCAAGAGATGATGCTCAACACCTCGTGTCTCAATGTCTGATTGACAAAGACAAGTACCGCAAGCAAATACGGGAGTTGGAAGAGAGGAGCGATGAACTTCAAATTGAAATTGTACGCAAAGAAGCCAAGATAGTCAACCTGGAGTGCAAACTGAGACGGATGGCCAAAGAAAATGGTTTGGATCAGGTGAGAAATTATCTATGTGATTGAAAGTTTAATGTTTTTTTTTTCTCATTTCCCCCCTTTGAAACTAGAAGGACTTTGTTTATAGTATTTTATCACCATATCAGTTATTGGCTAATTGGCTGTTGTTATTTTTTTCTTATTTTATCATGATATTTCCCCCTCAGAGTCTGCCACGAGACATTACTCCACTAATTATAGCTCAGCACTTTGGGCAACCTGATGGAAATACAGGAGGACCTTCAGAGGACTCTGGAGAAGACACTGTTGATGATCAAGAGCCTAAGCTCCAACGCAGAAGTAACCTTAAGGGCAGAGTAAGTACAAACTTGAAGCTGTTTCTTTAAATCTCTCATTGTACATCTTTGTTCAAGAATATTTCTGCATCCTAATGCCTGTCATTCTCATTTATTAGATTAACAGACCAAAATCTCCAGCCGCTGGACCCAAAAGTCCTCAATTCCAAGGTAAAATGTTTTTAAAGAGCTCTAACGGTGCTGCGTGTGAACTTGAAGTTAATATGTATGGACCAGGGTGGACCACAAAATCAGTCATAAGGGTCAATTTTTTAAAAATGAGATATATACATAATCTGAAAGCTGAATAAATAAGCTTCCCATTGATGAATGGTTTGTTAGGATAGGACAATATTTGGCCGAGATACAACTATTTGAATATCTGGAATCTGAGGGTGGAAAAAAATCGCCTTTAATGTTGTCCAAATGAAGTTGTTAGCAATGCATATTACTAATCAAAAATTAAGTTAATATATTTACAGTAGGAAATGTTCAAAAAATCTTTAATTAATATCCTAATGATTTTTGGCATAAAAGAAAAATCAATAATTTTGACCCATACAATGTATTTTTGGCTATTGCTACAAATATACCCCAGCGACTTAAGACTGGTTTTGTGGTCCAGGGTCACATATGTAGTTATTGTATGGTATTGTTCACTGAATGTTTTCAAAAAGAATTTCCTGTAAGCTTGGTTTCCTTTTATTTCATCTCTCATTATAGCCATGCCTTTCACAAATGGAGATCTGTTAGAACCTGCAGCTACTGAACACATAAGTTTTAACAGTGCCAGTGCAGTGATTTCTCCTGCAGAGATCTGCTATAAAAATGTAGGCTTTAATGCATTTTCATCTAATTTGTATATCTCTCCAAGTAGCTTTAATTTGAAGGCAAATGGTGTGTTTGTGCTCGTCTCTTCAGCTGCGATGCCGTAATGATAGTATCTTGTCCACCGTGCCTGAGCCTCCAGACCAGAACTCCATTGTCAGGAGAAGCAAGGAGAACCCAAACTCTCAATACAAATGGTAATTCAAATCAGAGCTCAGGCTAAGGCTAAGGCTAAGGCTAAGGCTAAGGCTAAGGCTAAGGCAAACGACTAGGGCTAACCAAATGACTAGGGCTAAGGCAAACGACTAAGGCTAAGGCTAAGGCTAAGGCTATGGCTAAGGCAAACGACTAGGCTAAGGCTAAATGACAAGGGCTCCGTAAAGTAGCTATCTCTAGGGGAGTGATAAATGCTGAAACAATACTCGGCAGAGGGAAGGGATCAGAGTGAGTGTTAAATAGTGAGGGAGTGATATGAAACAGCTGGGTGCAATCAGTGTAAACAGGTGTGTGCAATTCGTGCTGAGTGCAATCAGTGCAATGCATGATGGGAAATGTAGTCCGGGTGCTATGCAACAGTTTGTGTGGTGCGAGAGTCAATGAAAAGGAAAGTTCATGGACCGGATTCGTGACAGTAACATACACACTGATCAAAAGAAAAGAATATATTTTCTGTTATTAATGATATGTTTACCATATTCCATAGTGACCCTGGTTTAACAGCGGTGTTTATAGTCCATGCTGACTTGTTTTTATAAAACATGTATTATTGCTAAACATTTAAAATATATTTTGAATATATATATAAATATATATAAATGTATTATTGCTAAACATTTAAAATATATTTTGAAAATATATTTAAATACAAGATGCTGACTTGAATAAATCAATAAAATAAACAATAATGCAAACTACATAAATAAATATATGTAAATTATTATTATTTTACCTTACATACAGTACACATTCAATTAAAATGTGTTTATACCTAATGCTTTATATATTATTTTCCGTGTAAAACAACAGTACTTGTTAAGAATGAGTTTTTCTAGTGCAAACACTCGTAAAACCATGGATAGTTCCTAATTATCATGGCTAGTTCATTGTGTCTGATTTGTATAAACTATGAAATTTGTTTTTAAAACTAGTTGTCTTACAGCATTTTGAACTGGTGTAATTGTAACAAAAAGTTAAATGGATATTGTTACTTATTTGTGGATTATTTAGGATGCATTTCCCAACTTTGAAAGTCATAGTGAATTGTTGGTGGCATTGTAGAGTAAAGTTCACTATGCTGTATCTCTCTTTCAGTATTCCCATTTCAGACACTGCAGATACTGACAGTGGAGACAATGCCGACATGGGTATGAACATGCATAAATCAATTTACTTCACCCACTCACCGCTGAATCATACACTTAAGTGACTCGCCTCCTTTGTAAAAATGTCTCTTTCTTTACTGTAGATGACCATGACTTAGACTTTTCCTCCTACGGGCCTTCATCCATCCATTCATCTTCATCTTCCCACCAGTCTGAGACAATGGACTCGTATGATCTGGAGCAAGTCAATAACATCTTCAGGAAATTCTCTTTGGAGAGGTATTTTGATGTTTACTTATAATCATAGTGTTATTTATAATCATTCCATGAGGCGGTGAATCAACTTTCCATTTTGTCGACCTTGAGAAATAAATCTTCTCTCTATCGTCTCAATTTGTACATGTATATTATCACTCCTCTTTGATCTGTGCATGCGCCCTTTTTCTTTCTCCAGGCCGTTTCGTCCTTCTTTGACCTCGGGCCCTCCGCAAAACACATTGCGGCCAGTGCAGAGCCTTTTTCTCTCTGGCGAAAACCTTCTGTCCGACATCACTCTGATTGGTGGAAATGATAGCGGCATCTTTGTGTCCTCTGTTCAGTCTGGTTCTGAAACAGACCGGGCCGGAGTTAAAGTCGGACATCATCTTTTAATGGTGGGATTGAACTCCTGCATATGTTCCACAACCAAAATAACAAAAAAGCTGCTGTAGTAGTGGTAATCTTTTCCCGCTTGGTTTCATTTATCCCCTAGTTGGAAGGCAATGTTCGTGGAGAAGCTCAGAGTGTGGCTTTGGACACCAGCACCAAAGAGGAAACTCACTGGACCCTGCAGAGATGCACCGGACAAGTGCATCTCCATTACAAGTCTAACTATGATGGTGAGCTCAGACCTCTCTTAAAAAGAGGATGCTTTTTTTTAAGAGTTCAGTGTGCATAGAGGAGGTTAGAAGGTCCAATACTTCAAAAAGTCCTACGCCACTCTGGGAGGAACCTAATAACATATTCACACTCTAAAGAAAAGACAAGGCTTTGGTCTTTTAGCCCACGGCTGTGTCTGAATCAAGTTGTGTTGTGTTAAGTTGCATGCACAACAAACTGTTCTCAGGGTCACTTCTCAGCACCTCAGTGGCTCTTTATTGGGTCCCTGTTTTGACCCTGCTTTCTTGTTTCCAGGCTACAGGCGGCTGCTGAAGGACATTGAAGATGGCACAGTGGTATCCGGAGACTCTTTCTACATCCGTCTCAATCTGAACATCTCCAGCCAGTTGGACAACTGCTCACTGAACGTACGATGTGACGAGGTGCTCCATGTTCTGGACACCATGCACCAGGGCAAATGCGAGTGGCTGTGTGCCCGCGTGGACCCTTTCACCAACAAGGACACGGAGAGAGGCACCTTACCGAGCTACTCCAGGTGAGGATTGAAAACTTAGTGACCATTATAGTGTCGGTTTCAAAACGAGTGTGAACATTGTCTATTGCCTGCTGCAGAATGTCTTGTCAGTGCGTAGGTGAGTGTGTGGGTGTGCATTTTTATATCTGTTGGCTGTGACGAGAAGCTGTAAAGTGAACTTAGCTGTCACCTCCTCCCCAGAGCCCAGCAGCTCCTCTTGGTGAAGATTCAGAAGCTGATGTGTCGAGGAGGTCGAGAGGAATTCGAAACTCTGCGAGGACTCCGGGTCAGTTCCTTCTGGATTATTGGAGAAATGCGCCCACTTTTGGCTTTTAAGTTTGTTGATGAGTCAGAAGAACCGATGAGACATAATTTGAATGCCAATTAATGTGACCGTATTCAACACTTTTTGTCACTTCAAAGGGATAGTTCAGCCAAATATGAAAATTCTCTCATCATTTACTCACTCTCATGTCGTTCCAAACCTGTATGACTGATTTGCTTCAGTGCATCATAACTGTTTTTGTCTATCTAATGAAAAAATATCTTCTTTTATGTACTAGCCAGCTGTGGATCTGATTCCATTTAAAATGTCAGTCAACACCTATTGAAGCAAAACAGTCATGAACCTGTCTGAACCTGTCTTTGTTTCTTTAGAATTAAACAAACTGTTTGTTCTGTGCCTTTAAGACGTACAGTGGGGCAAATAAGTATTTGATACACTGCCGATTTTTCAAGTTTTCCCACTTACAAAGAATGGAGAGATCTGTCATTTTCATCGTAGGTACACCTCAACTGTGAGAGACCGAATCTAAAAAAAATCCAGAAAATAACATTGTATAGCTAGAATTCTTGCTGGTTGGTAGGTGATCAAATACTTATTTCATGCAATAAAATGGAAATTAATTATTTAAAAATCATACAATGTGATTTTCTGGATTTTTTTTTTTGATTCTGTCTCTCACAGTTGAGGTGTACGTACGATGAAAATGACAGATCTCTCCATTCTTTGTAAGTGGGAAAACTTGAAAAATCAGCAGTGTATCAAATACTTATTTGCCCCACTGTATTAAAGGGGACCTATTATGTCCCTTTTTACAATATGTAATATAAGTCTCAGGTATCCCCAGAATGTGTCTGTGAGTTTCAGCTCAAAGTACCCCACAGATAATTTATTATATCATTGTGAAAATGCCTATTTTGAGTGGAAGTGGAAACACGCTGTTTTCATGCATGTCTCTTTAAATGCAAATGACCTGCTGCTTCCTGCTCCCTTTTCCAGAATAGGGCTGTGCCTTTAAAGCTGTATATCAGATGTGTGCTAAAAACATCTGTTTGGTTTTGATTATCATGTCTATCACACTGAAATCATGCATTTTAAACCATATTAGTTTAAACTTCTAATAGATCTGAAGCGCGCGCATAGGAAGTGGTCATCACACGGCATGCGAGTACTAAACTAAGTTCTCTTTCATGTCTTATTGTGCTTAAACTGTCAAATACACAAAAGGTTATGTTAAAAACACACATGAGTTACAAAAACAGTTGGTTATGTCTGTGAAGTTAAACAGCTAGGAAAGAAATCACATGTTTATATTAGATCTGTGACAGCAGTGTAATATAGATTACCTATACTGCAGTCTACGCTGTTAATATGACCCAAACAATAAAATAAAAACAGAAAATCACTCACTGCTCTGGAATGAATAGCTTCTATAGCTGTATTAGTGGCCATTCACATGTCACACCTAAAAACGTGAGGAAAACGCTAGGCGTGCCGCTTTCTGCTTTTTTCCCAAAGCGTTTGGGCGCATGTGCTCCAGAGGCGTCTGTCGTTGCTAAGCAACCATGACTTGCGCATTTCATGAAGACGCAGAAGTTTCAGCAAAGGATAAATTGATTTGCAGCACTAAAAATCACTTGCAGTAGCTCTGCTACTAAATTTATTTAAAAATGTCTATCCTGTACAGCTATGATCAGCTGTTCCTTCATCTTGGCTGAGCTTTCAATGTTGTTATGGGAAAGGATGAAGCTGATTGGTTGGTTCTTGTCACATGACCCACGGTGCGCTTGCGGCATTCTGAAAAGTTGAATTGTTTTTATCTGGAAAAAATGAGCGCGTCGCAACCGCGTCGCTTCCATTATGAGCGTGCCTGCCGCGCGTCTACATTTGAAATAACGAACTTGAGCACGCAAAAAACGCGATATGTGAATGGCCCCTTAAGGAGACATTTTTTACATGAATGCTTCTTTTAGATGCTCTAGCATGAAGATAAACATGGCGGATTGTGTGCGACTCACTCGGGGCGGGGTCTCTGCTAATACCACAGTATCCGTCAACAGTTGTCGGCGGGGCTTGTAAAATCACTTTGTAGAGATTCTGTGAACGGCTTGAATTTTGCATAATAGGTGCCCCTTTAATGCTAATTATCTCTGTTTTGATTGGCTACTCTCCATATTAAAGTAGTTCACATAGTTGTTCATCAGGGTTGCTGAATACAGTGTAGGTGTTGTGTGTATAGTCATTTGTCAGATAATTCATAGTCATGATGTCATTCCCTTAATGATTTTTGAATGATACATTTCTTATAAATTGCCCTGGGCTGCATTTCCCAAAAGCATCGTAAGCGTAAGTTGATCGTAGCTCCACCCCAAAATGAAAATTCTGTCATTAATTGCTCACCCTCTTGGTGTTTCAAACCCGTAAGACCTTCTTTCATCTTTGGAACACAAATGAAGATATTTTTGATAAAATGTGAGCGCTCTCAGACCCTGCATAGACAGCAACGCAACTGAAATGTTCCCAGGTCCAGAAACGTAGTAAGGACATCGGTAAAACAGTCCATGTGACATCAGTGGCTCAAATTCAGTTTTGCGAAGCTACGAGAATACTTTTTGAGCGCAAAGAAAACAAAAATAACAATTTATTCAACAATTCTTCTCCCCCAAGTTACATCTTCCTCCATTTTGGAGAGTACCCAAGAGCGTAATCGACATTGTTTACGTTCGGAGGAGAAAGCGCGTGCATGAACGTAATTGGCGTAGTCAGCATTGTTTATGCTTGGGGGGAAAGCGTGCGTGTGTGTTACGATACTCTAAAATGGCGGAAGATGTAACTCTGGGGAGAAGAATTGTTGAATAAATTGTTATTTTTGTTTTCTTTGCGCTCAAAAAGTATTCTTGTAGCTTTGCAAAACTGAAGTTGAGCCACTGATGTCACATGGACTGTTTTACCGATGTCCTTACTACGTTTCTGGAGCTGGGAACATTACAGTTGTGTTGCTGTCTATGGAGGGTCTGAGAGCTCTCACATTTCATCAAAAAATATCTTAATTTGTGTTCCGAAGATGAACGTAGGTCTTACGGGTTTGGAACAACATGAGGGTGAGTAATTAATGACAGAATTTTCATTTTTGGGTGGACTATCCCTTTAAGCTTACGAGGCTTTTGGGAAACGCAGCCCTGGTAAATATCACTTTCCATGAGTTCTTTTCTAACAAAATTCTCTCACTTGCATTTGTGCTCACAGAACACACTACAACCTGAGGAGCCCGCACCATCTCAAGACCCCAAGTCTAGTCCACGTCTGTCCAGAGCCAGTGTCTTCATCTTTCAGTTATTACAGGTAACAGGTCCTCTTGAGTTTGCTCTCCCTGCCATAGTGCTGAGGTCTTACTGCAGATAGGAAAAAGAGCAGAGTCTTGCTGAGATTAAAAGAGATCCCTGGTGTCAGTTTGTCAGCAGGGTGGATAACAAGTACAAGAGGATGAACAGCAGTGAGCGTGTCCGCATTGTCAATGGAGGAAATCCATCATCAGTTTCCAGACCAGGTTTTGAAACGCTGAGGCCTGAGGGTAAGACTGCCCTCCCTCATCTTTACTTGTTATTTTCTAAGGAATCTTTGCAGCGGATGCCTTGTAGACAGGCTTCGTACTGCCATGGAAATGAAACCTGAAAATGTCAGGGAATTTGTAGAGCTTGTTTTCCAGAACTGAAAAATATGTAATTCATTAACTCTTTTAGTTATGCTCTAAATTGTTTAATCAGCCTTTTTGAGCACAATCCCCAAAAAATTATTTTCTAAATTGGTTAAAAGGAATGAGAAACCAATGCTTTCGTATTCACAGTGCCACTCGTGTCCATTTCTAGTGTTTATGCTGAATTATACTTGACATTTAGCAGAAAACCGCTTTCAAAGCTGACCCATGAACTGTTTGTTCTTTCAGACACATCTGACCCAGAGAGTGACTTAAACAAGAGCTTGAATCTGATCCCGTACAGTCTAGTAACTCCACACCAATGCCTGCGTAAAAGACCTGTCCTCTTCACCCCCAACATCCTCGCCAAGACCATCGTCCAGAAGTTCCTTAATCTTGGAGGTGCTATGGAGTTCAATATATGCAAACCAGGTAAAAGTGGCTGGAGGAAGGTTGTCCTAATTATAGCAGCACACTGTGGTGATGATGATAGAGATATTGTGTAACCGGTAGCTGCCATTATTAACTATAGGTCACATATATGATAATAAATTCATCTTGATAACAAGGACTTTATTTTCATTTGTTCCATGACTTCAACTCTTATGATACAAGCAACAACCCACTCAGTCTATGTTTAGCACAAGCTTTTGAATGTATGTAAACAACCTCAGATAGGGGATAGAGATTGATTGATTTATTAATCTACTTCTTTTGTTTATATATATCGTTCTTTTTATCATGTCATAAAATTAAGTCTGGAAAGATGAAATCAATGAAACCTGTTGCATAGTTGCACGCATTCTGTGTTTTGCTTTACAAAATATGCCACTGTATTTTTATTCTTGCCTCAATTACTCTGTGTGCCTGCACCAACTTGTGACACCTGCCGCAGTTAAAATCCTCATACACATTCCACATTTTTAGTTTTAGTTTTTTTTTATTGGGGGGGGGGGGGGGGGGGGATAAATTAAATTAGTGATAAATTATAAAACCTAAATAATTTATCACTAATTAAGTTGAACAGCCTGCTTTACAAGACTAATACTGAATAAGAAATGGTTTCAGCTTCAGAGTTCAGCTAGGCACTATAGTTAGATTCATGAATGAAAGTATCCTCTTAGCAGATTCTTTAAATAAATCATAAATCAGTCTGGATGAGTTAATGTGCACTTAATTAGTATGTGAGACTTAAGTGTAATTAATTACTGACTCGTTGTTCATATGTCAGTGTGTATCTGACTACACATCCTTAGCAGAGTTTAATTTTTGCTTTAATCAGTTGAAGGCTCTTCTTCCAAAATAATCATAAATGGAATCTTTAAGAAACTGGAATTATATAAGATGAATCAAATCAGAACCACAATCTATAAAACCCTTACGATGCCCTCCCTAGATGCAAGCAATGTTTTCCTTGACATGCCTACTTACAAGAACTATTAATTCATCTTTTTCCAGACATTGTGACAAAAGATGAATTCCTCATGAAACAGAAGATAGAGCCCATCATTTATTCCAAAGAAAAGCAGGCATGCACATATGAATGCATCACCCCAGAAAACATCGAAGCGGTTGCCTTCAAGGTACAGTAATAAATGTTCTTTTCAGAAGAATTTAATAATAGCTAAATTATGTTTTTGCTTTTATGTGCTGTCATTTCTTCTGCTTACTCAAGAAGCTTGTCAGATATTTATGTGTTCGCTGTTTTGCCGAGCAGTATCATTTTGAATTGCTTCCTCTCCCTTTCCTAAAGACACACCAATGGGATTGTTACACTACACCTAGCCCTACTTCCTAACTACTAGTTAAGGGTCATGACATGAGCAATCAAAATTCCCTTGATCTTTTGACATATAAGAGGTCCGTGAACCATTAAAACATCCTGCAAGTTTTATAGCATAAACGCCCTCACGGGAGGTGAGAGAGTTTTTATGGACTCCCACTGAAACTTTACCTGCTGATGTCACTGTTGGACAATGTTTCTTTAGGAAAAGAGTGATTTATACACTTTTTTTAATGTTATATTTCATATTATTGGCATGATTTCATTTCCGTTTTTTCTCAGCCAATATTTTGAGGAGTCACTCCTCAAGCTGCTACTCATCTCTCGCTGCTACCAGACACTCCAGCTGATGCACATGTTAAAATTGACAGTGCAACCATCCTCTCCTTCTACACTTTTATGCCTACCTATTTGCCACCTTACCTTAAATATTTGTTCCTTTCTTTTATTCCATAATGGAGCGCGTGTCCTAAGCGTTGCGCATGCCTTAACATCTCTAACTTCACTCCGATTGATGCACGTGAGCAAACAGTGCAATTCTACATTTATTTACCTATTTGCCACCTTACCTTATATTTTATTCCTCTATTTTAATCCGCAAAGGAGCGCACGTCCCGTAGCACCTAAGCGTCACACCTGCCAATCATTGTTTACACTCCGATTGCAGAGGTGCACTTTTTGATGTTTTTGTGCACCTTTCTTGCTATATTTTGCCCGTAAGACACACGTTCAGTTGAATGTTATTTAAGAGTGCATTATACTTAAATTTACGATACATTTCAGTATTTTGTTCACGTACCCCCTCCGTCACTTTTACGCATTACGCTTACCCCAGTTTGAGAACCAGTGCCCCAGGCCATGCCCACTGGTGTTCAGTCGGCTGAAACTTGCCTACACCGGATGCGAGCGTTGCGTCATGTTGGGTCTAAAGCATTATAATCAATGACTTGATCTACACTGGGTACAGTATACAGATTCCCATTCAATATCTGATGAACAGCATGCGCTTGAGCTACTCCTGACAACAGGACAAATGGAATAATAAAGGAAGGTTCACTTTGACGTATCCGGTTTAAACAGCTTGTTTGCATCTCCATACAGGACTTCAGAAAAACGCCAGTGTTAGGAACAAGTGGCTTTGTCTGTACAGGACTTTTTTTATGTGGGTTTTATGTTGCTTTATGTTTAAGGGTTTTCTATGAATTTGTTTTCAAAACACTTACTCGCATGCAATAGTGAAGAACGTTGATACGGTTTTCCATGCAGTGACATTAACCAATCATAACAGTGGCCATTTATGTGCATGCTTTTTTAGGGGAGTCACCTCTTAAAACGGATCATTTCAGATAGAGGGTCAGAATGGTCTTTTTCCCTTCTTTTTAACTTTTTTGTCTCGTGAGACCCTTTTAAACTTGGATTAAGCAATGTTTCACGCTTGTCATTTTGAAACTCTGTTAAAACCAGCCGTCTTCTCCTCCTCAGAGTGGACTCTACTGTTTATTCAAAAATACTTTATACAAACAAAGAGCTCTGTAAGTCTCAGTGTGTTTAATGTGACTGAAAGGAGAATCAGCAGTGGCATGTAGGAGACAGACCTGATGCTCCTGATGGCTGCAGATACAATCTGCTTGTTGGGGGTTTATCAGGTGGTTAGATGAGAGGCAGCATATTGTTTTTCACTTGCTAATGTGTCAGGAGATGAGTCTAATTTTCCACTGCAAATCTCACTTGTTCGAGAGGTGTGCCAAAAACAGGACAAAAATGAGAACCGACACCTCACTGGACAAGTTCTCGATTCTCTCTTCAGTTCTCAGTTCTCTTTTCTGTTATATATTGTAAATTAATATTTACAATATTGTTTAGATTCATCTATAACTGTTGCTTTTTGATCATATCAAATGCAAGAAAGTTTAAAAAGTGTATTTTTAGGGAAAATAAATGCTATTAAATGAGTCTTTTGTTTCTTAGAATAAGCACTGTCTCCTGGAAGCTGATCTGAGCTGTGTGAAAGACTTGCTGAGGAGAGAGATCTACCCCATCGTGATCTTCATCAAAATCTGCGAAAGGAACATCAAAAAATTAAGGCAAGAACTCTTCCAAGGTCTTCGTTCTTGCTAAGTTTCGTTTCAGTTTGAAGAGGTTTAGTTTCATTATTGAAGGTCAAATGATCCTCAGATCATTTAGTGATGGTTTCTGGTGTTTTCCTCGAGCAGGAGGCTCCCTCTGAAGGTGGACTCTGAGGAGGAGTTCTTGAAGATGTGTCGCTCCAAGGAGAAGGAGCTGGAGATGCTGCCGTGCTTGTACGCGAGTGTGGAGCCTGACTCTTGGGGTGGGGTGGAGGATCTCGTCAGGATCATCAAGGACAAGATTTTTGAGGAGCAGAAGAAGACGGTCTGGGTGGAGCAGGACCTGCTGTGACCTGATCACACGAGCAAGTAATGGCTTACGGCGCACCAAAACTCGGGTGGAATGTGTGCATGCAGCACAGGCGTGTGAACAGGAAGTGACTGTCAAAAGTGTCAAAGGTGAGGTGTGTTTCTCTCTGCTGTCAAAACCCCCCCAAAAAAACCAAACCAAACACGTGGATGAGGTAGCATGTGATGCTCCTGACGTTCACATAGTAAGCAGTGGAAATGTTCTCATCCCAGAGCTTCTTATCTATTATTCTCCTGAAGCAGAGCTGTTGTCAATAAAACATGATCCTCCCCTCAATATAGGGCTGCCCACTGAATTTTGCTTCAGCTGTATTCTGGCTGATTTGTGTATAACTGTAATTTGGATCTGATGCCACCATTGTTGCAATATACAGTATGTACTTTTGTCTTTATAGGCACATTACATAAATTAATATTAGTGATTTCTATATTTATTTTAATACAAACCAACGTTTGTAAAGTGTTTGACTCTACTGTTTATTCAAAAATACTTTATACAAACAAAGAGCTCTGTAAGTCTCAGTGTGTTTAATGTGACTGAAAGGAGAATCAGCAGTGGCATGTAGGAGACAGACCTGATGCTCCTGATGGCTGCAGATGCAATCTGCTTGCTGGGGGTTTATCAGGTGGTTAGATGAGAGGCAGCATATTGTTTTTCACTTGCTAATGTGTCAGGAGATGAGTCTAATTTTCCACTGCAAATCTCACTTGTTCGAGAGGTGTGCCAAAAACAGGACAAAAATGAGAACCGACACCTCACTGGACAAGTTCTCGATTCTCTCTTCAGTTCTCAGTTCTCTTTTCTGTTATATATTGTAAATTAATATTTACAATATTGTTTAGATTCATCTATAACTGTTGCTTTTTGATCATATCAAATGCAAGAAAGTTTAAAAAGTGTATTTTTAGGGAAAATAAATGCTATTAAATGAGTCTTTTGTTTCTTAGAATAAGCACTGTCTCCTGGAAGCTGATCTGAGCTGTGTGAAAGACTTGCTGAGGAGAGAGATCTACCCCATCGTGATCTTCATCAAAATCTGCGAAAGGAACATCAAAAAATTAAGGCAAGAACTCTTCCAAGGTCTTCGTTCTTGCTAAGTTTCGTTTCAGTTTGAAGAGGTTTAGTTTCATTATTGAAGGTCAAATGATCCTCAGATCATTTAGTGATGGTTTCTGGTGTTTTCCTCGAGCAGGAGGCTCCCTCTGAAGGTGGACTCTGAGGAGGAGTTCTTGAAGATGTGTCGCTCCAAGGAGAAGGAGCTGGAGATGCTGCCGTGCTTGTACGCGAGTGTGGAGCCTGACTCTTGGGGTGGGGTGGAGGATCTCGTCAGGATCATCAAGGACAAGATTTTTGAGGAGCAGAAGAAGACGGTCTGGGTGGAGCAGGACCTGCTGTGACCTGATCACACGAGCAAGTAATGGCTTACGGCGCACCAAAACTCGGGTGGAATGTGTGCATGCAGCACAGGCGTGTGAACAGGAAGTGACTGTCAAAAGTGTCAAAGGTGAGGTGTGTTTCTCTCTGCTGTCAAAACCCCCCCCCAAAAAAACCAAACCAAACACGTGGATGAGGTAGCATGTGATGCTCCTGACGTTCACATAGTAAGCAGTGGAAATGTTCTCATCCCAGAGCTTCTTATCTATTATTCTCCTGAAGCAGAGCTGTTGTCAATAAAACATGATCCTCCCCTCAATATAGGGCTGCCCACTGAATTTTGCTTCAGCTGGATTCTGGCTGATTTGTGTATAACTGTAATTTGGATCTGATGCCACCATTGTTGCAATATACATTATGTACTTTTGTCTTTATAGGCACATTACATAAATTAATATTAGTGATTTCTATATTTATTTTAATACAAACCTACGTTTGTAAAGTGTTTCTACTCTCTGTGCCGATAACACACATGTGGCTTATTTCTGTGCTCATTTCAGCTGCTACCTTAATACTTGCCAAGGTTTTACTGTATCGGTAGGTCATACTGTATTTCAATGGCATTATACTGTACATAACTGTACATGACATGTCAAGCTCATGACTGTAATTTGCAACTTTGTGGTTTGTTTTTTCATGTTGGCATTATTTTGGAGTATGTTTAAGCTGTCATTGATTGACGTCCTAAAGTGGGCTCTTATCTTAGATGTTATCATAGTGAGAGCTATTTCTGATGTTTACTTAATGTTCCATTACCGCTTGCCATTTAGAAATACCATGATTTATGGGTACCTAACAAGTAATATGATTTTTTTTAAGGTAACATTTAAGGTTAAATGTATGTGAATGTATAAGGGAATGCATAAGAGATTTTTTAATTTTTTTGTTAATTTTCATCTTCTTTTTTAAAATATACATATATATAATCTCAAAGATGAAAAGGGTTTTTAAGCATAATTTAAGCATTTTTCCTGTACATTAGAATGTGTTCTGTTTAACTTTTATCTTCTAAGCAAAAAAAATAATGACTATCATAACCTTTTTACCTTGATTTACAGAAGACGCCCACTAAAATGTCAATCATAGAAGACATAATGACATGAATGACTAATTCAATGTAATTATAAATCTTTACCAATCTCTGCCACTATCCTTCAAACCAAATTTGACAGCAAATGGGTAAAAATACCCATTTGATTAAACTGTAATAAAATTGAGCAAGACCAAATTTTCTTTTATATATTTGAATAAGTACAGGTCAGATTAAGTATGTTAATTTTACATAGATATATCTTTTACGCTGAATGAAGATGGAACATTATTTCTCCCACATTTTGACATTTTTTCACAAAAGTTATTTAAAACAGTTGACACTTTTCTTTCGTTTAATATGCTTTCTGTGTATATAAAATCACTTTTGTAAATTTAATTTGGTGCGGATACCAAAATGAGATGTCTTGTCTTTGACCCATACAGTTGGATTATTTGTTTTTTAAATCTTTGTTAAAGAAATATATTTCATTAATTATTTGTATTACAGTACAAATATTCCATTTAATCAGTCATATACTACAAAGTCATGAAAACGGCATGTGTAATAATTATAAAAAAATTATGAAAAAATATTGAATGACTGATGTCAACTACACTTATATTGACGCCCGTGATTTTAAACATACAGCATATTGATGATTGTGTATATATTTGTTGTTTGGATTGATGCCATTGAAGGGGAAATTTAATGTACCACCCTTAGCACCTGTTTAATAAAATTAAACAGAAATGTCTATTGTCTAGAAGACAGGCTGGAGTTAATGTTTGTATAATATCTAATGCCATCTTATCCACGGGTGTACATTCTTATGTTGAGGCATCAAATTTTGAACAAAAACAAACAAACAAAAAATTTGTCACTATAATTTTCAGTGTGTTAAGAAACTGTCTTTTTTTTGTGTAATCTCCCACTCCCAAGCTTTGATTTTGATCTGCTTTTGTAAATATTATTTTATAAACAGACACAGGAATGTACCGCTGACACAGCATGGTGTGTTTTTAAATGGTTTTGAGAAGCAGAGTTTCTGTTTTCTGGGTTAAAACTCACTAGATCTGACGCAGATTTTCATGTACATTGTGCTTCAGAAAGAAACTGACATGTTTTTCCTGTTGAAATGAGAACCGAAAATGAGTAAAAGGACTTAAAAAGAGGAGAAATCCTGGAGAGTGTGTGTCACGAGCAGCGCAATGGAAATTTCAGTTGGTCCCTGACAAGCAGACATCATGTTGCTTCATGTGGTGTTGGTGGTGGTTCCTTTCAGAGTAGCGTCACTTGCAGACAACAACTCTTGACGGTAAACCAACTTTCCACAGTGATTGTAAACACCATTGAAGAGGCTCTCGGATCTGTCGCTGCTCACTAAAACAAGGAGAAATCGGTTTCATTTAACAGAACGCGTCACATTAGCTTGTTTACAACCCTAAAAGACTGTTACTTTCTCTAGTTAAGCCCATCTTCTGTGTTTTGTTTTTTTTAGAGTGAAATGCCGTGTTTGCTTGCATTTAAATATGCCAGGTTATTGTTTACACCGGGTAATATTAATGCATAAAAGGCCAAGAGGAAGTAGAGATATGAAAATATAATTTGCACATCAATGCAAACACATTATGTTTTGAAAGTCCCAGACAAACAATGCTGGTTTCTGCGCATTGCAGTCCATGTACTTTAGAGATTATGCACAAACTAATTTGTATCCTTTATCATAATATATTCAAAACCCACAGCATGAAAATCCGGTCTCTACAACCCTGATTTGAGTTTTTCATTGCCGTACCTTCCAGCGGTTTTTGTTTGTGCCGTTCTCACACAGCTGATCGCTACAGGAAGTGTTGCGTACGTCGCGAGCGTGTCGCTTCGCTATGGCAGATGGCTTGGCAATCTGTTAAATGCGGTGGTCCCTGCATCCATCAGTCAAATGTGTGAGGAGCGCAGGAGCTGAAATGTCATAATAGACTCTCCGTGAAGGAGTGACTGTCACAGACATCAGAACTTTTGTGTCTAGGCCATCTGTATCTCCCTATTTCACCTACAGCTTCAGAAGTCATCAGATCCTACTCATCCTTTGTTCTGAGAAGCACAAGGCATTTAGCTAATCTTCTAGCTGCTCACCAAAGCACAGATAAATGTGTTTTCTGCAAGGTTAAATACGTTTTCGAATGTGCGGAGAACTTTGTGCCTTTGTTACAGTTGTTAACAAAAACACATTTTCAAGATCATTGGTTTGATTAGGAGAGGAAATTATTGGCTCATCATCTGCAACCTTGAAAGGTGTTTAATGCTCACATGCATCTCTTCAAGCTTAAAATGATCTCTTTAAAATATAGTATATTATTTCTTTTTATTATTATATTATTTTCTTATTTTCATTTCTTTTTTTCTTTCTTCCTCCCTCCTCTTGATAAACGTGGGCTTGTTTTTTCCAGCAAGCCTTCTTCAGTCTAATAACAGCCATTTTTCATTGTGGCCATCAAGTACAGAACTCCATTAATGACACATACACTTGTCCATGTATGAGAGTCATTATGCTGGAATCAAAGAGTGGCATACATTTAATTACTTGCTGTTTTATTTATTTAATTAGACATTTTCCTCAATAGTCCTCTTGAGACCACATGCCCGCTGGGTTTGGTTTATTCTTATCTCACTTAATTAGGCTGGACAAAGCTTTGAATCAGTTTTTTGTTTTACTTTTGGATTCCCTTGTTAAATACGTTTGGCAAGCGTGTGTGCCGGAAAACATTATTTTTTGAAAACAAGGTTAAAAGAATAGTTCACCCATAACTTAACATTCTGACATTGTTTATTTATTTATTTTTTAAAGATTCATTACGAAGCTCTTACCCTATAACAACATGTAGTGGTGAATGGGCTGTTGAGCTGACAAAACAAAGCACAAATAACAAAGCACAAATCATAAATCACAAAAACAAAACAAAGCACAAAATAAATAAAACAAAGCACAAAACAAAATAAAACTAAATGAAAAAACAACAGAAAGAACTAATAAAAGTAGGACTTTTGCCTCACTATGAACATGCATGCTTGAGAAAAAAAAGAGCTATATAAAGACTCCTCCAAAAACATGCAGGTGAATAAAAAAGGTATTTTATTTAGTCTTTGTTAAAAATTGCTTATTAAAGGGATAGTTCACCCAAATTTAGTTTTTACTGACATATTACACATACTACGCCACTGAACTTGTTATAAAATTGTCGTCTTTTGTAGTAATCTTACGTTAATGGGTGGAGTACTGTACATAGAACCGTTTTTATATGTTTTAAATGTTTTAGAACCGTTTATGTCTGTTTTTTTATTTGTGAACTGATGTTCAGTTGTTCTTTTCAATAGTCAACTTATTTCATCGTCATAAAGGCACGAAGATACATATTTCATTTGATCAAGCTGAATGCTCACTAAAAACTTAGTAATCCCGTTTTCTGGCCATTTCAAGTTTTATTTTGATGTGACACAAAGCAATGATAGCCTAAGTGGGTGAGTTATTTACTCGCGTTATAATTAGTCAATAACGCCATCATTTTCTTCAAGTTCATTCAGGCTGAGAGCTTGCACGAAAACAAGAGGCGGGATTTATCACATGAACCAATCACATCCAATCATAACCGATCATATCCAATTATAGCGTGATGGAGGCATTGCCTCCTCACACCTGATTTTCCCCCATTCATTCTCAATTACCCCCCACTAAACCCACCACACGCTAAGGGGTCTCTGTTGTAAGTCAATGGGCCGAAGGGAGGCAATATATTAGTGCTGTCAAACAATTAATCGCGATAAATCGCATCCAAAATAAACGTTTTTGTTTACATAAAATCTATGTGTGTATATTTATAATAAATATATAAATACAAACACATGCATATATATATATATTTTAGAAAAATGTTTATATATTAAATATATTTATATATATAATATAAAATATAAGAATATAAATACATGTAAATGTAAATATACATGTAAATATTTTCAAAATAATTGAAAAAATATATATATACTGTGTGTGTTTATATATACATAATAAATATACACAGTACACATACATATATTATGTAAACAAAAACTTTTATTTTGAGTGCGATTAATCACGATTAATTGTTTGACAGCACTAACATACTGTATATAAGGGAACTTACCAGTGATCGAATTCGAGTACACGATCTACAGACGCACCCTCAATCAGCTCCCGAGCTCTTGAATCAGTAGATCAGTAGTTGATTTGAACATTGAACATAGTAGAACGTCATCACTGGAATTAATAAACAACAGGCAGGACCAATCTAATTTTTATATTATGTTTTATTCTCTTTAAACACATCGTTCAGTTACATGTTCTTACAACATTTCAGCCGAATATAATATGAATTATAAATGATAATTAGATGTGTTCATTACCTGTCTAGAGATGTATGTTTATGTTGAAATACACTAAAAAACAGTCCATCTTTTCAAATCTTCTATCGTGTGTCATTATATTTATCGTGTTGACTTGTGTGGTTTATTGCTGCATTCACGCCATATCGTAATTACCGTAATTTTGAGATGACAGCACGTGACGTTCTACTCTAAGCTGTTTACGTTCTCGGACTCGGAATTATGCTTTTCTATGTCAACACTATCAACGCCTAAACAGAGCCTGCGGTGGTCAGGTGGTACAGCGGTCACGTGGTACAAGTTGTAGCTCTCAGAAAACTCCCAGTTCACAAGTTGTAATTACGAGTTCTACGAGGACATGAATGCTTTTTACAAGTTGGAATCTCATAATTACGGGAATTCCGATATGGCGTGAGTGCACCTTATGTTTCACGCTTCAGAAATGTGACATTATTTCCGGTAAGGGAGCATAGTGAGCGCCGATGCTCCCTAGTTTTTGCGGTGCATTGAGGGATTTTTCAGGGAGCGAACGTTCCAGTGCACTGGAAGGATTTCGCAATTGAGACACCACTTTAAATGGCCGACTTCCTGATCAGTGCCCTTACTACTGAACAAGGGAGCTGATTGAGACGCACCCTATATAGCATACCCAAGACGTGTCACTTGTATAGTTTTGAATGGGAAAAAAATGCAACGCTCAATATAGCCGCTCTATCGAACGAAGCCCCGCCTTCTGAGCAAAAGAGCCAATCCCTAATCGGTAAAGTCAGCGCATCACTGCAGCTGCCGTTAATTATGCTGTGTTCCCACCATATCGTAATTACCGTAATTTCGAGATGACAGCACTGTTCACGTCCTCGAACTCGGAATTATGCTTTTCTATGGCAACACTATCAACGCCTAAACGGAGCCTGCGGTGGTCAGGTGGTACAGCGGTCACGTGGTACAAGTCGTAGCTCTCAGAGAACTCCCAGTTCACAAGTTGTAATTACGAGTTCTACGACGACGTGAATGCTTTTTACAAGTTGGAATCTCATAATTACGGGAATTCCGATATGGCGTGAACGCACCTTTAAATCCTGGTTGCTATAGAAACAGTCAGCGTTCTGAGACATGCGCCTAAGACTGCACATGCGCACTGGCTGGTCTAGCCTGAAAAATAAGCTTTTTTTAATCCTATTTGAGCAAAATAAACAACATTTTTAAGACAGTTGTCAGATTTCATTTGTGATTTCCAATATGAAATTTTATCTTAAATTTGGCGAACAGTTTTGGACAATTTGATGTTTCCCCATTCAAAAAGATAGGAGCTGCACTTGAGACGTTTCAAAAATGGCCACCGAGTGACATGACTTGCCTTAAAGGGACTTTGCTCTCTGTGAATGGGCCTTTGAATCATTGATTCACCCAATTCGTTCAAAAGACAACTAAACACCGCTGTGTTGCTCGGAGACGCAGAACAGTTCTGCTGTGGCTTTTTAGGTAATATTTTCGTTGGCAAAAACACACAATATGGTGTTTAAAATGTAGCACAATATTAACTTCTTATTTACTGAACTGTTGTATAAAATCGCATTTATATATATATATAGTTCTAAATACCGTTTTTATATAGCATGCAAACATTGTTTAGAAAAGCTCCAATGCATCTTACATGGTAAATTAAATACAACTCTCACCATAACAAATGAACAGTCCTATGATTTCCCAAAGTTATAGCACTTGGTGCTCCATTGCTGCCTTTGCTTCAAAGCATAGTGGGAAACATGGATGGCAGTGCTGGTTATTTCAGCATTAGCTTGCTTCAACACTCTCCAAGAATGCTATCAAGAGCAATTTGCCCAATGAGAAGAATGGATAGTTGTATATTTTTGTGTTTCATTTGGTGATCAAAATGTGTAATCATGGCTGTGTTGCTCTCTGAAAGCCTCTTCAGCTGCGTTTTGTGTGCATGTTGATTTCATCTTTCCCCCAAAAACCCAGTCCAATTAACCTCCTGCTTGAAAATCAACTTGAAAGCTTTTCCATTAAATGTTTTCCTTGTGCACATCAACTCAACAAATAGGTTTAAGAACTCTGAATCACAACCACAGTAATCAGAGACTGTTTTTCCTATGATGTGAATGACATTGAATAATCTACTTGGAGGAGGAATGAAAAAAATGTCACTATCTATATGCTAATGTTGAAAGTCCTGTTTTTCATATGTAGGTGGTCAGTGGCACAAAATTAGCCTGCTCTACTTTTCTGCACCTGTGGTTTTAGTAAGGAAATGTCTTTGTGGTGCTGTGCTGGGAAAATGTTTAAATATTAAATATCATATTATATTGTTGACAGTTTGTGTAATAATGTTTTGGCACACGAGGAGAGTGTCTTATTAGTGTAGAAAATATAGCAAAATCATACTAATTATCTTTGACAATTTATGTTTTGATTAGGAATATGCTCTTTATATGGTTTCTTTACCTGTGGGTTTTCTTTTCTTCTTTTCTTTTTTTGTTTGACACTTATGTATCTAACAGAGCTCATTTTACAATAAATAAATAATGTATGTGGATGAGAAACTATGATTCAAATGAAATGTATGAATGTAAGCGCAGGTTAACACTGCCCTCTGCTGAATAGTTATTTTTTATTATAATGCAAGCAGGAGAGCACAGGAAGAGCATTTTCCAGATCTAAATCTCATGCAAAATAAATTATATATATATATTTCTAATTTGATTTGAAATCTCAGTAGCATTTTAAAACTTTTGATTTAGCATTTAATACTATGTGATTTTGCCAACTTGCTATCAAACTAAATCCAATTTTTCACAAAGAGTGATAGAATATATTACCCCCCAGCCTTACAGAAAAACATCAAATTGTCATCAAAATTGTGAAAGGCAAGCCATATTTGTCAGGCATTATTAAAAAAAGCGACTACAATAATAAGGGGTTACTAAAATAAAGTGGTATTTGGCTGGTCATGGTCAACATTACAGCTCACTTTGGAGACATGCTCAAAAATTATTTTTATTAGACTATGAATATGACTCATGAGAGAGGACAGCATCTTAAAACTACTTCCAAAAATGACTTGAATATAGCTCTTCTATGGTTAACACATTTTCTGGAGATTGCTAAATTTTTTGATTAGTAGGCTGAATTTTTGTCAAAAGGCACAAGTGTTGCATTATATTTTATAACATTATTTCCGATATTTATGCAATTAATTTAGTTTAAATATATTATTAACATTTGAAAAAAAAAAGAAAAGCCATTTTGCTGTTGTTGACTAGGGCTGGCTATCCATACAGGTTTCCTGATTCAATTTTAATTCACAAGCTCTCGATTTACATTTTGATTCCATTTAATTTCTATTCATTTCTGTATATATAATGCCCTTTTTTTTTTTTTTAACTGTATGAAAGAAACCCTCACTGCTAATGCTGTAAATATACAGAGCAGTGTTTCAGGCTCATTTAAAGCAGATCTTGTCTTTTTGAAGCATTCATTAAATAAATCAGCTTAGAATTCATTTGTTTTGAGAATCAGCTACATCTGCTGCATCTTATGATTTGAGCCACTAAAACGAGCTGGCTCATAAGAGTTATTTGTGCATGAATCAGACTACACGGGTAGAGTTGTTTTTGTTTTTTCTGTGCAGCCCACAAGAGTAATGCAACAAAAAGGCATTTCTTCACATTATTCACAGTAGACTCTTTTGAATCTATTGGGTCACATTCAGTACAGATTGCAAGCTCAAATTCACAGCTCAGGTAAAATATGATTTATTTCGCCTCGGTGCAGAATAAAGGAGGTGAGTTTCACAGAAGTAAAGCGGTGCAGAAAACACTGATACATACATCCATCAAAAATTCTTAGTATAATATGAATATATTAATTAAAATAAATGTTGTATTTATCTAGTAGTATCTAGCATTTAAAATATTTTGCTGTAGTGTGTCAGTAGGACATATCAGTTTACATTCCCAAACATTCATTTTGCCATTAATTGTAATAATCCAGTGAGATTTTAGTTTGCACACGGAGTCTGACAACAGCCAGTGCTTCACCATCATGCAGTCTGTCTGGAACACATGAAGAAACAGAACAAACTGAGACAAATCCAGAAGAACTGCAGAAACGTTTCCAAGATGCTTGAAGAAACCTATCTACTTTGAAAGCATCTTCACTTTACAATTTTTACACAAGTGCCTAAATCTTTGAACAGTACTGTAGCTTTGCAGGTATAGGTCTGGAAGCATCTTGGAGACGTTGCCAGTTTTTCTGGATTTATTCAGTCTCAGTTTTTATAAATCTATTTTTAAAACACATGCACCAAGCCCTTTGGATGTATTCAAGTTTCTTTATATATAAAATATAAAGATGTATTCATGTTTCTTATATATATATATGTGACCCTGGACCACAAAACCACTCATTAGGGTCAGTTTTTTGAAAGTGAGATTTATAAAGCTGAATAAATAAGCTTTCCATTGTTGTGTGGTTTGTTAGGATAAGAGTAGGACAACATTTGGCTGAGATACAACTATTTGAAAATCTGGAATCTGAGGGTGCAAAAAAATCTAAATATTTAGAAAATCGCCTTTAAAGTTGTCCAAATGAAGTTCTTAGCAATGCATATTTTTGAGTTTTGATACATTCACGGTAGGAAATTTACAAAATATTCATGGAACATGATCTTTACTTAAAGGGGTCATATGATGCTTTTTTTAAAGATCATTATTTTGTGTAACAGAATATGTTGACATGCTTTAATGTTCAAAAAACACATTATTTTTCAAATACTGTACATTATTGTAGGTCCTCTATGCCCCGCCTCTCTCAAACGCTTCGTTTTCTACAAAGTCCCTCCTTCCGACAAGCGCAGTCTGCTCTGATTGGCCAGCTGACCCAGTGCATTGTGATTGGCCGAACACCGCAAGCACTCGTCGGAAATGTAACGCCCCTTACCATAATCGCGAGCTTCATCTTTCAAAATAAATGTAACGACAGGCAGATTCCTAAATGCATCTACTTTCGGAAGGCCAAATAAAGTGCTTTTGCTTTCGCCTAGAAACACACAGCGTCTCCCTGACATGCTGCTTCAACACTAACTGCTGTTACTGAAACCACGCCTTCTTTCTTTCGTGGCAGAGTCTTAACTTTGATAAAGAATATCTCTTTGGTTTTGAGACTTTAGTCTTTGCAACTTCAGGGATCTTATCTATGCACAATCAGCTTGTAACACTCCAAAGAGAAAGGAAAACTTGAAATCGCATCATATGACCCCTTTAATATCCTAATGATTTTTGGCATAAAAGAAAAATCGATAATTTTGACCCATACAATGTTTTTTTGGCTATTGCTACATTGCTGGTCCAGGGTCACATACTGTATATATATTAAGATTTTATTTGCAAAAACAGATATTCCGTTTTTTATTATGTTATGTTTTTATTGTGTTAGTTAGCTGTATTTTTTGTTGTTGTTGTTATTTTTACTTTTAATCAAAATAACCCAACTGCAGTTTGATTGAGATTAATTGGAATGCAACAATGAAAAAACATGATTTTTGAAAATGGTTAAAAACAGTTATCTGTTTTTGCAAATGAACCCTTCATATATAAATAGCCTATATATAACTGAATGGCAAAATGAAATGATTTCCTTTTATTATCTCAGGCATCCTTATTTGTCACTGATCCAAATGTTTCATGTTTGCGTCACACCTTTTTCTCGTGCCTTTAGCCAGGTTTCATGTAAAGTTTTAATTCTGCCACACAGACGGCAGTGCATGATAGACAGCAAGGGGCCACTGTGAAACTATGACATTTCTGACACTGGCTGGAATCCCCCTCATGTCAGTCCAAACGCCCCTCTCGCTCGGACCCCTACCGGCCAAGAGCCCAACAGCAGGAGGGGCGTCAGTCCAGCAAACAAACTTCCCAGAGAGCCGCGAGGGAACATCAGAAAGTCGCTCGCGCTCCTCCAGAAAGAGCTTTTGGAAGTACGTCGCTGCCAGTATATAAAGGAATACGGCTTCCAGCTAAATAACACCTCCTGAGCACATTTAGCGCGTGGTGTTTCTTTTCATTACCACGAACGACGGATTTGTTTAGTAGGCAGCTGCCTTTCTTCATAGATTTAACGGACAGCAGTGGTCGCTTTGCTGGGGAAGGACCTCTTCAGTGTAAACGCCTTTACAGATGTCTTTATAATGGAGGAAAATGTCTATTGTGCTTCAGCTGTTTTCTTTTAGTTTGTTTTAACCGGTGAATATTCACAGCAGATGTTTGCCGGCGCCAGCTGGGTCTATTCCATGTAGATTTTGTATAAAACATAAAGTAAAGGTCTTTGGCACTTTAATGAATACATCAGGTGGTAACTAACCGCGTTCAAGTTGGAAAGCATGGCCGGCGTGGTGCGCACCCTGAGCCGGTGTCTGCTGCCCGCTGAGGCCGCTCACGATGACCGGAGCAACGGGAAAGCACGAGACCGAGAGCGCGAGGCGAAGCGGCGCAGTCGCGAGATCGACGCCACGCTCGCGCGCGAGAGACGCTCGGTGCGGCGTCTGGTGAAGATCCTGTTGCTGGGCGCCGGAGAGAGCGGCAAATCCACCTTCCTCAAACAGATGAGGATCATCCACGGGAAAGAGTTCGACCAGAAAGCGCTGCTCGACTTCAGGGATACGATCTTTGAGAACGTCATCAAGGTAACGGCCTCACGCGCGCGACAAGTTTGTGCTTCTGACGTCACACGTGTCTGGTTTGTTTGTCAACAGTTTTTGAATTTGCTGCGTTTCATAAAATTCAACTTGAATTTGACTAAATGGAGAAAATATGATTTATTAAAGTTATACAGATAGATAGATAGATTCATCTAAAATGCCACCCTTAGAAATTTGTATTTGGTTGATATATTTAAGAAATAAATTAAAAACACAGACTGACAGATTTGAAATCTCTATAGAAATTTTCATCATATATTTAAGAAATTAATTAAAAAGGTAGGTAGTAGGCAGGCAAATTGATAGATAGATAGACAGACAGATAGATAGATAGTCAGATGATAGATAGATAGTCTGATAGATAGACAGATGATAGTCTGATAGATAGTCTGATAGATAGACAGATGATAGTCTGATAGATAGTCTGATAGATAGACAGATGATAGTCTGATAGATAGTCTGATAGATAGACAGATGATAG
>NW_015505216.1:3028194-3068510 GCF_001515645.1 Sinocyclocheilus grahami | reverse complement strand
GTCTGATAGTCAGATGATAGTCTGATAGATAGATAGATAGTCTGATAGATAGACAGATGATAGGTAGATAGTCTGATAGATAGTCTGATAGTCAGATGATAGTCTGATAGATAGATATATAGTCACTCACATGAGCTACTATCAACCCTTTCTTTAGCTACGTATTAGATGAGGGCAAATATCCAGGTTAGTTGGTTATACAAAGGTTTTGGATACCCAATCCATGTGAAAATGTTCATTTTTTCTCTATCTGACTAATTCATTTTGCCGTTAGTCATGTGATGGTTGCTTTAGGCATCTGCTCTACCGCAAATCAGAATCCCAAGGGATTATTCTTGGGTCATTTCCCTGTAAGCATGTATATTTAAGGCGTCTGTGTTTAATAACAGTGGCTTGACTGACAGCTCGGAGTTAACAGGAAAGGAGTGAAAATGCATTCCAGAATGTGTGTGTAAGATGAGATATCGGGCCTGGGGCTGTTGGAGTTACAGAGGAACATGAGGAACAATGTTTGGCCTTTCTGGTAGAAGCAACTTTTTTTATAACCCAGTAATCACAAATCAGCATCTTAACATTTGCAGGCTGGCAGATGTTCTCTCGTAATTACCACAAGACTAAGCTTAGCTGTCCTTACAATTAGCAGTACATTGAGTCACTTTGTTTGGTCTAGGTTCATCCCTGGCTCTGTTATGAACGGAGAGATTGTGTCTGACTTATCATTGTGATCAGCTCATGTGCTTTCTGAGCTCACGTGTCTTTGGATGTCTCAATATGTCCTGATTTTTCCCCTATCTGCGTATTTTCTGCACTTGTGTCTTCCTCTCTTTATCTCTTATTTGGTTTTACATTTTGCTTGGGAAGTTTACTGATGGCATCTGATGTGATCTTATTAGCTGCTGATGGCAGAAGACTAATTACAGCCTGCATCTATGTTACAATAGGGATAGAGAAGATCTAACATTCTTTTCATGTTGTTCAATACGTCTATGTGCTTAACAAGCACTAGCTGGCTGAGTCAGAGCTTTTCTGTGGCGTTTATTTATAAGAGAGCTTTGTTCAAAAATCAGTGTATTGTGCATCGTCTTGCCACTTGTCATCTTTATGGTACTCTGATTTCATGTTAGATGAGATGTAATTATATGGATCAGTGATATAATGCTGATTATGTCTTATTTAATTTATTAAAATATATAAACAATTAATACAACAGGCAGAAAAAGACATAAAATTGAAAATTATATAACTGTGTATCAAAGCAAATAATCTTCTAAAATATCAGACAATTTGACCTTGTTTGACAAGACAGATAAAATATGAAATACTTGTTTATGATGTGTGTGAAAAACAATAATAATAATAAATTCAAAATAAATAAAACTTTTTACCTTGAAAAAAAAAAATGAAACCCAACTACATTATCATTAAATGAATCTTAATATGCTGTTGTATTATATAAAAAACTTCTTAAAAATATGTTGAGTTAAATTAAGTTATTCAAAGGTTACAAGACCAAGTTTCATTGCAAACGTGCCTGTTTCCTGCTGCCACATGCACTTTTGTCACAAGAAATACAATTAACATGCTCTACACGAATAAAAAACATAAATAAATGCATTTTTGTCAATAATCATTCAGTACACTGAAGGTACTGAATGATTTATGTATTGACATTTTTCTCAGTCATTAAATTTAAACTTTTGGTAACACTTTAGATTAGGGAACACTATTCACTATTAACTAGTTGCTTGTTAACACATGCATATTACATTTTGTAATTTTTTGCTGTTTATTAATACTTATAAAGCACATAATAATGCATGACCAAATTCTAGACCAAATACAACAGCTTCTTTACTTGCTATTAATAAGCAGCAAATTAGAAGTTTATTGAGGGAAACTCTTCATTAATAGTGAATGTGTGTTCCATAAGTGTTACCAAATGTTTTTTAAAAAAAGTTTTGCAGACCAACTTGAATACAAAGATTACAGTTCCAGGAACCTGGTGCATGTGTTTTAAACTAGATTTTTGTCATTGTTCCATATATAATAAATGCTTTTCTTCTCTATTGGACATAAATATGTCTGTATTCTGGCAAACTATGATGTTCATTTATTCAGTGGGAAACTAAAATGATAAATATTCCTTGGTCTTGTTATCTTACCCACAGTTTGGTCAAAAGCAGTGCTGCCAGATCAGAGGTTTGGCTCAGTGGAAGAGTTTAGCTTTATATGGAAAAGGTTATGTTTCTCAGGATGTCAGAGCAGAGGTCCACATGTTCCATCTCCATGGTTCGTGTCCACCACCAAACATTTAGCCAAACTGCCAGACATCACATCATGCGTCCTTCCCACAGCCAGAGAAATGTGTAAGCTTTTGTCCATAGTTTTCAGGACAAGAGTGATTCCAGGAGCCCATGTCGTACAGGGACAAGACTGAGGCAGAGCTAAAAGATTCACTTTGTTTCCACTGGGACCGATTGCGATCAGATCTTCTTCTAACCCACCCGGGGAGCAAAGCAGCAGAACTGAGCTTTCTTTGTGTTGATGATGTCATCTCAGTTTATTTTCAATAAGACCCCTTCACCATAAAGTGACCATAGTGAGCTGAGGAAAACATTATAATGTAGCTCTGCTCTCTTTCATTAGCTCCAGAGGCAAATGCTGAGACCTGTGTTTTGGAGCATCTATGTGTATACGAGAATTGAAGTCAGTTTTGTGACTAACTGCACTGAATGCCCTAAATGTATGTGTTGGCGCTGATTACATGGCCCACTCGCTGCCCTGCCAGTCAAGTGAAAAGAGCAAATGGCCGTGAAGAATGTGCCTAAAGTTTTGTTTCTGTATGGTTACCATGGCTTCTTGTCACAAGCCACCACACTTGCTTTTATTAACTGTAGTTGTTAAAAACATCTCAAGGTTATGAAACACCTTTATTAGATTTGAGAAACTTTTTGGGGGGTTTAGGAAGCAAAAAGTAACATAAATAAAGGCCAAATAACAAAACGATAATTTATAGTACACTAGAAACTACTATAATTATATTAGCTCTTTAAATTCGAGGTGGATTCTGATTGTCTGTCAAGGTTTTAAAAGTCTAAAAGTCATTCATATGCTGTGTTGTTAAAGCTTTACACTTTTTATTAACAAAACTGTGTTTCATGTGGTACAATGACATCTAAATTAACTGCTTTTATTCGTCAAAATATTATTTAACATGGCTAATCAACTTACATTAGGTTACAACAACAAGTCAGGTCAGGATCAGGTCAGTTAGAAATAACCATTCAGAGTTAACTGCAGAGTTTCAGTTTTTACAGTGCTTTTATTGAACTAAAGCTTTTATACGCCCATGTGGTACTTTTTTTGTCCATTTTGCCAGAATGCGTATTTTGATGACATTTAACTGCTTTGCTGCATTTTTACTAGCATATAGATGACAAATTTCAACTAAAAGCTACAAAGCTTTGTTTTTTAATGTTGAGTCAGAAGTATGATACTTTTTTAATTTAAAAGTTTTGTGAACTTTTAATGTAGGTTCCCTAGCTTTCTTTTATTTACATTTTTTTAGGAAGTATAAGTTCCACACTGGTGTTAATAGTTTTGTAAAATTGTTTGCAATTCATGTAATTCAGTTCAGACAGTAGGACAGTGGCCAGTAAAAGGAAAGCATGTTATAATACTTAATTTCACAGTCTAAAGATGTGTGAAGTGGCTTGAGAACTGGATTGGAGACCTTGTTTGTTGGCATTGAAGACCAGGTCAGATTGGAATAGCTCTACAATGGTGGTCTCTGCGGGCTTGCAGTATCGCACAGTCCACAGAACCAGAGGAAATGCCTCTCCTCAGTGCACAGACAGCAAATGCTGCAAACAATGGCGATTCAGTCATGCCATTATCTCCCCTCTTACTGTTTGTCATCACCCTGCTGTTCAGCCCATCCCTCTGAAGGCTCTAGGATTATGACAGTGTTGGTGATATTTGTTTCACTGATACAAATTTGGAGCAACCCCAGTCCAGACTTTTCCTCAGGGTGGAAAAAACTAGAACAAACAATCCCAGAGGTTAACTGTCGCATGAGCGAATCTCAGCCTACGTGCTGATCAAATTATTGGCTGTTTTAAAGATAACGTTATCTTCATTTAAGCCACTTTACAGTGGCAAAGGTCCAGGAGTTAGTCCTCTCAACTTCTTCCAGATCCTTCCAGTAATGCCTTTTTTGAATGTTGCAGCACCATTTGCCCAGAGGTGGTCTGTCTTGAAAGGGTGTAAAATGTTTTTACAACCAATGTTTGTTTTTAAAGACAACCTTGTTAGATAAAATCTAAATTGAATTCAATTCTATATCACTTGTTTGATGGTTTGATGATCCAATCAAAACCAGATGGATAAAATCAAGTCCCACCCAATGTCATTTGATATACTAAAAGGATGCATTAAAAAGGCTAAAGGTGTTGTGTGTACAGTCTTCAATGTGCAAATAAATGATTTGATACACCACACAATCAGTCTTTCCTGCCTTGTTGTTGTAAACCCACATTGAGTAGGCTGAGTAATTTAGCCTATGTCTGGGAATTTATTACTTCCTAGATCAGTAGCTATCGATCTAGTAATTTCTGTTAACTCTTTAACGGTTCTATCTTTGATAGGAGAGTGATCTAACGACTGACCTGATACTGACACTGCTTGTCGGGACACGATAAGATCTCACCTCCGTTTGGCCCCTCGTACCCCTCACTCATCACTCTGACCCTTCAAGAGTCAGTTTTCCTATTGCAAAGCTCTTGATCTCTTGTGCAACGGGACACCATTTTCAGTTGTGCATTTCCTCTGTTTACTACATCCTTGAGAAAATAGTTGCGGTATTCAGTAACTGCCCAGAATGTGTTTTTGCTCCATCATCCCAAGGAAAGCGTGTATGGTGCAAGTTAACAAAAAGTTGTACCACACCGAAAGGTTTAAATGCATGCATCCTGCTCAAAAGATCCTTGCGGGGGAGGATAGTATACAGGAAGTAGCTGAAGGGTGACACAGGGAGCAAGCATATATCAAGCCCATCTTCCTGTGAGATAAATCTGAGAGTTCCTCTGTGACCGGAGTCTTGGGAGGCTCCTTCACAGGCGGCTTGTTTATGACTAAGGAGTTGTTGCTGATTTAGCTGTGGTTGCTCAGCGGTGGGGAAGCCGTGAGCGGCTGCCTGGTCCACTCCCCACATCTGCTTACGCTGCGAAATCACAGCACTGCCATTACCACCACTGGAGTGATTATTGCGCTTGACACGCAGGGCCTGTCTAATGCATGTCAGATGAGGGCCGACGGATTAGATTCGCTGTCAGCTGCGTCTCTCAGCAGAAACCAAGATCCCCGAATAATATCATTCTTGCTCTTTGTTGACTGAACATTAAGGAAATCCCCCCTTTTTCAACAAACAACAAGGGAAAGATCAAGAATTGTCTGTTGTAGACTTAAAAATGATATGGAAAACTGTGGTTTTTGCCAAAGACTTACAAAACAAGTCTCTTTGGAAGATGCCATTTAAAACAAACACTTAAGGCTTGTTTTTCAGGAGGTATTTCAGAAACGATAGGAGCCTTGCTCACGGCGAGGTGAGGTTTTGGTGGCTTTCAGAGCTATTTTTGGGACTTTGCCATGACTCAGGAAGAGATTGGAAGCCCTGCAACTGACCTCTCCACTGTGATAAAGCTGCCTAGCCGCTCTCTCTTTTCTCTCGCCCTGACGGTGTCAATGGATCCAGCCAAGGAGGGCAGGAGGATACGTCTACGCTTCCCTGATAGTGTTGGCCAGAAGTGGGTGAAAGGTCAGAGATGGATGGGTGGGTTTGGGGGGTTGCCTCTCGGAGACAAATAAAGGCAGAAGTGTGACTGAGTTTGGCCCCTAGAAAAGTACCCTGACAACCCTGGACTAAGGCACACTATTAAGCGCATTAAGAAGAAGCAGCAGGGAGGCCTTAAGCACGAACAACTGTTTACATTTGGGAATCTTGAGATTTGGGAGGTGGGGGAATCTCAGGATTTGATGGAGACAGCCAGGCTAACAGGACTGTACCACATTCATTTCCTGTCGCTGCCCTGCTGTTTTATTGGTTTTGCAATGTAACCGCCTCGTGCTGATGTACAAATCCCTCACACATGCGGACAGATTAGGAGTTTTCATTGCCTTTACACTCAACCTATTGACCTGATGTGCTGGAATGGCATTAAACGGACTCGGGTCAATGGGTCAAATCCCACAAAGCACCTGTGCCTGAGGGACCCTTTATCTTCTTCAGAGACAAAAGCATGCTGGCTGCTCTAATTACTCTAGCATACATTTACTCTGGGCATTTTTGAGTGCTAGTGTCGATGATTCATACTGAAGAGCAGAAGAAGAGGACCAGGACCCCCTTCTGAGACCCTGAATATCAGGATGTTATTCCACTGCAACAAAAGGAAGTGTGCTGCAAAGGAGGATTTTCCTCGGCTGATAGTACTGCAGTTATTATCGAGAAAAGTCAATGGCCTTATGTTGCATTTACAAAACGTCTCATGATATTTCTGCTCTTCCACAGAGCCCAGCCCTCCTGGTAACAGTCAGAGGCTCAGGTCATGGTTCTGTGTATTCAATGTTATGCTTGGAAGCAAGGAGGCTCATCGTGGAAGTTTAGTTTCAGTGCGATTGCTGTTCTCAACAGAGCTTTCTGGAGATGTTTTCATTTTTGGCTTTAGAGTGTTTCAGCTCTGGGATCAGATCTTCCTTCTAAATGCAGTACAAGCATGATTTAAACAGTGGTATAAATTTAAAGTTTAAATCTTACACTTTTCTTAATCTTTAGATTTTTTTCTTTTTTTGTAAGTAATTTTTACCCAGAGGTATAATTATAATGCTAGGCAAGTTTTTTGCACCAAAAGAGTAGTAGTTTTACAAAATGTTCTACTTTCTCTCTGACATTTTTGTTTAGAATAAAGACCTGTTTACATCAACTTAAAAAATATGGTCAAATTTTTGCATTTGTTTTGTCTGTTCAGACCAATTCGTAAGAAACGGCTGAATGAAAATGCAAATTCATTCTCTGACAGTAGGTGGCGCTTAGATGCATTAGCAGCCATTCATTCAAATTAAAATGTTTATCGCAATGGTTTTTGCACTGAATATATCTCTTGGTGTAAACACAGGTAGGGCTGTCGTGATGAAGGAATTTCCCTTGCGGTAATTTTGAGTGGCTCAATAGCGAGCGGTATCCGGTATTATCGCCATATATATACTGTATATATATATATATCTATATATAAATCTGTGTGTATGTGTTACATATAATGAGGTCATATTCAGAAACCAATGAAACCGAAACCAAATAGCATTGAAACAGGAAGTGAAGTAAACAGAAGAGAATCACAAAATAACGATCCACATAACAGAACATAAACCTGACAATAAGATTGTTAGGCTATTGTTAGACTATATGTATAACAGTTCGTTCTGATCCTCGAATCCGACTGGACAAGAGACTTTCTATTGAAATTTCCACCTGCGCGCGTTCTAGACGGGCTGTCAGTCTGTGCAGTTACAGTTACAGTGTTGCGCCACAAGGTGGTGGAAAGGGACTGTTTTTGAGTGAGTCTTTAAACCGTTCATTCAACTACTACACATTCAAAAACGCTGATTCATTCAAAGAGAGACAAAATGAAAAACGCTGTTGAAATCATTATAACTTTGAGCGCCACATTAAAAGGCTCAGCTGACCAATGCGTTGATGCTAAGACTTTCCTTGGACATGACTACCTATTTTCACAAATATATATGACTCACAAGTAATCGCACATGCTCAGTTGATCTCTCTCTCATTTGTTGTCTGTTTAGGCTTGTTAAGTGGAAATCTATGGACAAATCAGCATGGTACACATTATGTTATCATTACTAACTTATTTAATATTCAGTACACATGCACGGAGTGTAAAACGAGAAGGGCATAACCCTATGAAAAAAGAAAACACAAAAATTGCGGTTGCTGCGGTTCTTGCATTCCTCTGCGGTTTGCTCGTCAATAACGCAGTATTGTGATATTGCAGTTATCGCAACAGCCCTAAACACAGGCCTACACACTCATTGAAACATGTACAAAAGGTATAAGGCCAATGTAACAAATAAATAATTCTGGTAAATTCTGACTTTATGTTGATTTTAAGCCTCTTATATGTTTGGCTAACCTCTTATTGCTGTGGTTCACACTCTTGTACATCATTATTTCAAGTATTTGTCCCTTTTAACATAAACAGGTAACTGTTTGAAACTGAGCGTGGGAGATTTACAGAGACAGAAATTTAGCAGGTTTAAACTGTTGTAGGTGTTTCATGAAAACATTGCTACTATCTTTATTTTGTCTCCAGAAGAATTGCTTCATCTTCCTGTTATAGAAGCTCAGCTCCAGAGACACACCCTGCTGTAGTTATACACCCTAGACAAACAAACATGGCATTAATCTCTCTCTCCTTCTCTTTGTCTTTTTTTTTTCTCAAAGGGGATGCGGGTACTGGTGGATGCCCGAGACAAACTTGGCGTTCCCTGGCAGAACTCTGAGAATGAGAAGCATGGCATGTTTGTTATGTCCTTCGAAAACAAAGCAGGCATGCCTGTCGAACCCTGCACCTTTCAGCTGTACGTCCCAGCCCTGCAGGCACTCTGGAATGATAGTGGCATCCAGGAAGCCTACAGCCGACGGAGTGAGTTTCAGCTGGTGAGTGTAACATGTCACAATACATTTCCTGACAACCTGTGCCATCTGGATACTCTTCACAGGAAGAGCCACATGGCTTTTTGGGTAGTTGGCAACGTGTGTTCTCATAAAACAAATAATCGATTATTTACCTGGGATAAGTGCACTGCTCAAGGGCACAGTGGTGATCGTTCATAGATAGCCTACTAAAGTGGAGCTTCAATAGGCAGCACTTTCAGACAATCTGACTAACCTTTGCAATATATAGTGATAGTATTTATTGAGATTATTTAGGAAAATGGTTTACTTTAATAATTATTTTAATTTAAATTTATAAATACACATCTGTTCAAATGTTCAGTAAGTTTATTTTAATAATACACTTCCTTCAAGGTATATGTTTTATATGTGTGTTACCTGGGAATCAAACCCATGATCTCTACCAGTTGATAGCCAAGGGGGTACGGGATATTATGGTAATATTTCAGTGTCAGTTAGATGGAAATCTTTGGCCTAGCTATTAAAGCTAGACACAGGGAGACCTTAATTAAACCTGCTGAGTGCAGAAAAGCAGAGGACGCTTGACTTATTTATGTGCATCTCATCTCAGCATGTATGTTGCCACAGGCCTTTAATGAGTTCAGAAGCTGTGCACAGGAGTCTCTCAAACTTTAATCGCTCTGACTGCGCACTGGAGCGATGTGATTCACATACACATCTCTGTCACAGTACGTTTGGATCTTTATGAATTTTTTAAGGCTTGATAGTCCTGAAGATCTAGGTCAATGGAGCAGGATGGAGGACAGGATAGACAGTGAGGAAACATGTGAGGAAATGGCACAAATTTCCCTTTATGTATGATATGATTTGACTTCTTAGTGCCCGTTCTTTTGTCTATAAAGAGAAAAAAACCTTCATAAAATCACATTTTTCACAGAAATTGAGGCCATAAAGTGTCTGATGCATCTCACTGATGCTTCTTATTTTGATGAAGTAGCTCCTGACCTTTTGCTGTGGTCATACTAATTTCAAAGGCTAAGAACAGACGGCTGTAATCTGATAAATCAGATATCTGTGATGTGATGAGTTCATCTGTGGACAGAGTTCCGCCCCAAAACCCCCTGCATTTTTGTTTCTTCTTCACAAGTGGCATCATCGGCTCTTGCTACTGTCATTAAAAAAAGACAATTTATTCATCCTTTACTTACTTTTTATTTACTTTTATTTACTTACTACCTCTTTGGATAAAACTACATTTCGGACTGGCATACATTATCACAGTGGTTCTCACTCCAGTCCTCGGGACCCACTGCACATTTTGCATGTGTCTCTTTATCTGACACACTCTGTTATGTTCATGGATCTCTCTCCTAACATGCTGATGATCTGCATCAGGTGCGTTAAATAAGGGCGACAAACAAAGTGTGCAGAGCAGTGGGTCCCGAGGACTGGAGAACCAGTGCATTATCATAATGAAGCCAGTTTATGATATCTAAGATATTACTCAGTTCAGCATTTTTTTGTGCATTCAAATTTGATATACTACCCCATAAATCACAATGATTTTGTCAAACTTGAATTGTGACTTGAAAATTGCAAAAACTTTCAAATAATTAAAGTTTTTAATGACTGACGTTCAATAGTGATATCTGTAGAGCAGTGTTGGGCAGTAACACATTACTGTAATTTGATTACTTTTTTTGTAACGGAGTAATTTAACGTGTTATAATTTTCAAAATAGTAATTAGAGTATAGTTACAAGCCAAGGTCTCTATACGTTACTGCTGCATTACATTGCTGACAGAATTTTCTAATCTAGAGATTGTAAAAAGGATGTAGCACACGCACTGTCGAGTCAAGTGCCAGTGGATTAGAGACCGGCTCTCCAGCGAGACCCGACGCAACAGAGTGCGGTGCAGGACAAGATGGGCGAGTGCTGGTGCAGGGGGGTAGACACTTGTGTGTGTGTGCGGGATGCGGGAGAAAAAATTATTCACGGGACTCCCGCAAAATAGAAATATCTAAACATAAAATACATAAAACAAATAAAATGTTATTCATCTATTGCTCAAAAGCAACATGAACTAATATAAAATATAAACGATTAACAGGTGCAAGCGTATGCAGAGTTTCTATTTAGGCTACAACACGTGTTTGCTTTTTAGTAACGGAGTAATTTAACGCGTTATAATTTTCAAAATAGTAATTAGAGTATAGTTACATCCCGAGGTCTCTATACGTTACTGCCGCGTTACATCATTGCTGACAGAATTTTCTAATCTAGAGATTGTAAAAAGGATGTAGCACACGCACTGTCGAGTCAAGTGCCAGTGGATTAGAGACCGGCTCTCCAGCGAGACCCGACGCAACAGAGTGCGGTGCAGGACAAGATGGGCGAGTGCTGGTGCAGGGGGGTAGACACTTGTGTGTGTGTGCGGGATGCGGGAGAAAAAATTATTCACGGGACTCCCGCAAAATAGAAATATCTAAACATAAAATACATAAAACAAATAAAATGTTATTCATCTATTGCTCAAAAGCAACATGAACTAATATAAAATATAAACGATTAACAGGTGCAAGCGTATGCAGAGTTTCTATTTAGGCTACAACACGTGTTTGCAGCGTTGAGCAATGCAGTGCTGAAATTTGCGTGCTCACGAATCCTCTCATTATAACACACAAATTGTAGACATTGTGAAAGATTCATTATGCATATATTTATTGTGTTATAACAGAGTGCCTATTTATAATACAGATACTGATATGTTACATGTGGCATCGATGCATCGTATCGTCAGACATCGTATCGATGTATCGATCCATATTGATGAATCGTTACACCCCTAAGTTCCAGTGTAGTACAGTTAAATAATTCAATAAAATACTGAATAAAATGAACAGACTGCAATGTCTGTTGTTTCTTCCCATTGCAAAAGAAGATTAAAAGAAAAAACAAAAACCCACAACACAGCACTTTAACTAGATAAAATTAGAGAATGACTGAGAATTCAAAACCTAGTCCATCAAATGATGGAAAGTAATTATAAATGCAGGACATTTCAAGAGAGGGACTAAGAATCTTGTAACATCCAACATCTAGGCGAATAAGCTTTTTAAGTATACTTCTACCATTTTAAAGCCATTATTTTGCATGTTTTGCTTTAATTAAACATGTGTGACGTCTGTGGAGTTTGACCCAGCTGTTTTTCCTTTCGGTCTGTGACATGAGTCTTTTGACCCTATATGGGTCATTGCGTCGAACTGGCCGTTTGGGCCAAAGGGCTGATGCCCCAGCCTCCCTCAGCCTCTTTTCTTCTCTCTCCTCTGTGAAGGCCTGTTTGTTTGTGAGTCCATTCAGAAGTCAGTGAGTGGGAGGACATTACAGGGCTCAGCCTGTCCGACTGAGTAACTCCTGTTCCCTATTGACCAGAGGCCCAGAATTAACCCTGTCCTACAAGTCTTTGTTTCTACCCCAAACAAAAGTGCGCCTATGGAAATGCTGCTCTTTTTTTTTCCTTAACAGAAAGTCTCTTTTCTACCAGGACTGCAAGTTGTACATGCTAATGAGATCAGAAACTCTCTTTAGATCCCACAAACAGTACAAATATCAGAGATCGCATTGAATCAATTCAGAATTTGAAAAACACTATGAGGTTTCTGGATTTGAAAATTGAAAAACAAAGGAACATTATGATGCAAAGACATATTTTAGTAAGTTTGTGATATTGCTCATGCAACTCTTTGTGTAGATGGTCAGATGTTCTTCTTCCATTGATGCTCTTGGGATCATCTCAACATGAACATCAGCCTTTTCATTAACTTGCAGTGTTAATGCATCACTTTGTGAGGAACTTGGCTCAGTTTCCACCAGTGTCTGCTCCGTTCCTCCAGCTCTTGGGAGAATTGTAGCGGTGCAAGGGAGGGCCTTCAGTACTCGGTTGTAGTCAATTAGAGGATCTCTTTAGGGAAAAGCATTGGCATTGACCATGAGAAACAAGCATAAGACTTTTTGTCAGTATGCAACCCTAAATTAATGTCAGAAATTCGTATGACCATTGACCGTGATAAATGTTAAGGGATTGTATTGGGTTGGCTGCATGGATCTTGATAAATCTCTGTGATTCGAGTTTAATGGTTGAGTGACGTGATTTGTGCTGAGATGTAATTTCCCTCCACCAGTATTTACAGTATGAGGAAAATGTAAAGGAAAACTGGCTTTAATGTGTGTAAGACTAGCACATTAACACAAAAAAACAAAGAAAATGGACTGGATCCATTGTCAGAAGGCTGCCAAAATCACAAGACTCGCTGTTAGCGGGAATACGGCTCTGGTCATATTGTGATTGGACACAAACCGTGCTTTGCTTGAAGGCTGTGGAGAGTTCATGGACAGGAAGCAAGTATTGCTGCTTTGTTGAATGCTGATGCCCCCCCCCCCCCCAAGAAACCCCACTAGATCTCAGCCACAGCCCAGACCCGAGAAGAGATCTGTCTGTGCAATGCAGCTTCACCACAGTTGAGTCAGAGCCATCATAAATTCCTTCCTGACAAACTCACCATAGTCTTCACATCCATCCAAAAGGGTGGGTCACTTGTATGCAGTATCAAGTAAAGTGAGACAGTAAGTTGAATAATCATTGTAAAACTTTTAAAATATTTTTTATGATTTATAGGAAAGTGTAATTCATTCCAAATTAAATTCAATGATTTGATTTGAAAGTGACAATGAAAATTGAGAATTTACAATGTTACTACTATTGGCAGAGGCTGTGCATCCATAACAGGGTGATTCTCACAAAGACTGTGTTTTATATTATTGGTCATATTTCACCTCTAAATCAACAGAAAAAATATATTTTGCGTAAAGAAAATGGAGCCATTAAAACTTTTTGCATTGTGACATTATTTTCACTACAGTAAAACAGATTACAACAGACTACACACACCATTTTAAATTATTTTAAAGAATATAATCTGCATAAAAAGCAGTTTAATGTTGCTCATGATTATCCTTAACTGTGATGACTTTTTTTCTTTTGATTTGGAAATGAAATGTATGGAAGATAATTTCCATAAAAAATAAAAAGGTAATTGTCTCATGATTAAGACGGTATTTCTTGTAATAGTAGTGACTTTGCCTCCCAGTTTTTAACTTCGTGCTTTATATCGCACAATATGACTTTAATTTTCATAATTGCGATTTGCATCTTGCAAATGTGACTTTATAACTCACAATAGCTGTTTACATACACCCAAATAATACATTTTTAATTGGATTGATGGCCCAATTAGACTTGAAAGCCTTTAGGTGATCCAAATTTCGATTGGATTGAAAGGAGTTATTGTAGATCTGAAATAATACAATCAACAGGAACAATTCAGCATGTAAATGATTAAATCTGACTACTTTCTTAATCGGATTCAAAAATATCTTGCACATGTGTATGACCATCTTATTGTCTGTTGTTATTGTTTTTACCATAAGGACATGAAGTAAATGTTCAATTGATCATTTTTATTTTGCCCTATGATAGTCAGGACCTGATGAATGGAGACATTCCAGTTTTTCTGCCTCTGTGTTTTGTAGCACCTATGTGAGAGTTTTTGTCAGAGGACAAGATCTATGTTTGTTAAATATGAAGCTCCAGTCATATTTCATCTGTTGAAAGCCATCTCAGCCATAACAGGGAAGCTCGCTGGGCTTTTGCCAAAGACATCTGCAGAAGGAGTAATGATGTCTCTTTGTGAGACTGTGCAAGAGAGGGAGGGGGTGTCCTTTACACAGAGAACCGTCCCAAATGACAGTGGGCCCCATCCTGTGAGCTTCAGCACATAAAACCACACAGAACATCATTATATTTGCTGAAACATTCCATTAGTGGGCTTGTTATTTCGTGTACACAAAGAGCAGAAATTACGAAATTTTTCAGGTTTCACACACCCGCCCCGCATAAAAACATTTCAGTTCGTGACCCAAGAAAGATACCCCCGCCGCTGCCCAAAAGCTGGGCAGCATTCAACATTCCTCAGGGAGCTTGATGTTGCTTGGATGTGTCTTAAATTCCTCACGGCTGAAAATAAGATGGGTGCTGGTAGGCTTCCTGTTACCCCACTTTTTCTGTACAAGATGTTTTAACGAGATTCCTGGCAGCAGAGCGAGCGACCGTGCTGTGCGTAGTTACCCAGAAACATCAATTTTAAGGATGATCTTTAATAGTTTACGATGCCTCCCGGAGGTCTCACCTGGCCCGAGCCTGCATCGCTCTGTTTTTCTGTTTCCACTCTGTAAATGTGGGGCCCATTTGAATTGTTTGATGGTCTTAGAGGGCCAATCCAAAATATATAAAGTGAATCCATACAGAGGAAGGGCGTATTTGTTTACTGAGCGGACTAGGAGCGATGGCTTATAGCAGAACATAAGCCTTCCTCAGAAGAGCTGGAGATAAGCAGAACAGCTCACATTCCTGAGCAGCTGCAGCGTAGATCTCCAGAGACCAGTTCACCTCCCCAATAACACAGCCAGCCTAGACATCATGCAGCACAACACAAACACAACCAGAAGCCAATGCGTGTCTACTGCTGTCAAAAGCCAGTACATCTTCTAACAAAATACATCTATTACTGTCAAAATTAATGAGTTAACTTTAGACATCAGTTAAAAAAGTTGAACACTATGGGCCAGATTTACTGAACAGGGCAAATTAGCATTATAGCGCAATTTCATAAAAGCACCGATGATGAGGAAAATTCTGCGGGAGATTTACTGAAAATGCGCACATTAAAGAACACAGATGCAATATCTAATTTCCATAATGACCAGCGCAATCTACTGTACCAAGAGAAGTGCAAATTACCGTCTGCATTAAGACATGGTTTTTTTGGGCGTTAAATAATGCCAGTAAATTGACAAGCGCAAATCTTAGTAAATCACGTAGTGTGATTCATTTAAATACTCTCCTCCCAGAAATGTACCCATCGAAATGGAAGCTCCTACAAATGCATATTCAAGGTGAGATGCAAAAATAACTGTGTCCACACACCTTTTTAGTGCTAATTTCCCACTGCGTGTCTTCCTGACATTAGATTTTTAACACAAAATGAGGGGTTGTGCTGGCACAAGCTGATAGTAAATCTGGCCCTAAAAATGTGTATACATTAACCCATTTTAGTATTATTAATATATATATAATTATTATTACACTGTAATTATTTTGTGGAAAAATCACTTTTTGTTGTACCTTCTAATCAGGGCAGTATTGTCTATAAAGCTACTTTGGCACTATATTTACTATTTGAGCATAAAACACATAAAAATGGATTGAAAATTGTATTTATTTCCAGGTCTTTATAGTAAGCTGTAGGCTACTCTAAAGGCCTGTTCACACCAACACAAATGTTCGGCATGAAAATTCAGTCTGTCGCTCAGCAAAATATTGTCCATGAGTGCTATCAAGTTGTAGTTTTATATAACAGTGACCATGTGACCAAAATCATGAATCTTATTGGTTAGCCAGTTTTCTTTGCAGTGCAGTGAAAAGAAATTTGAACACCTGTCTGCAGACAAATCCATCTCATATAGGTTCATTGGTCTGTTCATGTCTGAACTTTCAAATTAAAATGTGTGAAAATGTGTATCGCAGCAGAATAGTTTTTACACCAAACATTTGTCTTTAATAGCTTGTAGAAAACAAGCCAGCTTTTTATGAAGTAAATACTTTCCAGATGATATTTTAATAACTTTTCTCACACGTTATAAAAAGGATTTTATACATAAAAAGTTATGGTGTATGGTATAAGGTGTTATAATTTGGGAAGGGGGTCCCTTGCATGTTTAAGGACATCCTTGGCTTCAGTTATTTCAAATTCTATTTGGAAAAACCTTACGGCTGAGTAAATGATGAGAAAAGTTTAATTTCCCCTTTAAATCTCTTTGGATCATGACGGTTGCATATTACATCTCATTAGTTATCTTCCATTTTTGTCTTGCGACATCTTAATTTGTATTGGCACCTCCCTAGACTTTGCGCTTTTGTCAATCCACTCTTCTCATTAAATCAATCTGGCTTCTCTCTTCAGCGGATGTGGCTGCGATTACTGCTGAGCGTTTTTGGCCGCCGGAGCGAAGTATGCTTTGTCAATAGTCGCCTGGTTTTTACACACTCTGTAATTAAAGTAAATCCGCCTTAGAGTGTGTGCAGTATGCGGGCGTAGAGGAGTGCTGAGCTGTGAGAGAACTTTTCTCGCTGAGTGCCGCCACTCCTTTGGCTGCGGTAAATAATGGGTAAATAATGCCCTATTGTTGCTCAGTTGACTCCCGGTCAATGGGTAACACGCTCCACCCCGGAACATAGCCAGACTTATTCAGACAGCTGGGATATAGACACTGGACTGGGACATTCATAGCTAGAGCCTGGTTTGAAATGTATGAGAAGTGAATAAATGGAGGAAACCCAGACACAATGTCATTCATGGTTCAGAGAAAGTTACGGTTAATTACTGCAGTTAATCGGTAGTGGCAAGATTGATGAAGGCATACTGACCAGATGTTTTGTGTGTTTTGGCCGAGATGTTTGCCGAGATCACTTCCAGAAAACATTTTATTAATTCCTCAGTTTTTTATTTTATTTACAAAGTGCAAGAAAAGCACGTAATGAGGCAGATGTAGATATTAGATAAATAGCTTTGCTACTAAATGGCTTCATGACATTATTGCTGCTTTCAAAATTGTTCATGTTCTTCCACTGAATTGTTTCACATAGCTAATCTATAAAAATAGCTTAAAAGCAATTTTAATACTTCCTCTGTTTAGGGTATCCGGAAATGAGATGAAAAATGGATATTTATATTTCACTATATTTGGATAATCTTTCCCATCTTTTCCAAATAAACACAGACTGTACTTTTGGTGGCAGTATTTGATGTACCTCGCTTCTGTTCTTCTGAGACAAACAGACTGGTGTTTCTTGCAGATTGCAGTTTTACTTAAAGAAGGGCAACCTAAAATGTGTGGGTGGCATTTCACTCTCAAATCAAAGAAAAAAGTTATTTATTATTTATTGCATAAAGGGAATAAATTCTCCTATTTTTTATTTAATATGTTTTGCATTTGTGACATTAGTGCAAAAAAATGTCATTCTCATTACTGTAATTACTGTATTACAGTTTATATTATTAAAGACAGTTATTTTATTAATACAATTTTTTATTATTATTATTATTATATGAGCACTCAATTTTGCAAATACGACCATAATGTATCATTACAATTGTGCTTCGGCTGTACTTTACATTTTAAATAATATATACTTCTTTCATATTACAGTAATGATAATGTAATGGGAGGTGCTTAACTGTCATGAAAATGTCACAAAAATGTATTTATTTATTCATTTTTAAATGTGGTATGTTGTGTTAGATTCATCTGTGCATCTGAGAAGAAAAGGCTTGAAGAAAGTGAGCTGTGCAGATTGTTCTCCATGATGTGTCTTGATCACTAATATGCTTTTAGATTCTCTTTTCTCTAGCATGATAATCTACATTGTGATTTACAACCCAAGAAGGGTTTTAAATTATTTGAAACACTTAGATTTTCTCACCATTTCTGTATTTGCATTTATTAATAGAGTAGCCCCTGTTATCTAAAATGACTTAAAAATAAAAAACACTGAAACATAAACTGTGCATTTTTGTCAAAAACAGATCATTTATAGACCTGTATTATTTACATACCTGACCTGTACTCCAACATCTTAAACAGCAACTCAGTGTTCCCAGATTCCTATCATTCCTACATCCCCTTTCTTCAGCTTTTTCTGGGCGTCATGTCCTCGCTAACTTCACTATAACCCCTCATTTCTTAGGAGGCGGAATGGAAGTAACAGGGCAGAATGGCTTTTGACTCTGAGAGGTGTCACTAGTGTATTCAGCCATATTTCTCTGACTGCCCTGTCATCTGTCATGTGCTATCTGCAGACAGACTGTCAGGAGCGATAAATGTATGCTCATTTTGGCCTGCTCCTCCAGTGTCTTATCTGTCTGTTTGCCCTATCTAGGCCATTATAGTACAACTTAGTCAAAGTACTCTACAGACATTGCTGAGGTTTGATATGACCATGACAAACACTTCCATTGCCTTGACATTCCTAGGCTGGAGATTATACGCCCAAGTGGCTTTTTTACTCCTTATAATGGAAATGAAAGGTTTGTGCATGAGTCTGCAGGTGCTTTCCTGTCTAAAAACAACTCTAAAATATTATAGTGTGATGATTCCTTTCTTTCTTTCTTTTTCAAACTTTTCTTCAGAGACTAAAGAATCACGCTTTTCCATGGAATTACAACAATGCAATGTTTACATTTTTCCCTAAAATTGTTTGGGCACCAAAAAAAAAAAAATCAATCAATCTGGATAATAACAAAAATTTACATATATTTTTTGTTTAGTTATGCAACACTGTGGATTTCATGCGGTAAAAAATAACGTTTTTGAAGTCAAATCTTTTCAATGAATCAACCAAATTGTCTCACAAAATCAGTCTGAATGGTTAGTTCACACATTGGTAAACCATTTGGTCACAATGGTAATCAGTTTATAATGTTATCAATGAATAACAATAAAAATTTTGAATCGATTTCTCACACAACGCTATTGCATGACTTCAGAAAATAGGAAAACTAGTGCATAAGTCAAGTGGGTCACTTTTTTGATATTTGTATAGTGCTTTTAAGTCCTTATTGCAATCTGAAAGCTCTGCATTCATTGTAATGGCATTGAAAGCGTGATTTTTAAAAATGTATCTTCATGTGTTAGACAGAAAAAAATAAGGGACGTGGATTTGGAATAACATGAGAAACAAATGAGCCACATTATACACTACCTTTCAAAAATTCCACAAAAATATTAATCAGCACAACTGTTTTCGACATCAATAATAATAAGAAATGCTTCTTAAGCAGCAAATCACTATACTAGAATGATTTCTGAAGGATCATGTGACACTGAAGACTGAAGTAATGATGCTGAAAATTCAGCTTTGCCATCACAGGAATAAATAACATTTTACAATATATTAAAATAGAAAATTGGTGTAATAATATTTCACAATATTACTGTTTTTACTATATTTTTGACCCTTTGTCAGCAAACATAAAAAAATCGTACAGACCCCACATTTTATGTTATTTTTTGGTGGTGTAATTTATATATGTGTGTGTGCATTTTATACAAAATGCATTAGATTTAGGTTCCAAGATCATAATTGTTCTCTGGGTATGATGGGCTTAGAGAGACATTGAACAAATTGAGTTTCCTCCATCTGCATGTTCAGTAAAGCTCAGTACACAATTCAATACCGCTTTCATGTCCATGAGAAAAGTGTGAGGATTAGCAGTAGATATTATGTTTTGAGCCCCTGTGAAACAGATGGTGAGTGGGCTGTTCTTATTGAAAACAGACCCAAGGGGAGCACTGTACTGGAAGAGGAAAAACTGACTTGTCCTTGAAAACGTCATACACCCACAGTTTTTCTCGACTTTTTTTTTTTTATCTCCCACTCTGTTTTTATTCCACCCGTCAGTGGTTTGTTTCCAGGCCTGTCTAGGGTCAGTCTCCCTGAGGGGCCGCCATTAGGCGAATGGATAAGATAGGAGCAGAACTGATTGAGGTGAGACACAGGCGAGAAAAGAGGGAAATACCCGCAGAGCCATAGAGTGTGGAAGGAGGAGCGAACACAGCGGCTCACCTCTTAGTCTCACGCTTTTTACACATTCTCACATTACAGAGGACTTGACAGACTGTGTCTGCTGCTGAGGTCACGCCGCTGAGGTCACACTTAAACTGAGTTAAGGAAATGATGACGCTAGGACTGCAACAACTAACTGATAAAATCCATAATAAACTGATCAACAATTCAGCAATAAAAATATGTCTTTATTGATTAGTGTTTACTTTATTGAATAATGACCCAAATTGTCCATTAGAGAATATGAATGCTTCAGAGAAGGTCATAGGCATATTGTTAGCATTATGTGGCCATAACTTATTCTAAAAAGTCAGGATAGTATTGCACTGTTTAGTACACAGCAGAGAAGTGCAGTGCATTCATTTAGTCATTTTAATAAAATATTGGACATTAAATTTGTTTAAAATAAATCTAATTAAAATGATAAAATCATGTAATGCCAGAAATTATATTTTATAACAGTAACTAATGGCATTATAGTAAATAATTCCTGACATTTATAAGCACAAAAAATTTCAGTAACAAACTATTTCTGTTACTATGTTTGGTTTTGATTATGTGAACAACTCTGACTTATATAGTGGTATTTATGCCAAAACTAGCTATTGTATTTAAATACTATATTACATTTATTTAGTCATTTATTAGACGCTTTTATCCAAAGCGACTCACAAATGAGGACAGCAGAAGCAATCAATTGTAGTATTAAAACAACTAAAAACAGATCCAAAACTAAAAGCTAAAACTTTATAAATACTACTTATACACATATACATACACATTTATAAATTCAATATATATATTATTTCATTTCCATTTAGTTTGTTGAAGTATTAAAATAAATCAAATTAAATAAAAACTTAATAAAAGACCTATACAGACATAATGTAACTAATATTAAAATAAACAACAAATACAAATAATACAAATCAAATGACAGTAGTTTATCAGTAATCCAAAAAATAACATTGCCAAACTTACATCTAACAACAACAACAACAACTTACTTTCACATAGTAAGAAATGGTTATAAAAACTGAAACAGAAGCGAAACAAGTAATAGGAAAGAGGAGAAATAAAAAGCGATACTTATTACATTTAAAGGACAATAGCAGTATATTGTATACCTGGTAGTTTGCACATTGTTAGAATCATGACAGTGCTTTTTCAGTATTATTGTGGAACTAAAATCTTCAGTCTTTTTGATTGGATCAAATAAATAATACATTGAAACTTTAATAGTTACTCGTTATTAGTTGTGGCACTAGCTTATATCATATTTTGCTTATCTTGTGGGTCAACAGAGCAGATGGTTTCTGTTCTTCTGACTGCTATCATTGGTCTGAAACCAAGCAATGCATTAGATTGACAGAGTGTACAGATCTTCATGCTCAGAAGTGACATTTCTGTCAGGATATTGTTCAACAGTAGTTGCTCTCCACTGGCACTAATGTGAGATGTCAGAGACCTGTGGACAGATTTCTTAACCAGTCTGTTCATGTATTTGACTTTTTGGCTGTTTTCTATATTGAGAGCAGCTATGCGTCACTGTACTATAAAGATACATATATTAGACGTGACTCTGGAGAATACAGAGCTCCTTCAGACACATTTGGATAGTCCAGAGAGACTTATCTATCAGTCTAGTTCCACTAACTGTGCACTTAACTGAAACATTACATTAACAAAACAATATTAACAAAATAACATTATTTTATATAATTCATAGCGCTGTCAGCCTTGATTAATCATCATTTTTATTGTGGTTAATATGCACTGCAGTTCAAAAGTTTGGAGTCTGTAAGATTTTGTAATGTTTTTGAAAGAAGTCTCTTCTACTCACCAAGGCTGCATTTATTTTATTGCATATAAGAAACATTCAGTAAACCTAGTAATATTGTGATTTTCTTTTACAGTTTAAAATAACTATTTACTATTTTAACACACAAAAAAAAGTATTCCTGTGATGGCAAAGCTGAATTTTCAGCATCATTACTCCAGTCTTCAGTGTCATGTTTTATTATTGTCAGTGTTATACAGTTGTGCTGTTTAATATGTAGAAATAGATTATTGATGAATAGAAATTTCATTATTAATGTCTTTACTGTCACTTTTGATCGATTTAATACATCCTTGCTGAATAAAAGTATTAATTTCTTACTGACCCCAAACTTTTAAATGGTAATGTACATATAATCAGCATAAAGGTTCACAACATTAGTTTTTCGTTTCTAGGAACACAGCTCATGTTATTGTTAACATACCTCTGCCATAATGTAAGTCTCCAAATTGTTTTCTGAGTTCCCAGACTTTCCTTCTACTGGTCTCCTCCAATTCAGAAATCATAATACGAGTCTATCCGCAAAGATAAAAGGCGAGGTGTGCGGTTTCAGCTAGATCAACAGTGTGGGAGCAGCCCGAGGTTCTGTGAAGTTCTGGAGGTGAAGGAGCTCCATGTGGGGGATTAATATGAGTTCTCTTCATGCATCCAAACCAAACAGGCAATCCCACTCCAAGAACCGGGAAATCGAGCTCTGTTTGTTTTGCGTGAGGATTATTTACACAGTCTGATATTTACGGAGGCAAGGGCGGACATCATCAATGCAGAAGAGGGTTGATTTTCTCTCTCAAATGAACAGAAATTAATTTCAAAGTTTTGCTGTTCACTTGACATTTTCGAGGAGACTTTAAGGAGAATTCTTGACGTTTTTCACCTGTTCTTTTATGGAGGAGATATTTTGAAAAATGTCTCAGCTCCTCTTTTCCAAATAGTGGAAAATAGTGTTTAAACTCCAACAAATGATTAGATTTTATATGGCAAGTTCTTTCAAAGCTATTGTATTACTTCAAAGTAAAGTTGAAATCATTGGGCCAGATTTACTGAACTGGGCAAATTAGCATTAGAGCACAATTCCATAAAAGTGCAGATAAGAGGGAAAATTCTGCGGGAGATTTACTGAAAATGCGCACATTAAAGAACACAGACGCAACATCTCATTTCCATAATGACCAGCGCAATCTACCAAGAGCAGCGCAAATTACCGCCTGCTTTAAGACATGCTTTTTTTGGCCGTTAAATAATGCCGCAAATACCAGTAAATTGACGAGCGCAAATCTTAGTAAATCACGTTGTGTGATTCATTTAAATACTCTCCTCCCAGAAATTTAACGATCGTAAGGGAAACTCCTACAAATGTATATTCAGAAAAGTGAGTAGCAAAAATAACTCTGTCCACACCTTTTCAGCGCTAATTTCCCACTGCGTGTCTTTAGTAAATCCTGACAGTAGTTTCTTTAACACAAAATGAGGGTTTGCGCTGACGCAAACTGATAGTAAATCTGGCCCTAAGTCTGCTAAAAATCTTCTTAAATCTCATTTGCAATTCTTGGATTCTTAATGTTTTTTGGAGCATATTAAGGTCAATTCATTTTGTCATTCTGTTATATTTTTTTCTTTGTGTCCAATAAAACAAAAAAAACAGCTTTGGAATGAAATGAAAGGATTAGTGAAAAGAAGTATTTTTGGGTGAACTATTCCTTTCAGCTAGCCGAAAGATGTTTCTTGGAAAAAAGTAGGAACATAGAGCTGTATTTCTTACTTTTCTAGATCGGCACAACACATTTCCTACAGAGAGAGAAAAGAAAACATTCAATGATATGTCTGTTCTCAGTCACCGTGGAACAGTTATCCTCCAACAAAGCACAGCTGCTGGATCTGGCAGTTAAACATCACTTAAGTAAGATCTCCACTCAGTGCCGAGGAAGGTTTTACTGTCAGATATAACAAAGTGTGCGGTGAAAAGAATCCCTGATGGACCCGCTGAAACTTTAGAAAAGCATTCATCCCTTCCACTCAGCTTTGTTCATACGAGCTCTTTCCCAAGACGACACCGATGCTGTTTGATCGAAACAGAGAATGCTGCAAGATTTATGCTGTGTGCTTCTCAAGATCTTTTTTTAACCTAAAAATGTTTTCCTTCGAGGCATTTCCCTAAGTTTCTAAGGGATTAGGGTCTATATTTGAGTCAAGGGTCATGAGGGATGCCTTTAATTGAATCTAATTTCTGGAGCTCTGCTGTTTATTTGAAGGGGACTGAGATTGAGATCACTGCTGGGAAGGGAAGGGGTTAAGGCCTCTGTACATGGCCGTGCTCAATCATGTTTCCCCTTACTCACTGCACAAATACCCATGGGCACACTTTCTTACATTGTGCTAAAGTTGTGGCTTTGGCCTGCAAGGCCTCAGAGTAGATCTTTCCCACACTCTCAGCAGGCCGTCATGTGCATGTTGAGCTCAGATGGAGGGAGGAGGGAGACCTCCAGCTTTATTAGCCAATGACCTGCAGCATATAGCTACTTTTGCGCAGAGCATGGACTAATCAGAGAGCCAAGATAAGGGTCAGTTGACAATACTGTGCTTTAGCTCTGTTCTACTGCAGCTTCTGACTATACTGCATAGGGATGTATTTATTATGCCAATATTTCTATACATTTATATATAATGGTACTTTCAATGTTTTTGCCCATAACATTACATCACCCATAATGTGAAATGAAAAAATATAAAGGATCACTTGGTTCAGGATTACTAGCTTTGAATTTAGTTCTTTTACTGAATTTAGTTTAGTTAGTTTCCACTCTGATTCTTTTAATTCCAGTGTAGTTTTAGTTGTAACTATTTACTGTATTTAGTTTTCACTGACACTTTATTTAGTGTTTATTTTAGTTGTAGTATTTTTGGGCAACTAATGTGTATCAATGTAAACTGTCACTGAAATATAACAGTATAAAATCTAGGTGAATTTTGTGATTAATGAAGGTTGTAAAGGTTTAAAATGCTGTAATATACTGTGTATCTAAAATTAAATGAATTCTGTGTCCTTTCTATTTTAGTTAGTTTTGAAATCATGGAAATATATTTCAGTTATTTTAATAATGTCTATTTCAGTTAACAAAAAATATTATTTTTATTTTTTTATTTTTATTTTTTTTACTTTTGTGCTTTATGCATTTTTTCTTTCAATTTGATCATATAAATAAAAAACAAATACATTACATAGCAATTTAATATTTCCCCCCAAAAAAAGATATTTAATGATATTGCAAATTATATTTGCATTTTTATGTTCCCCTATAAAATATGTATCATATATGGGCAATATGTAAAATATAATGTTTGTTCACTACTCACTGCTGTGTGTGTGTACTTGGATGGGTTAAATGCAGAGCACAAATTCCAAGTATGGGACACCATACTTGGCCACACGTCATGTCATGTCCTTTCCTTTCGTTCCTTTCCTTAACCAAATGTTGGTCCAAGGGAGCAATACTTGAGAATGATTCCCCACACAGCATTTTATGAAGTAACAGGAGATTATGAGCATTATGTATAGCGTTAACTGGAGTTCTGCTGACGGGCACTATGTGGTATGAGTGTCCCGCATAGTTCTCAGACATTTAGACTTTCCATTCCTGAATTAGAACAGCTTTTGGGATCATGTTGCCCTATTTGTTTTAATAAAAATGTTAAAAGAGAGTTTTGCAAATAAATCACTATGTGAGAATAAGAACTGAGAATGTGTTTTCTATAGACTTTAATTGTCTTGCCTGAGTAGAAGAGCTACACAAGTTTGGGGTCTGTAATATGTTTAAATGAGACGTCTCATCAGTCAGCTTTTTTTATATGGATTGGGCTTCGACCTCTGACCTGAATCTCCTGTAGTTATAGGAGTGAAAGTCTGAGTTCAACACATAGTGCCTGCAGGCATTCATGTGCCTGTCATTTATAATGTTTGGATATTATAGGATCCCTTTATTAGAGCCATCATTCTGTAATGTAAACAGACTGTGCTAATGTGCACAGGGGCAGTCGTGACCTAATGGATAGAGAGTCGGACTTGTAACCCAAAGGTCGCGGGTTCGAGTCTCAGGTCTGGCAGGGATTGTAGGTGGGGGGAGTGAATGTACAGTGCTCTCTTCCACCCTCAATACCCCGACTGAAGTGAGACCATTGAGCAAGGCACTGAAAACCCAACTGCTCGCTGGGCGCTGCAACATTGGCTGCCCACCCCGGGTGGGTGTTCAAGGTGTGTGTGTGCATGTTTGTTCACTACTCACTGCTGTGTGTGTGTACTTGGATGGGTTAAATGCAGAGCACAAATTCCAAGTATGGGACACCATACTTGGCCACACGTCATGTCATGTCCTTTCCTTTCGTTCCTTTCCTTAACCAAATGTTGGTCCAAGGGAGCAATACTTGAGAATGATTCCCCACACAGCATTTTATGAAGTAACAGGAGATTATGAGCATTATGTATAGCGTTAACTGGAGTTCTGCTGACGGGCACTATGTGGTATGAGTGTCCCGCATAGTTCTCAGACATTTAGACTTTCCATTCCTGAATTAGAACAGCTTTTGGGATCATGTTGCCCTATTTGTTTTAATAAAAATGTTAAAAGAGAGTTTTGCAAATAAATCACTATGTGAGAATAAGAACTGAGAATGTGTTTTCTATAGACTTTAATTGTCTTGCCTGAGTAGAAGAGCTACACAAGTTTGGGGTCTGTAATATGTTTAAATGATGTCTCTTATGCTCACCAAGGCTGTATTTATTTGATCAAAAATACAGTAAAACAGTGATATTGTGCAACATTAACACAATATAACGATATAACAGTTTTCTATGTTAATATACTTTAAAGTGTAATTTATTCCTGTGATGACAAAGCTGAATTTTCAGCATCATTACTCCAGTCTTCAGTGTCACATGATCCTTCAGAAATCATTCTGATATGCTGATTTGCAACTCGAGAAACATTTGTATATTTTATTTATTTTTTTATTTTATTAATATTACATTTAATATTTCTGTGTAAATAGTGATACTTTTTGTCAGGATTTTGGATGAATTGAAAGTTCAAAAGAACAGCATTTATTTGAAATAGAAATCTTGTGTAACAGTACGAATGTCTTTACTGTCACTGTTGATCAATTTAATGCATCCTTGCTGAATAAAAGTCCTAATTTCTTTCCAAAAATGTATATTATGGACTCCAGACTTCACCCCAGAAATACATGTAATTATCATACTTAGTTTGTTTAGTTTGTTCTGCTTCATTTAAATTAAATCATAAATGTGAATAAGCTGAAATGTCCGTTATTGCACACAGAGTAAAACCCTGTCTTTTTTTGTGGCCTTTTTTTACAGAGTGAATCAGTGAAATATTTCCTGGACAACTTGGATTGGATTGGACAACTGGTGAGTCATGATAACAAAACATTATTTAGTGGTGCCAGATCTTCATGGTATATGATCATTCACTGTTCTAATAATGATACATCAATTAAATAAACAAAAATAGTCATCTGGAAAGATAGTTAGAAAGATAGATAGTTAGTTAGTCAGAACAGTGTTTTTTTATAAAGTGTTTCCCAGCAGAGGAGGTGGCACTGAAGACTGGAGACACTGAAAATGAAAGAAAAATGGTCTCTTTGAGACTGATATTGGCCAAGGTTGCCAAGAACACATACTGTGTCTCATATGAGTGATAAAAAAGGCCTGGAAGTGTTTTGTGTGAGCATGGAAACCAAGGCCAATGACAAAACAAATACATGTTAGTTTGGGTGGGATGTGGGCCCTATGAAAGCTGCTTTGAAGATCATTTTGTCTGCCCTTGTGGCAATTTTCATTAAGAGGTTGTATGTACAAAATATTGCCTATAGGAACTTCTCTTATTTTACTTTTGACCACATAGATTTCAAAAATATCCGAATGTTTAAGTGTAGTATGTATGTTTTAGGTTGCACAAATGGAAAAAGACCCTAGTAGAACGTGAACCATAAAAAAATACTCTAAAAGACCTGTGCAAATAATAAGATTGTTCATAAAAAATATTTCAGATAAATTTAGCAGAACTGCTAAAAATCTGTATGATTTGTGCTGAAAACAATCCTATCTAAAGATAAACCGAATGTATTTGCTACTCACTCAGTTTTACTCAATCTTTTCTTACAGAATTATGTACCGAGCCGACAGGACATCCTATTGGCCAGGAAGGCCACCAAGGGGATTGTGGAGCATGATTTTGTCATTAAGAAGATCCCTTTTAAGATGGTAGATGTGGGGGGCCAGCGCTCTCAGAGACAGAAATGGTTTCAGTGCTTTGACGGCATCACCTCCATCCTCTTCATGGTGTCCTCCAGCGAGTATGACCAGGTGCTGATGGAAGACCGCCGCACCAACCGTCTGGTGGAGTCCATGAACATCTTTGAGACCATAGTCAACAACAAGCTCTTTTCCAATGTGTCCATAATCCTCTTCCTCAACAAGATGGACCTTCTGGTGGAGAAGGTACGCAAAGTCAACATTAGCAAACACTTTTCCGACTTCCGAGGAGACCCTCACCGACTGGAGGACGTTCAGGCCTATCTTGTGCAATGCTTCAACCGCAAACGTCGCAACCGCAGCAAGCCACTTTTCCACCACTTCACCACTGCCATTGACACTGAGAACATTCGCTTTGTCTTTCATGCCGTCAAAGACACAATTCTTCAGGAGAACCTTAAAGACATAATGTTGCAGTGACTTTTACAGTCATTTTTGATCAGTTTTGCCGTTGTTTGAGTCTGTTTCCCATCCTATTGCAGGAAAAAATGCCTTCTGGATTTCATTTGAACCCATTTTGCCTTGACAACTGTGCAGGAGAAACATCATGTGTTAGTTAATCATGTACTCCAATATCCAGTCCTTTATACTTGAGACATGGCGTATAAAAATGACATGAATCTCTCTTTGTCCTCACTCGTTTTAATGTGTTCCTGTGAAACAGGAAGTTTGAAGACACCTGGGATGGTAGAAAAGCCAAGAACATTTGAGGGTATTACAGTTTGTCACTGCAAAGAAAATGAAGCAGACTGATCATTAATCATTATAGAGAATTTTCACCTCTTTCCTCAAGGATAATCTCAATGCACAATAACGTTACACTGGCTCATCTCCCAAATAACATCTTAAATATCAATAGCAAACCTGCACTGAACATCCTGCTTGAACAAGTAGTTAATTTCATGTCACTTGACAGGTTTATTTTTATTTAATCTAACATTTAAATCACATTTTGCTTTATCTATACTTGTGAGTTTATAGATGGCATGCAAAATTCTCATTAACAACTAAGCAGGGTTTTTGTACATAGAGTGAATAACAGCTTTTGTACATGTTAACTGTCTCTTCTGCTTTTATGTGTCTCTTCGAGTTAAGCTACAAGCTTTGAAGTATAGAGTAAGGTCAAATCACTGGTTATGCCTAACACCACTAACTTAAATAATGCATTAATGGTATTCTTTAAATGTCATTATTGCACAGCATATGTACTTTATGAGTATTCATATGATGTTAATCCTCTCGAAATGTATGTAACCTGTGTAGTTTATGATTTTATAAGGAGATTTCAGAGGGAGTCAACCCGATGGTTGTTCGGGGACTGAGTTTTATTCTCTGGATCTTGATGAATGTCAGCTGTGAACAGCTGTGGGCTTTTGGTTTTAGCTGGAGTTGCGATCCCGGACGAGCCCCCAATTTGTTGCACCCATGTTGTGTTTTATTCTTTTGAACTACTTCATGAACGGGGTGTGAAGTGACTTCCTGGGGATGTCTGCCAATGCTAAGAAGTATTTGTTGTGGGAGGTGGCATAGTTTGATCAATTTTCCAGAGATCTGGTTTTGTCATCAGAAGTAGTCGCTGACTCACAGTCTCCTCGGAGGACCAGCGGTTTCGATTTCAGTGCAGGTGTCCACTTGTCAGAATTTTGTTTTTGCCATTGTTTTGTGTTAAGGGAAAGCTTGAGATAAGCTATCAAATAGTTTTCAAGTTTTAACAAAAGCATCAAGCCATTTTCTTGCATTTTTTCTTGTTTGTGGACTACAGTGGAAACTGTGACTCATTTCTTGCAAAACAGCATTGACAATGTCTCTCTGTGCCCTAAAGGTATTTAAATGATGTCCTTCCTCATAATCACTGCAGTGCCATGTTGGCTTACTGAAAGTTGGCAGGAAGGGATTTGATTTGAGATATTGGACACACCCTAAACCTTTGTCCCTGACAGCTCTTCCCAGTGGGAGCAAAACACATGCATTTACTGGAAGATCTCTGGCTCCTCTTGTGCACATAAAGAAGCCGATTGGATTCTTTAATTCAAGGCTGTGTTTGTCCTTGTTTCCTCTTTTAAGACCATAAATCCATTGGGAGAGTTTGAAAGTTAAATAGCGGAAAAGAAACACAGACACAGTATGAAGGCTATTAAAACCTGCAATCAAGATAAGCATATGGCGCGTAATTAATTTGATATAAATTATATTTGGTGAATAATAATCAAAGAAACTATTTCCAGTTGTGATTTCAATCTACTGAAGGTGATTTAACTACAGTATTTACGTTACATTTGCTGCTCTGGTGTTTTGTCCCTTTTAGGATCTCATGAGTGTCCCTGTTAACAGGATGTCTACTTCAACACTCTTTCAGTGTTTTACTGTACTTTTTTCAACTTTCAGATTTTGCTTCCCTAAAGTTGTATGTATCCAGAGATTGTAAAAAGTGTGAAATTCCAGATTTTAACTTCATTATGTGTGCTTTGTATATAAGACCTGTATAAATACAATAAAATGTTGAGTTATACTTTTGGCCTTGTTCCTATACAACTGCATATTGCAACTGAATATGCACTTTAAAAATATGCTGTTTAATTTACTGTAAAAAATAATACAGGCTGCTGTGGTTGCCAGATATTAACAGTAAAAAAAAAATTATGGGATGGCATATAGTGCCTGTATATAAAAGATATATTAATATACCATTCAAAATCTGCTTTTAACATCACCATGATAATGCAGACTGTACAATAGAAATCCACAAGATGAATCATGGCCTTGTTCCTATACAACTGCATATTGCAACTGAATATGCACTTTAAAAATATGCTGTTTAATTTACTGTAAAAAATAATACAGGCTGCTGTGGTTGCCAGATATTAACAGTAAAAAAAAAAAATTATGGGATGGCATATAGTGCCTGTATATAAAAGATATATTAATATACCATTCAAAATCTGCTTTTAACATCACCATGATAATGCAGACTGTACAATAGAAATCCACAAGATGAATCCGAGTTAATTGTAAGTGACCAATACTCATATATATGGATGACGCACAGGATTGTTGATACAAAGACCAACACAGCTGATGTGAAAAATAATACAATAAACATTTACTAAATAACAGAAAAATGTAACACAGATGTACATTACTGATAACAAAAACAGGAAGATGAATGTCATTTTACGACAACCCCAAAATTATTGATCAAACAAAACAAAATCAAAACGTTTTAAAATGAATCATAGGCAATGTGACAGATGAATTTACCTCAGTTTGACTGGACAATCAGCCTTTGACATATATGACCAGAGCTGCATTTCATTATTTACATTTTATCTGTGGTGAGATAGGATATGACTAATTTTTGGGTCACATCCCAACTACGCCAATAGCCTTTGTATATTAGAGAATAGATTATCTGACATTAATGTTGTTTCTGTATCTTATTACTATTAGCTTTCTGGTGTCTTATTTGTGTGTAAAGTTTAAATCTGCTGTTTTCCCATATATGAAAAACCGAACTGTCTCCACACTGTGCATTTCCTACACATGGCTTTGGGAGCAAGTTCAAACTAAGACAAATAAACAGAGGTTATGCAAGAGTTAAGTGGCAGAGGAAGTGTTACCCCCAACTGGGGCCTGTGCTCAGTAAGTACAATTTTAACTTCAAGCGTAGATGCATCTTTTTCAAAACGCCACCCATCTTTGTAGCCAGCTATTTTAGGCTTTATTGTCATATAAGAGTTGCTGAGAACGGTTTCTTTCCTGTGAGGGAGCTCATGTTTGACTATGAACAAAGAGGTCCTATTATGGTAAGACACATCTAAACAAATATTCCCCATGTAACCCTTGACAAATCCTCGGCTCAAGGAAGAAGATAATGTCTAAGCACACAAAGTGCCTTTTCTGGGCCGACCATGGCTTATTTGCGTGAGGTAAAACTCATGACTTGTGTTATACTTACATTTTTTCCCTCCAGGCTGCCTTTCATTGCACTTCAAAATTGAATGCTGATATTTAGTAATAAATAAGGGCAGCAGTCATTGCCAGACTGTTTAACAATGTTTCAGTATGCCCTTTACTTTAATCTGCCTGCTAGGCCTGTGATGGGCTTTCAAATACACATCCAACAGTGATTTTTCCAGTATTAAGGAGTGAAAGAAAATGTCAGCTCTGACATTAGCTGGAAAAGATGTGCCTACGGGAACTTTACTGTTAGTAATCTAATCGCAGCCGCAAAAACATAGCTAGAAGGACACCAATCATTGTGCAGATGGCCAGAGTTTGTCCAGACAGAACAAATCACCTGACTCTTGCATGACTGGGAAATCTCTCACTAACAGAAGACAAACTAATATGAACTTCAAACTCCTTGCAACAAGAGCGCCCCCTACTGGTTACTTGTAAAGAAGCGTTTGTCTACTTAAAAGACAACGTTTTGAAAATCTCCTTTAGAACATGGAATTAAACATTGCTAGAGGAAAAAGAAACAAAAAAGAAACAAATAATAAAAAAATACGATTCTTATATTTGATTCATTTTCATTTTTGATCTATAAAGATTATAAAGAAAATGATGTCCAATATCAAGTTCATTGCTTTTGCTTGCAGAAGAATAATTGGCCATTCATTGGGTTTATTTATTTATATGAAATTAATACTTTCATTCAGCAGGGATGCATTCAATTGATTATTATTAAGGCCTTTTGAGGAGGTTATACAAGTGTAACTTTACATAGCCTATACATATTTGGAACAGCAGTTCGTTTCACACAGACGTGAATATATAATTCATTAGATGTTGAACTGTGGTTTAGGTCCGCAGTTCATTTACTGGATGAAAAGAGTACAATCATTTCCGTTATACACCACTGTGCTTATTCAATGCAAAACAGTCTCCTATTGTGTTTAATAGTTTCCTTGTGTTTCTGTAGGACTGCCACAGGTCATTGTCAATCAGTGTAATCAGCTGGAAAACATCCAAACAAAATAGCTTCTTATAGGTTTTAGTAATGAACTAAATCATTTACTAGACATAAACTGTGTATTGCAGTCATGCCCTGAGGATGTATTTGAAAAATTACTCTCTTGTAATGTTCCCAGCCGCCCCGAAGATTAAAGGGTCTCATTTCCAGATCATTACCAGGCTTCACCCTTCCGGTGAATTTGAATGTTATGTCACTGGAAAAAACTCACAACGTGTACCACACATCTGTATATTACACTCATTTACCATCAAAGATCAGCGGGTATAGGTACAATTGTACAGTTATCCAAAATGGGGTACAATGGTATAAAAGGAGAAGACTGGGGTACACAAACAAGCCTCTGAGATTTTGCTAAATTAATTAAATTCATCCCACTCTAAAATAACATTCAAACCAAGTTGATGTATTTGTCACAGGCAAAAATGTGACCCTGGACCACAACATCAGTCATAAGCAGAGGCGGACAAAGTACTCAACTCCATTACTTGAGTGAAAGTACAGATACTGCTGGTCAAATATTACTTCATTACAAGTAAAAGTTGGAAAGACAGATTTTTACTTGAGTAAAAGTACAGAAGTACTTGCTTTTAAAAGTACTTAAGTACCAAAGCTAAATGTCCTTTTTTTGTGTCAATGCTCTGTTTTATTATTGTTGTATGTAATACTTGCAATACCTCTGAAGCAACTTACAATACATTACACCTACTGAATATCTATCTATCTATCTATCTATCTATCTATCTATCTATCTATCTATCTATCGCTTTTGCATACTAAAGGCCTAGTAGTCAATAATAACGCATATTCGGACTGGAGGAACTTGTCAGATGAACAGGAAGTACAGGGAGATAAGCAAAGGGAAAGACCATGTTGATGATAAAAGGGGTCAATCATTCCATATTTTACAGTAAAATGACACATTCAGCGCATTCGGACCACATGAATACCATTATAAATAGATATGCTGTTATTTTAAATTAACCCCCCATCTTGCGCTTAAGTCTGTGTTGTACATGAATACTAAAACGCTCTGTAAGAGCCCTCACCCGCTCTCCGCACACATGGTACGGTCCTTCTCTCGCTCGCAGTGGTTGGCGCCGGCTGCTTTGCACATGGCCGAGTGAGTAAAATCTCTGGATTAATGCTGTGAAGTTCACCACCGCCTTTTCACAAGCCCAGACTGACAGGAATCGATCTCTAAATGCGAGATACGGAGAACATGGAGGCAGAGATGGAGTATGAGGACGGAGAAGAGCCTTCGTTCAGTGATCCGGAGGATTTCGTGGATGACAGTGATGAGGGTAACGTTAACGTTAAGAGAGGCCTGCGCTTTAGCCCGCCTGCTAACGGGGCGCGAGCCACACACTTGACCCTAAAGCTCAACATGTCAGCCCGAGACTAACACCAACACCCTTCGGGTTCATTGTTTAGTAACATATGATAGCGCTTAACTGCTTTGTTTTAGATTAAACGCAGTTTATTCCAGTTAACGCTTCCGTTTTTCAGTTGAGCATGCGCGCTAGCGGGACAAAAGCAGCTTTAGGGAAATAGTCGCGCGCGTCACAGCAGCGGCTTTGCTCTTGAATTATACAAAGTTAAGTGCGGCGCTGTAACATCTGGATAACCATGGCATGTTTAAGATGCTGATGTGGCTTCTGTTGGGTGTTTTCCTCGTACGCAGAGCTGCTGGGGGATGTTCTCCGGGATAAACCTCAGGAGGCAGACGGCATCGACTCGGTCGTTGTGGTGGATAATGTCCCTCAGGTTGGGCCAGAACGTCTGGAGAAACTCAAGAACGTCATCCAGAAGATCTTCTCAAAGTTTGGCAAAATCACCAATGAATTCTATCCAGACGCAGATGGAAAGACCAAGGGGTAATTTTTGGTTGGCTTGCTATGGGAAGTAGGGATGCACCATCGTTGACAATTTGCCAATCATTTTTTTTTATGACTGATACGTGACCCTGGACCACAAAACCAGTCATAAGGGTCAATTTTTCGAAATTTGAGGTTTATCCATCACCTGAAAGCTGAATACATAAGCTTTCCATTGATGTATGGATTGTTAGGATAGGACAATATTTGGCCGAGATACAACTATTTGAAAATCAGGAATCTAAGGGTACAAAAAAAAAAAAAAAATCTAAATAATAAGAAAATCGCCTTTAAAGTTGCCCAAATGAAGTTCTTGGCAATGCATATTACTAATCAAAAATTAAGTTTTGATATATTTATGGTAGGAAATTTACAAAATATCTTCATGGAACATGATCTTTACTAAATATCCTAATGATTTTATGATATCCTTTTTTTTAGCATAAAAGGAAAATCAATCATTTTGACCCATACAATGTATTTTTGTAGATGCTGATGTGGCTTCTGTTGGGTGTTTTCCTCGTACGCAGAGCTGCTGGGGGATGTTCTCCGGGATAAACCTCAGGAGGCAGACGGCATCGACTCGGTCGTTGTGGTGGATAATGTCCCTCAGGTTGGGCCAGAACGTCTGGAGAAACTCAAGAACGTCATCCAGAAGATCTTCTCAAAGTTTGGCAAAATCACCAATGAATTCTATCCAGACGCAGATGGAAAGACCAAGGGGTAATTTTTGGTTGGCTTGCTATGGGAAGTAGGGATGCACCATCGTTGACAATTTGCCAATCATTTTTTTTTATGACTGATACGTGACCCTGGACCACAAAACCAGTCATAAGGGTCAATTTTTCGAAATTTGAGGTTTATCCATCACCTGAAAGCTGAATACATAAGCTTTCCATTGATGTATGGATTGTTAGGATAGGACAATATTTGGCCGAGATACAACTATTTGAAAATCAGGAATCTAAGGGTGCAAAAAAAAAAAAAAAAATCTAAATAATAAGAAAATCGCCTTTAAAGTTGCCCAAATGAAGTTCTTGGCAATGCATATTACTAATCAAAAATTAAGTTTTGATATATTTATGGTAGGAAATTTACAAAATATCTTCATGGAACATGATCTTTACTTAATATCCTAATGATTTTATGATATCCTTTTTTTAGCATAAAAGGAAAATCAATCATTTTGACCCATACAATGTATTTTTGTGTGACTATTGCTACAAATATATCTGTGCGACTTCGACTGGTTTTGTGCTCCAGGGTCACATACTTTACATTGTTTAGCCTACCATTAAAAATGTGTTGAATATTAGAAATTGATGCTTGGATAATAGTGCTTTTGTAACCTATTATATATGTTAATACTGATTAATATGATCCCTGAAATGGAAAAACATGATAGCATTCTGCTATTCTTTGAGTTATCAATGTGCTTCATTTTCCCAGGTACATTTTCCTGGAGTATTCTGCACCAAGTCATGCTCATGAAGCTGTGAAGAACGCTGATGGCTACAAGCTGGACAAGCAGCATACTTTCCGTGTCAACCTGTTCACAGACTTTGACAAGTATGTTGTCCTTAACTGTGCTGTAATTGTGACAGCATTTGCGAATGATTGATTAGATCTAAAATAGTGGTCGGCCGATATGCATTTGTTGATTGCTGCTGCTGATGCCAATATTTTAGAAAGCACGGATGCTGATATAGATGATATCATACTATTGAACTGCAATTCAATTTATTTTATGTTGTGATGTTGTGATGCTTATTGGCCAAAAATTTAGCCGGTGCGATAATTAACAAAATGCTAAATATCGACTGATGTATTATTCTTTGGCTCTAATAAAACATTTCTCATCTCTGTAGGTACATGTCAATCTGTGATGAGTGGGAAGCTCCTGAGAAGCAGCCCTTTAAAGATTTCGTGAGTAGTTTGTTCTGATTGTGTGTAATCCAACCTTGCAATACTGTAACATACTTTTCAATTTGTTTATTCATTTGACATTTGGTCTTTTGGTTTCAGGGGAATCTGCGTCACTGGCTGGAGGATCCTGACTGTCGTGATCAGTACAGCGTAATCTATGACTCTGGTGAAAGAACAGGCATATTTGCTAATGATGTCAAGGAGCCTATTGAAATAGAGGAGAGAGCGGTGAGTTCATCTGTTCATCTTTAGAATATAATAACCATGTGGCCATGCATACTGTATTCAGTATCTTTTTGTTACGTTTTGCTTGTAGCGCTGGACCGAAACATATGTTCGCTGGTCTCCAAAAGGCACCTATCTGGCCACATTCCATCAGAGAGGCATCGCTCTCTGGGGCGGTGAGAAGTTCAAGCAGATCCAGAGGTTCAGTCATCAGGGGGTTCAGCTCATTGATTTCTCACCCTGTGAGAGGTATGTCATGGACTGTAGAAATGGGTTCATAGTTGTATTTGACTGACATGTATTTTTCCCCCATTTTTTTTTTGGTTTATTTCTAAACACACACACACACACACTAGGGCGGCACGATTATGACAAAAATCATAATTGTCGATTATTCCCTTGAAATTGTAATTGCGATTATTAATTTCGATTATCACAATTTACATTGACTGATGTTTATACCATTGTTTGATGCAACTGCATGCCGTATTTTTATATGAAAATAAACAAGCTGAAAACACTCTAACTGAAAAACCTTTCTATAGTATTAAGCCTCAAATGTCAAATTATATAGTAAGTTTTATTTATAGAGCACATTTAAAAATCAGCGTTACACTGACCAAAGTGCTGAACAAAACCAATAATAAAATACAGTAAATTCAAAAATAAAGTAAAATTTAAAAAACAATAATAAACTATTTTTAATATTGGCAATAACAACAGTTTCTCATTCAATAGGGCAGTGTTTCCCAACCTTTTTTTAGTCGCTGCACCCTTTGGAAATTTTAACAAACTTGTGGCACCCTACAAAATAAATTGTCACAATATTTGAATTTCTAACTTCGATATGATAATTTGAAAAGTATAGATATTCGGTACAATAGGGAAGAACTGCAGAATATAATGTCATACAGATTTTTAATATTAAAACATTTTGTCCATCAATGGTGGCAATCAGTAGGATAATTTCTTACGAAGAGACCATTTTATAGGACAGATTTGAATGTAGGCTTTTATACATATGTAAACATTATTTAATTACCATTATAACTAGCTATCTCACAAATTTTTGCTCACTCAGTGTTTTTTTAATTTTACAGTGGGGTAATTTTGGTGCAGTAGCATGAGATAGCTTGATTTCAAACTTTGAATTGAATAAAAAATTACAAGTAAGCAGTCAGTAATAAAATAAGAACAAATAAAAAAAATTAATAATGATAGCACAAATTAAAAAATAACGACAGGCCTTCAAATTAAATAAATTGCTTTTTAGTTTTTCAGGTAGGTCTAACAGTAGGGTTAAGATATTTAACATATTTTTTTTTACCAATTATCCAAATAATGTTTAGTCCTAGAAAGCTGTTATTATCAGAACACATGAGCATAACGGTTAGCAGATCAATGAATGAGAGGGCAGCCTTACCAGAGTTGCCATATACCACACCAACACAGTAGGGCTATTGCAGACAGAAACAATACTGTACTACATCGATGTTTTCTGCCGGCTCAATTTTTGAGTGGACTTTGCTGTTCCGATTCGCATGAACGGTATACGAGTGGAGCGACTGAGCGGAGCGCACATGCATAGAGCGGATAATACGCAGAGCGTCACACCACGTGAAAGTGAATCTTGAGCGGTGAACTAATTTTCGGCAGCTGAAATTTTGGTGCATCTCTAATTATTGGCAACATCAGAAATGGATATTATATAATAGATGCTTTTTTGAACATTTTAGTAATTTAAAAATATTAAAAAAATATTTTTTACACTGCACCCCTGCTCTCGACAGACGGCACCCCGGTTGGGAAACACTGCAATAGGGTATATGTCGAACATCACCTGTCCAAACCCGGAAAACAGGTCTCATCGCTTCCGCTTGTCGGAGAACGTGTTAACAGCCGTATTAAATAATAGCGATATCTATGGACTTTTAAGATAATCAGTTAAACTAGCTAGCTGTTTTTATTGTTGACGTTTTACATTTTTACATCTAAATGTGAAAAGAATTAAAAAAAAAAAAAACTTTTAGATATCAGTCCGCATATGTGATGGACATTGGTTATGATCATCATTGGTATCTACTTTGAAGGCATCTTGAGTAAAACTGCTTCATATTTAACCAAGCATATGCAAAACGCTTGAACCGGAAGCGACAAGACCCGGTTAACTGAATACGGAAGTCTGTTGCTTATAACCCCTATTAATAGCCCGGAAAGGCGATAGAGTAAAAATGTGTCTTAAGTCTGGACTTGAAAATAGAAACAGAAGAAGCACTCCTAATGTCAGGTGGCAACTGATTCTACAAACGTGGAGCAGCAACTGCAAAGGCTCTGTCTCCTTTTAATTTAAGTCGTGACCGAGGGACATGTAATAGAGCTTTATTAGCGGATCTGAGAGACTTCGGCATTGAATGCAAATAAATAAGATCAGAAATATAAGATGGGGCTTGTCCATTAAGAGCTTTGAAAACAATAAGTAAAATCTTAAAGCCAATGAAGGGACACTAAAACTGAAGAAATATGTTCGCGATTTTTGGTGCCGGTTAACAATCTAGCTGCTGCGTTCTGAACCATCTGCAGCTGGGCCAATGGAGATTGTGGAAGACCAACATATAATGAATTACAATAATCCAGGCATGATGTGATAAAAGCATGAATGACTTTTTCCAGATCTTGAAAGGAAAGTGTTGATTTAAGCTT